>NC_046204.1:7877411-8180388 GCF_011004875.1 Balearica regulorum gibbericeps | reverse complement strand
TTTTTTTTCCCTTCTTGGTGAAGCTCTTGAGTCACTTTGTTCCTTCCGATCCTCGTGAAGAAAACTGCTGGTTTCAATTGTCCTTCTAATCTGAAGTCCAAAATGTAGAATAACCCTTAATTTAAGAAGTGACTTCAGGAGCATATGGGTTATTTTAAAATGGATGCTCAGAAGAGGCCAGGGTAATTAAAAACAGAAATAAGAACAAGTATAAACTGAAATGTCATAGTTCCCTTTCTGACTTAGACTTGTATTTGAGATTAGTTTACTGTTTATGGCAGACTAATTTAGTTTGAAGTTGCTGTTGTAGTTTGTTCCAGTTTTAGCTTGGGGTTACTCAAGTTCTTTTGGGTACAGCTTATACAACAGAAAGCTGGGTTTGGCCGGGTGCTGCTGTTAAAAAACCTTGTGATTTGGAGAGGTCGGGAATTTACTCCCTGAGCTGACTCAAGATTACCCATTTTGTAGCTTTTGGGAGTATCTCGAGGTAGAAGGCAGTTGGAAATGGCTGTCGCAGTCATTCTCTGTCTTTATCCATGAGCATGGAAAGGAGCTTCCATGTTTTAAATCCCATGGTTGACACCAAAAGTGGGGCTTTTCCCCCCCATTTTATCATTTAGTAAATAATAAATCTGGGAAATGCTGAGGCAGGGGGGAGAGTAAGTCTTGTGTTGCTTTTAGCAACCCCAAGGGCTGCTGCTGGGTTGCTGGTGGCCACTGGGGAAGCGAGATGTGGACCTCCGGGCTTTCTGCTGCAGCTCCTGCTTCTGGCACCAGATCTTTCCATCTCAGGGCTGCAGCTCCTCGGCCAGGCCATGGTGCCTGTGTTGAAGTTCGAAAGCTCAGATGTAACGCGCCAACTTCCACCTGCAAGCAGACGTGGTTCCTGCTGTGCTGCCTGTGCAGACATCTCCTCCTCCCTCTTCCAGGTCAGGGCCAGGTGATCCCACCAGCCTTTCTGGTCAGACCAAAGAGACTAAAAATTAGTAACAGGATATAAGAAGCTTGACTGAAGTGGAGAGCTTGGGGGTGCAATTTGATTTGATGGCACTGATGACAACTTGTTGAACTTTACTTTTGTTTCCTTTCTCCACCACCATCTGCAAGGCATTGTGGACCCATTGCAACTGCCAGATCTGATCTAGGGGAAAAAAAAAAAAAGATGGGTGTCTATGCATGATGGGCAAAGCTTAGCATAGATTTGTTTTCAGTGCTCTTACCACAAGTTTATTTTTCGGTGAAGCTTTTAGAGTGCGGAGGGAGTGCTCCGCAGACGTTTCACTGGAAGCGATGGCTTAGAAATACAGAGTAAATAGAAAATCAATTAAAATGCAGTGGTGGTTTATCAGAACAAGGTTGGTACTCTCTTTGATCATTGATTTTTCTGGATGACAGCCTCTTACCTGGCTGGCCTTCAACAGACTTTTGACATGGGGTCACGGGGGAAGAAAATTAAGGAGGAGAAGATGGTGGTTAATAAAAGGATATTGGGACGTGTATATATAAGGAGTGACTGAGAAGGAAATGGCAGTGTAGTGCTGAGAGGGGTGGGCAGGATTTCCTTACTATTAGCAGTGGATTTCCTTACTATTAGTAAGTTATTGCTAATTAGTAGTAGTATTACTCAGGCACAAGTAGCAGGTATGTGTCTGCAGCAAACTTAACGAGCACAAAGCCAGAAACTGGTTAACATGAGGATGCTGCGCAAGGAGGAGCAGTGTGATGAAAGCAAGGTGTAATCAGCGTTGCAAGGTGCAAGCCCTGATTCTTCGGTGCCAAGGAGAGGTTTTTATTCTATAAAGCGGGAGCTCATCAGCTGAAACGAGCTTTGTTTTATTTTCCAGAAAGGCTTCCTTGAGCAAGTAGATGAAGGGCTGCTGAGATTGCCCAGTAGTACAGACTCCGAGATGATCCAAGAAATCCCTCCCTAACAGAGCTGGACAGATGAGGGATAGGACCACAACTCAGGTCCTCACTGGTTGTTGAACGACCATGTAGCAAGTTTCATGCTACTTTGACCATCATCAGACATAGGAGGACTTAATTTTTTTGTAGGAAGTAGTTGAGGAAGGGTTGATGTAACACAGGGTTTCTGTCGGAAGCTTTGCTGTGGCCCAGGGTACCTCCACTCTGGTCCTGAGTGGGTCCTGGATGTTCTCCATGCCAAGTCCTGCACTTATTAGAAGAAATAGAGACAAAATATCTCAGATTTTAATCTCCTGGTGTTCTCCCATGGGAAATCATTAGCATTACTTGAAGATGTTGTCTGTGCAGGCATCTGTTTGACGTCGCAAGGCAAGCTTTTTAGCAAATCAAGTCACAATAGGGAAACATTTCTAAGAATGACTTTGAATATTGCTTTTTTGGCACTTCCAAAGCTTTTGATGGTCCTGTTGCTTGGAATAATGGATCTGCTTTTCTTCTCGCTGTGTCCATCTTCCTTTTAGTAGTGAAATCCTCCTCCTTTATCCTTCATCTCCGCATTTGAGCTACATCTGCAATGGTGTGGGAAGTACAGAATGGTTTTGAGAGGTTGGGTTTTTTAACCTAGAGTTTCCTCATCAGAGATCCTCCTCCTGCTGTAGAAGAGCTTGGCATGGTGGTTAATGCTTGATGGAAGACCAAACCCGTGCAACCCAGCACCGGTTTTGGCGCACCAAGCGTGCTTTCCTCCCTTCTGCTATGGCAGGAGAGCAAGCCGGCTCACGTCTCATGAAATGGAGTTCCTTAGGCACCAGTTGCTAGTGACGGAAATGAAAAGCTACTGTAAGCCAGGAGTTTCTGTCACTCTAAGTTTTTTCTCGGTGGTTTCAGTGATGTTATTAGCAGGTTATGTGGGTGCAGCAGAAGCTTGAGGAGCAGGCTTCACTCCGTTGGACTCCCCCCATCTCAGGGTGAAGGCTTTTCCCTGCTGCCCTGTGGATGTAGTTACTATAGGTAGAGGTCTCGCTGCAGCCTCCAGCCCGTTTTCGCCCTGCGTAAATACAGAGTTGAGGTGGCTGTTGACTTCCCTCCTCTCCTCTGGGGAGACTTCTGCTGTAACCTGCTAACGGGTCAGAAATAGTCATCATTCACTAATGTGCGGTGAAAGAAGAAAGGACTTTTGCACTTTTTGGTGTCTTTGGATGTTGAAAAATTGCACACTCTGGTTACTCTCGCCATAAACTCAGCACGTGCCCTTGTTTCATGCAAGACTCGTGTAGTTCCGTGCCACACAAATTGTACTGACGCGAGAGCACGGCTGCACGTTGCTCTACAGCTTTTCTTTCTGCACTCTGGCTACCAGACTTTCCTCCCCAAACAGTTGCCTTCTCCTAATTCAGGTCACACTGTGCAGTGTGCTGGTGACAATTCTTCATCCGGATTCACAGGGTTGGACGTAAAAGCGTTGCGCTCATCTTAATGATGTCTGGATTTCTGAGGTGGGGAGTCATCCGTGGCTTTCCTGGCAAAATCATTTGGTGTGAGAACAGCGTTGGTGTCATAAAGTCTTCACCAGAATGACCACTTTAAGTTCATTGTCATGTCAAGTGTAGAGGCGTCACAGCTTCCTCCCACCCTACCTCATTCTCCGAATGCCGAGGCAGATAAGCCCAGTTCATTCTTTCATTCCTTGGTGGTTACCACTCTTTACTCACCGCTTACGATGTAGTTACTCACAGACTATTTGCATCGATGCACTTCATCAGTCAGCAGTCTTTGATGTGATGTATGACAACCTAATTATTGTTATTTTTTTGCTTAAGGATTAAATACGTGGCATTTCTTATCCTTCCAGTCTTGGGCCAGAAGTGGAGACCAAATCCATGATTTGAGCAAGGACTTTCTGCTTTATCTGCTATCTCTGCGTCACTGAAAAAGAGCAGAAAGGAAAAATGTTTAATGTTTTAGGAACAGAGTAAACATGAAGTCTTTCTGTAGTTTCGTATTTCCCGCAGTTAATCATGGTTTGGTTTGGGGTTTTTTTTTCCTTTTTTTAAAAAAAAAACTTTTATACTTCCATATAAAACTTTTCTAGACGAGTGTCTGACCCCTGCCTTGGGATTCTGGTGGAAGAATCCTCGGTACCAGTTCAGTGTCTTTTTCTTGCTGTTTCTGTAAGAGATTAGTCCAAGCAGGATAAAAAGATGAATGGAATTGTGTGCAATTAGGGTGCATGTTATATCCTATTCCTTCCTATTGATCTGTAAGCTGTTCCATTGGCTTTCTTTCTGTTTCCTGCTGCTTTCTTGCTTCGTTATTGAAGGGAGGATTCAGACCTATACAGGTAATTTTAACTCCTGGTTCTGCATGGCATAAGTGTCTCTCTCACTTGTATCATTACTCCGTTAGTGAATGCGTTAATGTCTGATGCATATCTTACTGACTTGAGTTTCAAGACTGCAAAGACTCCAGAGCAGAGGCTTCCAGTGCCGTGAATGCTCCATTCTGTGGATGCCGATGCCTTTTTTTTTTTTTCCCCGGCGCGTAAGGGTTGAGAACGGAGCGTGTACCGGTGGGCTGCTTGGTTTCCTGGACCCGGTCCATCTGCGTGGGGCATCACTTCATGCAAACGTGGTAGAAGAGTTTGGTGCCACCCTGAAAGAGGTTGCCACCTTTCTGAAAACGGAGGGCAAGACAAATCGCCCGGCTCACTTTGAGGAAAGGATAGGCACGAGGTGGCTCTGGCCTTTAAAAATCTGTCTTTTTGGCTGTTCTGGAGATATATTGGAACAGTTGCCTTGATCTTTTATTTCCCTAGCATGTTTATAAAGGTGGCTTTTTTGGCAGTCAACCCACCTTATAAAAACTATATTTGACAAAAATCATTTTTCTAACCTTCGCTCTGAAAGCTGAGCTGGATAATTCACTAGATACAAACTGGTAATTCTTGGAGTTTAAAGTTTCTTACCTTTTTCTACCTTGTAAAAATAGAAGGCTGTGGCACGATCTTGCTATGTACAGAGAAATTGTCCTGCAGTTTTCTGAATCCGTGGCAACCCTTTGAAAGTATCATTATAATTCTAATATTGTCATGACATTTCACTTCCCCCCCTCCCCAGAAAGTCTGACCGCTGCTTTGTTTTCTCTCCCCTCTCCTTCCTGTCTCCCTTCCCTGCCCTAGTTTTTTCAGAGGCCGCAGATACAGCCTCCGAGACCTACGATCCAGAACAGCAGCCCTTCCATCCGTCCTGGTGCGCAAACGCCGACTGCGGTGTATCAAACCAACCAACACATCATGATGGTTAATCATCTGCCAATGCCCTACCCAATGCCTCAGGGCCCCCAGTACTGTATACCACAGGTAAAAATATCTTAGCCAGGCACCTGAGGAACTGCAAAGCAACATTTGCTCCGTCTGGATTTTCCCAAGACTTGCCACAGAGTTTGCGGGGGGTGAAATGAAGCTGGTCGTTGCATATTTAGCTTCTGGCCTTTTTCTGCGTGAAGTATTTGTTCTTCTGAGCTTGGAGGCAGAAGGAATAAATTACCTTTCTAGTTTTTGAGGTCTCCCTCAAAAACAGTGTGAGATTAAGCTCTTGGAAAATGTTTAGTGCTATAAATGTATCTAAATTGACTTAATAGCTCTGCAATTACTGCGAAACCTTGGGCCTTATAAAAACACAGTACTACTGAAATCCGGGGAGAGATTCGTTCCTACTTCACCTCTGATGTCCTTGCTGCCTTGTCTTTTAGACAACATAACTTGCCTCTCTGACAGTAACGCTTCTGAATCTGTATTTAATCAGTTTGATAATCAAATCCCCATTGATTTGAGGGGCTCGATTACAAGTTCCCTATGCAACAGCAGGAAGTTGCCCAACTCCTTGTAAACCCATGGTTTGTTTTGTTGTGTTTTTTTTTCCTCCTAGTATCGTCACAGTGGTCCTCCGTATGTCGGGCCCCCGCAGCAGTATCCCGTTCAGCCGCCAGGACCAGGACCCTTTTATCCAGGGCCAGGTCCGGGAGAATTCCCCAATGCCTATGGTAAGTTCTGCTTGGAGATTTCTTAAAAAGTATTTTCTGGGTGTGTTTTTGTGTTGTGAAGCTGAAGATTTATAATAGTGAAATGGATTAGCATTTGTTTGAACTTCAAATAGCTGCTCGATTTGGTTGTGTCACAGCCCTTATTATTCACTCCTGAAAAATTCACAATAACAGAGTATTGTTTGCGTGAGTGCTTAAGGAAAGGCTGCAACTCGCAGAGCTACCCATAATCACATGTGAACAAGAATAGTGGCTATTTGTTATTCCCTGCTCCATCATTATTATTTATTAAGGTATTGTGAATACATCTGGCAGCCCTGGTTTCCATTGAGCTATGCCCCGAATATGTTCACAGCGATACAGCAGTTAACGTTTCTTATCCCTGCGTTGCTTGTTCGACGTTTAGGGAGGGAAAAGAACGAGCCATGGGGTTTGATTCACCGGTCTCCTGCTGTATTCGAGTGAGATGCAGAATTGGGTATCTGACACTCGTGTATTTCACTACTTTTTTTTTTAATTTACTTTCCCTTGCTCATTTATGGGAACATTTGAAAAATCCACCAGGATTATTCTAGTCATGACCCTGTTGTATGCCTTTTTTTAAAGGGTTTTCACCTCTCAATATTAAATTTGAAGTGTTTTATTCAGTCTGATTGCTACCTGCCCACCTGCATTCTGTAATCTGTTGGGGGCAGAGATACTATCAGCTTCCCACGTGGCTTTAGCTGTCGGTATTTCGGAGCGTTAGAAGTGAATGATTACCTTCTAGGCTGAACAATGACAACCCTGTTCCGATGGCAGAATTGCGTGTTTGTTCTCCGCAAATACAGATTGAAGGGGAGAAAAGCACCAGTTGCTTCCCTACTTATCTCTTCTCCCTCCCCGCCCCTTCTTTTCTTTTCTTTTCTTTTATTTATTTGGTGTATATAGAGCTAATGGGACCGCTTTGAAAGGTTGCCGTGAAGCCTTCAAACCTGGTTATGCGATTTTTGAACAAAAGGAGAGCGAGCAATTATAAGGCAGCTAGTTCCTGTTCTTTATCCTAGAAAAAATAAAGTGAAGAAATATTGCTCTTTAAGTCTGATCCACTAAATGAGGAAGTTACCCAGTATTCCTCATTTTTTCTGCCGTTACAGGTCTGCTTTCTTACTTTCTGCTCGCTTAGTGCTGTTTGTTTGTCTTCGCTTCCGTAATTTGGAAAAGATTCCCTTCTGGTTCCTTTCCGCTCCTGAAAGCGCCTGGTTTCTTCCACAGAGGCTTGTAATCTTTCAATCCCGGCTTGTTTTTAGGCTGCTGCATCTGCGGAACATCGGTGGGTGAAGCTGGAGCCCTCCGTCACACAGAGCCTTTTCCAAGCGGAGAAGGTTTAGCCAAGGAAGAGGGATTGCGGATTTGCCCGTGTTCCTCCACCTTTCCCTCCTGTTGCTCTCTCACTATTTATATAGGGCCTGAAAATGTTCAGTCTCTCACCAGGTGCTGCTCAGGGTGTTGGGAGACAACTAAATTCACAATACAGGTGTGGGTAACGCTGCTGGCAGTGGCCTGTCCCTTCAATCCCTGGACTTTGTAGCGATTGTGGCTGCTGGACATCAAAATCTTCTCAGTGTGGTAGGCTGTGAAGGAGACGATAAAGGAAAATACTGCAGAAGACAGAACTCGTGGAGACGGACAGTGCATATTTTTTTAAACTGTCTCAGTTTTGCCATTTATCGTTCTCTTTTGTATCAGCGAGTTTCCCTGCTACGTTGGGAAAGACCTTGAACTGATGAATGGAAAGGAGGGAGAATGAAACTTGAGTGCCGCTGAACTGGAAAGGATCAAAAGGCCGGGTGCAGAGCAAAGAGCGTTGCACTGAAAATGCGCTTGGTTTGTTACCACAGAAGCTATATTTCTTTCCAGAAGTTACGCTTGCTTTTTGGGATTTGCTTTTTTTAAAGTATTTTTCCTAAAGGAAGAGTCCTTCCTTGAGTTCCGCTGTAGCTCGTGCTCTGACAGGGATCTATCTGATTAGCTGTGGTTTCTAGGAAACTAGAAATCAAGGTAATTAACAGATTGCAGGGCTCCCAGGCTGGCTCCTGTTCTCCAAATTCACGTTTGTACACCTGGCCAGCTTGGCCAAAGCAGGAGTCAGAAGATCTTGAGGCTTCGTCGCTGTTTTTAAGGAGAGAGGCAGGGGGGGTTCTCTCTTCCCAAGCCATGGGGATGCTGACAGAGACTTTTGTACCCTGAGGCCAGATCTAAAATTCAGAACAAAAAGTTTATTGAGCCGGTTAGGCCACCTTCATTGCAGCGTCCAAGAGGGAAGGAATGGGGTGGGCCGAGCTTTTAGCAGCCTGCTGCCGGTGCGATGCAGTGCTCTCCACTGCCAGCTGCCTGCCCGCTGTTTCAGCAGAGAAAAGTTCTTGATCCGAGTACGCAGACAGGGAACCTGCTCCCAGCTTTTGCTCTCCAGCTCTCGGTTTGAGGAATGAATCCTCTGAAGTTGCAAATCAGACAGTGCTGGGCTGGCTTCATTTCCTTTCTTGGATTACACCGTTTGCTTGAGATAGCAATAACCTCCCGTTTTGGTTACAGGCACACAATAAAGGTTTTCATTCCCATTTAAAGGTTAGTTCTGTCAAAGAATAAATCAGATTGTTCCAGATGCAAGTGCAAGCAGACAGTCCATCTGTATCCATGCTTAAAGACACCAAAAAAAGCAGCACCACCTTACAGATTCACCATATACCTGATCACAGAGAGGACAGTTCTACCCTGCCACCTGTATTGATGTCTGGCACGTCTTTTAAGCACTCAGTCATTTTGAGCCAATCTTATTCCATAAAGAAAACCATAATGAAACTCTCTTGGATATTATGAATGTAATCAACAATGTGGTGTAATTTTGCAATAATAACCGTGGTCGTGCTTTTTTTTGTGTGTGTTGCGGCATGAGAAGAACATTGCTTGTAATTAAATTTTCTGGCTGTGCTTCAAAATAGGTTGCAGTTGACCTTGCAAATTCTTTGTAATGGTTTGACTGAATTTCTCTACAAAAGCAAAAAAAAAAAATCCCAACAGCAAAGCCACCTGTTAGCCAAAGTAGTCCAAGTACGAGCCAAACACAAAACTGTTGAACAGCTGAACATTTTGGTTTTTGAAGGGAGCGAGGAATAGGTGGCTGGTTTTACCTCTCGCACTTGGTTTTGTTTCATTAGCAAATGAACGGAATTTTTCACTCTCGTTTCTGCCTTGTCCTTTCCCAGGAACACCTTTCTACCCAAGTCAGCCGGTGTATCAGTCAGCACCCATCATAGTGCCTACGCAGCAGCAGCAGCCTCCACCAGCTAAGAGAGAGAAAAAAACGGTGAGTGATCGTCATTGATCGATGCTAAGAATTGTCCCGGTTGTAAGGGAGAAGCAAACTACTAACAATCTTAATTTAAAACTGAGCTTTATCTTCACAGAGAGGCTAACTCTTACCTTTCACACCTAAGCGTAATTAAACATCGCACCATGCTGCAATGGTGTCATCTTTTCAGTTTTCTCTGGGGACTTTCTGCTCCGAGTTTGTGGCATCTCAGCCAGTCAAAAAGGAAAATATTTTTGCTGGGTTTGTGATGAACGTAAATGAAAGCGGGTTCGTCTCCCCAAGCCTGGGATCCTCAGCTGCCCGTGCTGCTGCTTAGAGTTTTAGCAAAGAGCAGGTGGGAATGAACAAACTCAGATCTCTTTGGGACAATGTTGGGAATTGGTTCAAATTGCCAAAAAATTGTTTAATATTATTCCTTGGAAAACGTAGAAAACCAGTAAATTGTGAACGTATTTTCAGGCTTGAAAGAGCCTGAATGCATGACATTATGAAGGTGGTTAGAGGTTTGGAGACCACGTTTCCTCTCTTCCTAATTCACTGGTGAGAATTTGAGACAGACAGATGAATGGAATTTAAACGCGTTTGCAGGTGGATGACGGCAGGGAAAAGTAAAGGCACACCAGGTGAATGTGACGTTTGAACAGAAGAAGTTAGGGGTGGACTTGAACTTGTGAATGAATAATTTCTAAACGATTGAAAAGGAAATTGCTTTACATCACTGTCTTTGTTAGAGTGGCTGGAAAACATTGAAAGAACTGTTTCCTGGGGGGGTGGGGCAGGGGGAAAGATGGGATTTGTACATGTCTCAAAATGCAGAATATTTGTATCTTTTGATTTTTGAAGATGATTTGAGATGACACTTGGTTTGGGAAACTGGAAGAGCCGAACAATGTGTTTGCTGGGCTTGCAAGAAAGGCCTTTTCTGTGGCTGCTGTCAGCAAAGGCTGATGCAACTCTTCTCCTGTCTCTTCACCATCCTCTTCAGTCCCAAGGAGTCTCTTTTCAGCATCCAAAACACGCCACAGCCAGACCATTGATGCTGTTTGAAATGCAGAGATGTTCCGAAACACCCAACTGTGGTTAAGAAAGTTCTGTGCCAACCAAGGGAAGTTCTTTGAAGCAGAAAAGCAAAAGGTTCTTTAAATGCCCAAGATGCTTTTCTCTGGATATGCTATTTCAGTTTGCTAATCTGTGTCGCAAGTGAAGAAATGAAATTAAAGAAGAATTAAACGTATATACGTACGCACATCTGTGTGCACCATTAGTTGAGTTTTTGAGTACTACAAGCTTTCAGACAGGGAAGGCATGTTTTAATGCCATTGACTACTTGGCAGGAGGAGGAGAGGGTAGGAATTCATGCCAACTCTTCTTAAGTCCTTGTTGCTGTGGTTAATTAAACGTTTTAGCAGAAAAACTCCCATCAAAACCGAGAGAAGACCACATCTTGTTCACATCTGAAGCACCATCTGTATATTCGTCTTCGTAACCCAACGAGTCAAGAAGACATCATCCCACGACACTGAAGCTGATAAATTGCAAACCCTCCTGCAGCTAACGACTTTATATGTTGCTGATTGAAAAAAGCACGGTGGTTTCCAGTGAGACCCCTTGCCCTCAGAAGGATTATGTCTCTGGGTTTGCTTCCGGTTGTGCACAACAGAGACTTCTGCGTGCACAGAAGGGAGTGAGTTCAGCCAGGAGTTTTTGGGAAGGTGGACAGACAAATGATAGCACCGTCTTCGTGTCTATGGAAATCTTTGATTTTTTTATTTTTTTTTTCTTTCCTCTTGCACTTTCCACTAACCGCCAAGCTTAGTTCTATAGCTAAACGGTATGCTAAATTTTCTGAGTTGCAGTAAACTTAGTTTCCAGAAGTAGAGACCATATTCTGAATTGCAGGGTCATGCGCTGGGGTGCACGTGTTAGATCTAAACTGGTTGATGAGCGTTTTGATTAAATTAGGTTTTAAGATTAAGGGGAAAAAACCCCACATCCTGGCATTCCTGCAGAGAGCATCAGCTCAACCCAGAGCATCTCCCGCTGAGTGTAATGGAATCATGTCCTGTCCGTGCTCTCCTCTCCATAAACCCCAAGGACAGCATGTAATGGGAAGACTTGTTTGAATTATTTCTTTGTTCAATCCCATAGATCCGAATCCGGGATCCAAACCAGGGAGGCAAAGATATAACAGAAGAAATAATGTCTGGAGGGGGCAGCAGGAACCCAACGCCTCCCATCGTGAGACCCACTTCCACACCTACTCCCCCTCAGGTAACAAAGCGGCCGCGTAGCCTTCCCCCAGTGACGTTCTGCTTTTGCTTTGCTGTCAGTTAGAGCCAGTTCCTTCATCTTCCATCTGCACCACCCATCACCTCAGTCACCTGGATGGTCCTAAATTGTTAACATTCGTCAAGGATTTATTTATTACTATTTTTCCCCCCTCCAAGTTTGGTCATTTTTACCAGCCTTGTAAAACGTGGAGCTGTGGCGCTGCTGCGAGTTCCCCATCCCTGGGTTTGCATCAGCGGTGGATTTTAGAGCTTGTAAAGACTTCTAGCGTTAAAGGAGAAGCCAATAGATTTGTGAGAAACATGATGTTTCTGTTAGTCATGTGTACCTGAGGAAAGTCCATATCATGCATGTGATTGATTATATATGTATATCTCTTCAGTTGCATCACTGTCCATACTAATGTCTTTCTGCCTTAGTAGTGTTGTTTGAGTAACCAGAATTGATTGTAGCTCAGGAATTTTATCACAGAACTGTGGTAATCTATCACAGATTTGGTCTCTGTGTGTTCAACCTTAAAAATGCATTTTTCTGATGTAGGAAAAAGCATAAATATCTCAAACCAACGTTTTCCATAGCTCATAAACTTCTTCCTGTCACACACCTTTGACTTTGGCCCCTTCTGAGTCTCTGTATCCTGCTTCACCTGACAAGCCCACGTGTAATATCTGGAAATTAAACTGATTATTGGAGATCCAGGTCTGTTCTAGTCCTTTTTGATCCAGGCCCAAGTCCACCATGACATGAACTGCTGGGGCTGCGTTACCCGATTAGAAAACAATTTCTACCCTCTGGCCGCTCTTCCCCACCTGCAGCAGGAAGGGGTGATGTCTCCTTGATCTCTCCATAGCATCAGAGATGGAGGAAGAGGAGTGTGGAAGCTGCTGCCCTCTTCCCAGCTGCCGGCTTGGTGTAGCCGCCGCTTGCTTTGTCCATCACCTTAGTTCTCCCTCTCTTTTGGGAGAGATGGTGCCAAGCCACGGGCTGTGGAACTGAAAAGTTGTTGAACTTTTTGATGGTGGACTTTAGGTCAGAGCCTGGCTGAGGCTGGAGTGCAATTTCTTCTTCTTCCAAGTTCCTCCCTGTTTAACGTCACCAGTTTTTGCTAGCTTTTAGATGAAACGGCCTTTTCTGAGCTGAAACCTTACTTTTCCCTCCACGTCTGGGTAGTTTTTCTGCTGACTGTCCTGTGCTGTGGCAAAGTACAAGCTTGCCTTGGGACACTCATTGCACTGGAGCGGGAGAGTGAGGTTCTGGCTGAGCCAGTAAAAGCGTAACTGGGATCACCGAGATGAAATAAGAGCCTGGCCAGCAGATCTCCCTCCGTTGAGACCAGCGGGATAGTTACGGATTTTGGCCATTCCCTTGATTCAGTTGAATCTTCTTGTTGTGTGAAGGCATCATCGTGAGCTTTGGGTCACTCGCTTTCTCCTTCTGCGTGGTCTCCATCGTGGGCATGCAGCAGCAAGGCGCCATGCTCCAGCAACTCCCGTGATTTTGCAACAAGGTCTGCAATACTTGACTGGAAAAAGCTATTTTTTTTGCCAGAGAGCGGTTTGATGATTTGCGACTACAGCTGGATGGGGAGAGAGCTGAGAACTGGTCACGTATAGAATCAACTAAACTTCTTTCCGAGCGTTTTCCGTAAGAGAAGATACTAATGATGTAAAACATTTGAGATCTTCTTCCCATTACTTCATGCTGAATGACTTTCCCCCTTAGGAGCGGGGAAGAGTTGCGAACAGCCGGGATTTCAGATTGTGTTTGTGCATGGTGCAGCTAATCCAGGCACTTACCGGATCACTTCTGCATTCTGAAATCTATTTTAAGATACTACAATTAAGTCAAACAGGACGAAATAAATGTTTTTTCAAGAGGAGGTTAATAAGCATGAATTTTTATCAGCCGTAATTTATATGCAGAGCACAGCGGTGATGTCCAATCATCTCCTCTAAGGTATGCAAATACTTCATTGTTTAATATCCAGCCTTCGTTTTGATTAGGTACTTGGAACCACTTTTGTTAATCAGAGAAGAGCTCTGAAATAGAGCTCACCAGAAAAAGTTCATTAGTGAAGCATAACTGAAAAATTAAGCCCACTTAAGCCAGGAAATTCAAAGTTATTGTCCCAACAGCATCTCTAATTCATTTCTTTTAGCAAGTGTAGTATCTTGAATGAAACTGGAGGATGCCTTAATAACTAAGCTCAGCCGCTGAATTCCACTAGCGGTGGATGCTATCATTTTAAACAGTCTAAGAATCAGTAAACTTTAAATATTCAGCCATAACTTTGAAAGGGCTAGGGCTTTTTTATGTTCCCTTTCCTCAGCTGATAGAAGCTGTGAACAGTCAGCGTGGGCTTCACGTGAAAAATACCTGCCTATTGCAACGGTTATGGGCAGCTCCTGGAATTAAGAGTGAGATTTCATCTGGCTGAACACTCAAAATGTCAACGTGCAATCTCCAGGCTTGACGAAGCGTCATTTAATCCAAAGTGACCCCCAGTCCGATGATATTTTAGGAGTATGTTAAATTCTAGCAACGTTTCTTCTATATTGACGGCCAGTATCTGATTCTGTAATCTCATTAGTTAAATGACGCAAGCACAGAGGGAGGAACTTGCTCAAGAAGTGCGTGGAAGCTGTTGCTGTAGGCCAGTCCCTGCTCCAAATTCTACATTTGAAAAAGAAGCCATTTAATAATAATCATGGGTTTCACCCTTTTCATTTTTTTTCTTTAGATTTGGATTATTTTTTTAACTGACTCAAAACCCAAAAGTTTGATAACACCAGCCCAACGCACCCTCTCCTCTCAGTAGATGAAGTGCTTAACAGCAAAAAAAAAAAAAATAATCTTTGAATTGTCCAAAAGATGAGCATCGCTGCCAAGACTCAAGCTGCGTGATTTTTAGCTCTTCCTGTGCTTTTTGTATCTCCTGTTTTGTAGTCACCGTCACTGACCAAAAAGCGTTTCAGGTGGAGTCTTCCCAGCACCTCCGCAGTGGTTGCTTAATTGCTAAAGTGCTTTTTAAGTTCCTGCCTAAGAGAAGCTGGCACTAAGCGGTGATATTATTTATACGTTTCTAGCAGGATTCTATTTTTCACACTATATTTTTTGCCGGGAATATAAATAAAGCCCAGGACTGCGTATGGAATCTGGCTACGGTATTTAGAAGATTTTCCTGGCGAACCTCTTCCAAGTATCAATGAGTTTGTCACGCTTGGTGTTTGCTCGGCTACGGTAGGATAGAATAACTCCAAGCGACTCTTTTAGCATCGTAAATCGTGAGAGCAATTTTAAATGGTTTTTTTTTTTCCTAGAAGGTCTCTAAATGCTCCATTTTGAAGCTGCGTGCCTGCAATACTGCTTTGCAATCTTATTCCCACAAAATAAATGAGTATTTTCCAAATTTCTTAAGAAAACACATTTACTGACCCAGGGAGTTTCTAGGCTTACAGGTTTCTTCTCCACTAGGCTCATTTGGTTCCTGTAATTCTCCTTTTCCCCCCCCTGCTGCTTTTGTCCATAAATTTTTTCATAAAATGAAAGGAATGATCCGCTGAGGGCGAGGGGAAGGCTTTCTGGAAACCTGCCTGTTTGTAAAACTCTGTTTTCTTTGGCTTCCTTCGGATTTGGCTGGAGGTAGGGATGCAATCCTTCATCCGTAGTCCAGCCGATCTCATCGGGCTCATTCCTGGAAGAGGAGCAATCCCAAATATCAGCCCTTCACCCTGCTTGTTTATATTTTTATTTTTCCGCATGGGCTTTTTGCACAGTCCTCCTTTACCTTTCTGTTGCCTGGAATGGTGAAAAATAGCATATTGAAGATAATTTACTGTTTATTCTGCACTGTTCAACTGCAATAGATGAAAAAGCTGGAAATGGGAGAGTCCCAGGAAGAGGAGCAGATTGCCAGAGTTTCTTTTTTTAGGGAATTAAGTTTTACATGGATTTCTGATAGCCTGTCCAAAAGAAGGAATTGGACATCCATGTCTTGGGCACTCTGCTTTATTTTGATTGTTTAAAAATCCCTTTTCCTGTAGATCTTCCGAGAAGTCTGCATGGACAAATGGCTGGATAAGAGCAGCCACCCGCAGAAAGCTGCGTGGCTTTCCACTTTAGGTTATTAAATAAAATTTAGCCCCATTTTCTTCTTTGCGCAATCCCTGACGGGTGTTTAAGGGGATTTTGCAAATGTGAGTAGCTGATTTGCCCCATCTATGTTCACCGTAACGTACACAAGTGCTTCACCTCTAAGTTTGAGCTAAGTTTGGCGTAGTTACATAGTCTTACACAAGGTTTTCCTTAAATTCTGAGATAAAATCCAGGGGACTATGTTTGTCTCTGTCGAACCTCCATGAACACAAGTGAAGCGTTTGTCCCAGTAATGGTGGGGACGTAATTAAAATACGCGGTCTCTGCGACAGCTCGTGGCTTTTTCAGTCTCGTAGTATTGGGTTTTATATATAGAAGATCTTGAGCTCACTCTGTGCCGATTGGGAACCAGCTCTTTCTTTAGATTGATGCACAATTGGTTTTATTCTTGTGATACCCAGCAGGTACCACCCGTAAGTCTGTTTGTAGAAGGCATGGGATGGGTTTTTTTTGTTACACCTCTGTGGTTGTATGAATCTAGATTATTTTCCTGCTGCGCTAGCAAGTTACTATGTGTGTGTGCATAGATACGTGTATACACTAGTCATACAGACATGCACACATTATCGATCTAGAAATAAATCTGTAGAAAAATAAATAAATACATGTTGAAATATCGAAGGCGTTGGAAATAACTGAGCAGTTGTGAAAGGAGTCGAGGCCAGAAAACAAACTGAACTTGCAGAGAGGGCCAGAGGTCCTGGAGTATATCCGACTTTTGGGGGACTACACGGAGGAGCGTTCCCACTGCTCTTGGAGGGAGCGTTCGGAGGATGAATGTGTTAATAACTGTGCTGTGCTGTCTCTTTCTTGCTGTTGGTAACAGTAATCGTCTCTCTTTCCCCTTTCCCTGCTGCCTTCTCCTCCCTCCCTTTCCCATGTACTTTTTGACTTTATTCAATCGGTCTGTGTATCTTTTCTCACTTTATTTTCCCTGCCTTTTGTTTTTCTTTTCTATCCCACCCCACTCCCCTCTCCCCACTTGTTTTGCTTGTGCTCCATGTTGCTAGTTTTTACGTTCGCACGCTCATTATCACCCTTTTTTGTACTTCAAATCCCAGCAGCCCTCCAGCCAGGTCCCCGAGCACAGCCCTGCGGTCTATGGGACTGTGGAGAGCACCCATCTCGCCGCCAGCACCCCTGTCACTGCGACTAGCAACCCGAAGCAAGGTTTGTTGATGGATATTTCCTTCCTGATTATTTTCAGTCTTTTTTTTTTCCTCTCTTTTTTTTCCCCTCCTTTCTTCTTTTAATTTGAATATTTTTGGCGTGGAGACAAGCAGTTAGCAGAAATAGGAGGGGAGGGACTTCTTTTCCTCCAGTGGAACATTCTAACAATGTGTTGCTAAGGGAATTAATTGAAATTTGCCAACGTGAAACTGCTTAAAAATTATTATATTCAAGCTTAGATGTCCTAATCATTGGTTCAGAGCACCTAGAAGTGTGAACCTTCTCTCACCATCCTTGAGAAACAGGCGCGTTGTCAGTAAAATGCTCTTAGCCAGAGAGGCTTTATATCATTTGGACAATTAGCCGTAGCGATGGCATGGAACCAGGGCATCGTACGGCTCCTCCAGAGCTGCTCACCTATCCTGTCCTACAGGGCACGGAGATTTTAATTAGGAAAAAAAAACCAAACCATTAGCGTGCAAAGTGTCTCATAATAAATATTGCTGACTTCAGTAAAAATGGCACAGATGGAAAAAGTTTCTTAAGGTGATTACATTTCCTTCTCATATCTGAGAATATACATTTGAAGGGAGATTTTTTTTTTTTTTTTTTAAAGTGTTTAAAGAAAGGGTGTCCCGGGAGGGAGGATGGAGTGTGCCAAGTCTCTTCCCACACTGAAATTCCATAGCCACCTAAAAGCCATTAAAAAGCTGTAGTTAACGATGTGTATACTGCCGTCGTGTTAACGGACTTGGTGTTGGAATACAGAGTTGACACCGCCGTTTGCTTCCCGGTTATTCACTGCATTGCAGCGTTTTTGGTTTCTGCTTAGTGTGACGTGTACGTGAAAGTCGAGAAGCGGGATCTTTCACTCCCGAGTGCATCCTGTCGACTTTCAGCCTGCTGAGATGGTTTTTTTCAGAGTATTTGCTAAAGAAGAACTAAGCCCCAGAGAAGCACAGCTCTAGAAAAGAGGAAAAGAAGCTGCCTCTGATGCTTCAGAGGTCACAGATCCAAATAGCAGCATGATCACTGTTTAAGAGTAAAGGGAAGTATCCCTGAATCTAATTCATATCAGATTCTGAAATTCACTGAAAATGTAGCTCTTTTACAGCCATAGCATAGACTTCAGGGGTTTCCCTCTGTGAAAACTGTTCCACGGATACATCTCTAGACTGGTGCGATGTCTAGAAATGGTTGAAAAGGGACTTTTTGGAGATTATCTGGTCCTATCTCCCGCTTGAAGTGGGACTATGGCTTTGTGTAGATGTCTCTGTCACCTGAAAAAGGTGTGGGTAGGTCTAACGTACATCAAATCGTCCGTGACTGCTGGCCAAACACAGCTCACGGGCTCGCTGCTGTGCGAGCGAGTCTTCCTCCCCTTCTCTCTCTGCCTTTAACTTAATCCCTTTGTAGGCAACTGTAAGTAAACTGGAAGTAAGTGGTCTTTATTCAGTTAGTTACACAGGTCTGACTGTGCTGGTTTAGGTATAAATCAGGGCTTGAACTGGGATTTAACACTGATGAGCTTTCCTGTCTTTATCTCCGTTCCATCCCAGAAAGATTCAAACATTTGTTCCAGTCCAAAAATTGCTAACAAGCACATTGATGTAAGCATTGTAGAGAAAGAGCGAGCCCTGAAATAACACCATTAGCGTTCGACTGTGGCCTCGGGCTGGGGGAGAGCGGCAGTGGTGTCCGTCACAGGACAGAGCGAGTTAAAGGTGAAGGAAGTTTTTAGACACCATTAAAATTATTTATTTAAACCAAGCTAGTGACGTGGGGGAGCACATCTTTCCAGAAGTACACGCCAAGGTATCAAAATAATTTTTCACTTTGTGCCTGATGTCGGTTTTTTCTTGCTCAAAAATAAAACCAGTCCTAGAGAGGATTGCATGGCTTGCTTAAGCAAGCGTTTATTAAAACCAGTATTATTGCTTCCTTTAAGACCCCTCCGTCGTGTTCATCCCGTGGGTCAGATTCTCCCTTGTGCCCTTCCCCTGTTGCACTCGTTTGCATCAGTTGAAATTTGGTATAAAGCTATCGTTCTAATTTTGTGATATTCAGCGATCATTTTGCAGTTATTTATAGCTGCGCGCAGCACTTGGCCCGGTCGCTGGGTTGGGGATCGGGAACGGAGCACGCGTGCTGTGCCGGCAGACCCGGCCTCTGTTATTTCTCCCTGCGAGTATCCGCAGTCCCTGTTATTTTTGCATTGAAGTCGTTAGCGAGGCTGAATTTGGGATGGCGTTGTGTTTCATATCCTTGGTTTTTTTTCTTTAGAAGACAAGTGTTTGGCATTTGCTGCTCTTAAAGCAGCTTCTGGCGCTTCAGGCTTCAAAATTGAAAATGATTTGGAGCAACGCAGGAATTGCTGCTGTAATACCTTGAAAAGTAGCGTTATTTGGGGGCAAGCAGTTAGCTGTCGTTCCTATAGGTGCCCTTGGTGCGCGTAGGCGAGGGTATGGCTGGAGAATTCAGGTCAAACCGATGGCAGAGCGTGCAGGAACCTGGCCGCGGGCCAGGCTGGTGCAGAAGTTGTAATGGGGTATAATTGTGCATGAAATCAGAGCTGTCCGTGCTTCCTCCGCTTGCCAGGTTCAGTGGGATGTTTGGAGTATTTTTATTATTTTTTTCAAACCTTTTTCCGAATCCTGCAACGTATCAGGCACTGAGAACTTATAACACTGTTTGTGGAAAAATAGATTCATGTCAGATCCTGACAGTTTGGAAAACTTTTCAGCCCCTCCGCTGACACCATGACTCAGTAACGTGTGCTCCAAAAACCGCCTGCGAAACCAGGGTCGGTACTGCCTGGCGAACGTTTGCATTGGGACAAAAGATGGAAAAATGGCAGTAAGCCCAGCGATTATTTTCAGATAAACACCATGAAGCAGAAACCAATTCCCGTATCCAGTAAAATCTTCCCCGTCCAACCGCTCCGGGCAATCTTTTCCACCACGACCACCCAGCGAGCCAGCTCCCTCTCTTGCTTTAATGTCTTTGCGTGGAGGAGATAGCGTCTGTCCTGCTGAGTTTGTAAAAGACTTTCTAATGGAGAGTGGTTTTTGTAAGATTGGTATTTATCTGGAGATTTAAAAAAAACATCTATTGACGGAGCAAGCTTTCCTCCTGAACAGCCTAGCGCTTCCAGTAAATACTTTCTAAATATAATGTAATGAATTTAGGAAAAGGGATCTGATTCAATTGGGATGAATTGTGTCAGGTTTTGTTTTCCCTTCCCAACTGTATGTTGTTTCACGTGACCCTTTCTGTAAGAGTTGGCGGGGATGAATGTTCCTTTGCCAGGACTTTGAGATTTGTTCTCCGTGATGGTCGGTCAAGTTAATAATTCTCATTAGTCAAATCTGCTCATCCTTCTTCTGAAATCCTCCCTCCTCAAATTACTTTTCTCCTTGAATTTTGCGCACGCAGCCTGTATCGGTGGCTATTTATTGGCCAAGTAAGGTGGTGTTTGAAGAGAGTGTGTTCAAACCACTGGTTTTAATATGCAGTTATATATTTTTGCTGTGGTGTTTACCTCTTGGAATGTTTTTATGTTTTTCTAGATGCTTCAAATGCCTTTTTTTTTTTTTTCTTTTGAACACTCTCGTTTGACTAAAGGGAGAGAATATCCAGGCAGTTGTTTATAGCGAGCTGTAAATGTCAAGAATGCTCCATGAGTTGTCTGCAAAGGATGTTCCAGAAATCGGAGGTGATGCATTTTCTTTTCTAAACGAGTTCCCAGGTCCTTTTTTTCTTCCATGGAGCCTTCAGAATCAAAATCAGCTGTTGGGATACTTTCTCCTATCTTTTTTTTTCCTCGTTTGTCATCCTCATCCAAAGCTGTCTCCCTACGTGCCTCATTAAGTTGATAAACTACTGCTTTGGCTGCGGTCCTCACCGTAAAGCTGCTGGGGCTGTCGACAGCTGGAAGCAAAGCTCTCCATTGCTCCAGCTATTCTTAAAGATGGGACTCGAGACCCCCAGCAGTTTCGGATGGGTTCTCCTTCCAGAACCCTTTCCCTTCAGCCTGTCTGTTGCATAAGCCCCGAATGGAAAGCCAGCAGAGCTGGGAAAGACCAAAACCTGCATTTTGATGATTTGGGGTGGTTCTAGCCTTTGATTTCCTAGTCTGAACAGGGCGGTTTGTGCCTCTGGATTTTCCAGAATTGTTATTTGCTGTGGTGGCAGCGTCCCGAAGGATTTCCCTGTTCCATTAGTGCTCAGAAATCCTGGGGGCATTTTGCGTTGACCGAGCAGAGCAGAGCTCCCTCCTTGCGGATGGATAAAGCTGACCTCGTAACCGTGATTAGGAACTGGACCGTTGAGTGATACCTGTCTCATCCGTCTTGCAGAGGCATATCCCTCAGCAGGATCTTGCAGTCTACGTCTTGTCTTCAAATCGGAGGTGGGAGAGGGTCTTTTAGGATCTTGGCTCATCTTCTGTTCAAAAGAAGTGGGAGTAAGTGTGGTAAATGGAGTTGCAGCAGACCTTGGGGAGCTGTGTGGTGGTGGTGGCAGGGGAGGCATGGCAAAGTCTGTTGCTAATCACAAGATAAGTACGGAGACTTCTCCGCACACAATATTTTGGGGTTTCATTTGATACATGTGCATATTTCGATGTGCTTTTCCCAGCCGGCTCGATACCCTTTGCCCACAAGCATCAAGAGGGAACGATGGTGTTCTTTGGTGGCGGCTGCGCCTCAATCCCTTTTTTTGGGGGGTTTGCTTTTTTTGGGAAAAGTTGTCTTTGTTGAAATTCAGAGCGGAAAAAAAAAAGGGGGGGGGGGATTGTATCCTTTGGTCTGATAGGTGATGGAGTTAAGAAATAACAAGTGGAAAAATAAACTAGATGCATGTTGCGCGTTAGTAATGGCACGACACGTGGCAGATGTAAATGGATGGCTCGTCATCAGTCATGGAGGAGTTTTCCTGTTTTACAGAGAGGAGGAATGGAGGCAAAGAGCACCTGCAGGTTCAGCCCCAGGCTCCTTTGAGGCAGGATCTAGCTAAAGCATATTTTTGTCTTCTGTAATTTCTGTCAAGAAAAATTCTATTTTCAGCAGCAGTTTCTGCAAAAAATCCACATTTTATAACATACTTATGCGCCTTTTCTGTAAAGGACTGCCGTTTGCCGCAAAGCCTACGTGCAGAAAAACAGAAGCAGGGGTTACATTTTCAGATTTGCCAGCTGCAGGTTGTCTGGACTTTTCCTTTAGATGTCAAGGTTTAGCTTCAGGTGCCTCTGGTGTCTTTCTCGGAGCTTCTTGAGTAGCGGGTAGGGTACAGGCAAGGGGAACCCAGGGAAGGAGCCACAGTGAAGGAAAATGGAGTTGATTTGCTGTTTATAACATTGCCTTTTTTTTTTTTTTTTTTTCCCCCCCCCCAGAAGAGAAGCCAAAACCAGAGCCAGTATTAAAACCACCCTCTCCAGTCCTCAGACCAGAACCTACTGGGGAGAAAAAAGATCAAGCTGGCCAAACGACCGAGGCCACCTCAGTGGAAACCCCACCAGAACTTCCTCTTGCTCCATCACCAACCCCGGCTGCTCCCGTCGCAGTTGTTTCTGCTGCTGCTGTTGTCGCCGTTTCTAGTAAATCCACGTTCGCGGCTGACTCGGAGGAGAAATGTGAACTGGCTTCCCCAAAAGAGGAGGCAACGCCTATATCTAACGCCGCGCCCTGCACGGAGACATCGGACCCTTCACCAGCGGAAGAGGCTGATGCCGAGTTGTGCAAGGAGCCTAGTAGTGTAGCATCTAGTGATATTCCAGTGACTGCTAGTACTAATCTAATTAATGAAATGAACGGAGTTAGTGAAAAAGTAACTGCCGCAGAGAGCATCGTAGATGTAGCCCAGGCGGAAGTTGCGCCGTTGACTGTTGAGTTGGAGACACCAGAAGCACCTCCAGCAGAAGTGGAAAGCGTGCCATCTTCCAGTGCTCTTCACGCTGCTCCCTCTCCTCCTCCCACCCCACCTCCCACCCCGCCACCTCCTTCTCCTCCAATTTCCGTTGCTGCTGCTGCTGCTGTTCCCACTACAACTCCCTCTCCACCTCCTCTTCCGTCTCTTAGTACCCTCTCTGTTGTTCAGGGAGATTTAGAAGGAGAGGAGAGCGCGAGAACTATTCTTAACGAAGAGGTAAAAGATACTGAAAAGAAGGAAGAGACGGAAGCAGATGGGCAACTGGAGGAGAGCACGGAGGCTCAGAGTTTAAACTTGAGCAAGAGCCCTGTCCCAGGTAAGCGTTGGGCACCGTGGTTGCGTGCGGAAAACCGGAGGATGAAGGAAAAAGGGGTCTTTGGGGTTCTATCGGATGTTTCCGTTTCTATCTGCCAAAAAAATAAATCTGGTTGTGTTGCGTGGCCGTTGTTGTTTGCAGGGACGAAAAAACCCCCACCTCATAGTTGTTCATAAACAAGGTAGCCGACTCAGATGTGCGTCCCAGGGCTGGCTGGGTTCATGCTATCTGCCAGCGTTCTGCTTTCCAGGTGATACAGGGTAACGGGGGAATTCAAAGGATGCTGCTCTTGTTCTCTCTGGGACGACTGCTTGGTTTGAGAACGTGTTGCTCTGGATTTATCAGCCTGCCTCTAAACCAGATTAACGTTCTGACCTTGAAGCCCCCTGGGCGAACCTTCTGAGCCAGCGGTTTCTGGAAAAAACAGTGGGGTGGGGTGTTGGGGTTTTTTTTTTCCAACTATAAAAAAAAGTGTCATGCTGTTACCAGATGTGGGTAAATGAAACGGACCATTAAAACTCTTCCAAACTACTGAAGCGCCGAGTGTCACCCACCTCAATCTGCCCAGCCTTAATTAACGAGGCATCTGGTTTTCCTCTGCAAAAGTAACACGTAAGCGAAATTCCCCCCTTCTCGCTCGGCTTGGCTCTTCTCTTTTCGCTGGTCTTGAAATTTTCAGAAAACAAGGTGCTTTAGTTCGGGAGGCGTAAGGACTTGTTACAACTTACTAAATATTGAAATTTCTGTAGCTGCCTTTTAAAATCCAGGCTATTTCTCCGAGTATTGATGTCTGCCTTTGGTTTGTGTCCCATCACATCGCTGATTTAGCGTTTAACAGATTCATACAGACTGCCGTCTTTTTATTTCCTGTATTTTCTATAGAAAACTGCTTTTTTTTCAGGACTTCCTGGAAATGAAACTGTGGAAAAGAAGTTCAATCAATCAATTACTTGTATTTAGCGGCCAGAGGGAGTATAATGGTGGCTATTATGCGTGCCTAGCAGTGTTAAAGCATTTAAATGTGTCCCATCTTTCACACTGTTTTGCAGTCCTTTCGCAGTTGTTGAGGTGGTTCATTTAAATACCCTTTGAATTTGATGAAGTTTGGACAAGAAACAAAAGGGAAGGAGTAGATTGTGGTTTGGTTTTGTTGGGGTTTTTTTAAAGTACCATTTAAAATAAGGTGGGTTTCTTAGTTTATTCTTTCCTAAGCGAGCGGTAGATGTGTAACGGCATCGGTAGCATCCAGGGTTACGCTCTGCGATGGGTTAAATGAAATGAAAAGCTGAGATTGGCCTTGTTCCATATTTGTGTAATGCTACGCTAGGTCAATATGCTGGATCTTAAATAAAATCCAATATCTAGAGAAGATCAGAACGATCCCTTCACTCTACCAGCCACAGGGTTGTGGGTTTTTTCCTGTTAATCTTTTTCTATTTTTATTTTACTCGGGTCATTTCACTGCTCTGGCACTTGTTGTTCTTCCAATCTGAGCTACTTCATAACACAAATTAATTTCCTTACAAAGTAGAGAAATGGGACTCTGTAAGTAAGGCTGTACGCAGCCAGGTTCCAGCTTGCAATATTATTGCTAGCTTTGTAATGTCCTGTAGTTGAAATTAAAAAAAAAATGACGTACAGCGTTTTGGGCTTTTAATTATGCAGAAGATTAATTTTAATGCTCTAATGTCATTAGGCTAGACAGCACACATTAGCCAATACTTTGGCTTTGGCAACAGAGAAACAAATATTTCTCAAGTCACGTAAAAGATCACTTGAAACTCTGATTACTATTAAAAGCTCAGTACTTCAAGGAAAGCAAAATAAAGCAAAATACTCTCCAAGTGAGTTTTTTGTACTTTACTCCTTCTTTAATGCAGTATAAATGTATTGCATTTCTCTGCCAACCTCTGTTTTTTCTGAGCAATAATTTTCCAATTCTTCCTGGGAGAGGGGAAGAGAGATGTAAATAACGTCATCTGAAGGTGACTGCTAATTCAGGCGTCCGTCTGGGCTGAACGAGGAATTACGTGTCTCTGCCATACGCTGGGAACTGCAGATGCTGAACTTCAGGAGCAAGGAGGAAGGGCTGTATTATTCTTTTTTTTTTCTTTCTTTTTTTTCTTGGACTAAAGGCCAAGGTTTTTTTTAATGATCTCTGGAGATAGGATAGAAATTGGGATAAGGGAAACGTCTCAACCACGTGGTGGTAAGCGTGAGCTCTGTGACTTTTAACAAGATTTTCTTTGGGGTTTTCAGCAGAGGTGTGTACTTCTTACAGAGCAGTTTGGCCACAAGTCACAGCACTTTATTCCCTTAACAGTAGCTGATCTGATTTGACCGGGACACTACTCAGACCCAAGACCTCTAAGAATAATCTCATCGCTGCAGCGCTTACTCCCGAGCGTCCTTTTCATAGTTATAACCTGGCCAGCCTAAAAATCTGAGGTTTCTGCAGGAGACGTTAATCCACCTCCTCCCTGATGTGGCTCGGCCGTACTGTTGCAGAATATACCACCTCTGTATAGAAAAACAGATGTGTTTGGGCTGTGGAGGCTTTCAAACATCTTTATTATCCAGCAGTTCATTGTTTGGTTTTTTTTTACAGCCCAAGAAAGTGAATTTTTCAGTGTTCGCAGGAACAGACTGGAGTTGAGCAGAGCTGACCCTTTTGGGATCCAGGGGAACCCTAACTTGTTCTTTTTTGCTCTAGTAGGTTTCCACGGGATTTCCAAGGGCAGAGGATGTCTACAGCAGCACCTCTGGTGTATTCTTCTTATTTTGCAGAAATTGGAGTATACTTGCTTTTCCTTTTTACTTTATGCTGCATTCTATCTACTCTCAATGCCTTAAGTTGTATCAGCCTGCATAATGAAAATAGTAATTGTTGGGGTTCAGTCTCAATATCTGATAGGAGCTGGTTCAGCCATAGCCTGCTTATCAGCTTTATTGGTCCTGCTTATAATCCCCTGCGAAACGGGGAAGATTTGGTGGATTTTGGAGCATTAAACCACTGAGAACTGCTTTTTCTTTTTTTTCTTTTTTTTTTTTTTTTTTTTTAATTTACCCTGCCAGGAGGGTGTTTTACCTGGGTGTGTTGTTTCTTGCTGCTGACTGTTTCTATTCTGAGCCTTCACCAAAACGCGGGGTTAGAGGAGACGCGTTCACCCTGTTGCCAGCGTGGAGGCAGCAGATCCCATTCCTGCCTGCTCAGGAACGATTATCTTGAGGTTTTCAGGATGGGCAGAGCTGTTATCTGCAAAGGGCAAGAGCACGCAGCTTTTAAAATAATTAATTCCTACTCATCTTCATTACAAGAAAAAAAATACAGATATTATCAAGAGAGGAACTCGATTCTCAGCCTGCGATCCTTACTAAAAACATCGCTCTGGTTAAAAGTCATCACCGACACGCAGTTGCTTTTGTTATTAAATTCTGGTTTTTCTCTAGTAGCTTTGCCAGCTGCAGTGAGGGACGAGTGCTTCTCAAGGAACAAACCAGGAAAGATTTTTCTTGGTGGAGTGGAATTTCTGAAGAAGACTTGAAGCCTTTAGGACATGCTCTGAATTCCTGCCTTTGATGTAATCTTTCTATCATGGTTATTACAAGAAGCAAAGAGGAAAATAAGAGGTTGCTGTCTGTCCCAGGCAGGACTCCGAGGAACGTAGGAAGCCAAGAGAGCTTAATGCGCTTTGAATTCAAAGGGCTGTTTCTTGCAGAGCTGATTTATGAGACGTATTTCAATACGAAGTAGCCCAACCGACTGCGAGTCCCTGGGTTTCTTAGCTGTGGAGGCTGTAACGAGCAACTTGGGGCAGTAATTGGAAATAATCTTGGAGAAATATCTCCGGCACCCAAAGCCAGAGAGCCGGAAACATAAATCAGGTATCGCCTTTTTCTTGATTTGCTGGCATAGCCCACTGGAATATATTTTCTTTCCCATGAGCTGTAAGGCAATGGTGAGTCTTCGCTTTGGTTTTTTAATGGTGCGTTGGCTAAAAAATGAAAACAGAAGAGCTGGTATTAATTTATGCTTAGCAGTTGGCACCCACATCAGAGAGGAGATTGCCTTCTCTGTCTCGCTTGGTTGTGGACTTGCTGGGGTGGGTGTCTCCTGCAGAAAGATGTTCCGTGGAAGAACGTGATGTAGCTGGAGAAATGGATCTGCTGAGCAGTGACGTTATCGCCAGTAACGATGCCCAGGATAGTCGGGAAAGAAGGATTTAATTGGGTTGAGCTTTGCAATGGAATTGTGCTTGTCTTATAATTCAGATTGTAAAAGAAAAGGGGAATAGCTTAAAAATGTAGAAAGAATTAAAAGAGCAGAAGTAATAAAGTAAGCCATATTTAGCAAGAACACAAACATGGGATGTGGCCTCTAATGCAGATCAGTATTTTCACTCCTGTTATCTTTATTTTTGTAAGCAGCAATAAGCCAAGAGCTCAGCAGTGCGCTGGCTCTGCTCGTGTCCCTTCTCCAGTGGACAGAAATTACCACCTAACACATTAAAGTGGGCTGAAAACAAGCTCTGGAAATGTGTGAACGCAGGCAAAAATGAATCTGCATTTGAGAACGAATTTGATTATTGGTGTGTACGCAAAATGCATCATTTCGGGGGGAACAGGAAAATCAAAAGACCAGAAGGATCCGGAGATAAGAGCCAAACTGGACACGTTACGTTTCGGTTTCCCTATGGCTCGTGGAGAGCTGAAACTCAGTTTTTGGATGGCACCAGCGCTCTTGGCCTGGGTGGGTTTTGGGTTTGGGAGGGTTGGCACCTAAACTCGCTTTAATTTTCTAAGCATACATTAGCATAAATTCTCCTATTGAGTCAGTTCCTGTAGCAGAAATGAGAACTCAACAGAAAAAGAAAAAAAAAAATCTGATGTCTGCTATTTTAAGAGGGGAAAAATTGAGCGAAGTCTCTGGAGATCTTGCCGGCGTACCCCGTCAGCTCCGAAATACGGTTGGGTGTTAGAACTGCAAAACTACGGGGCTGAGCGAAGGCTGCTGCCGTGTCTTGGGATTAAAGGCAAGCGTCCGGCCAAGCGTCCTGATGCAGGGAACGCCCAAAGCACAAATAAAACAAGGCAAAAGCCGCGAGACTCGTTCGGGAGGCTCGGCAGGACCGCATCCTTTATAGAGCTTTCTTTTGCCAAAAAAAGGTGAAAAAAAAATGCATTATCGAGAAGCAATAATGCTCACGTCCTGAGGAAGGAGGTGCCTCAAACCTTTGCCAATCCCAAATCCATGACCCGGAGTTTATTTCTGTGTGTTTAAAAATAAAACGTTATTTTACACCGTGGAGGTTTCCGTAGCATAGTTTGAGCATGAGCAGAGTGAAATTCTGTCAGATGAAAAAACTTTGGGGTTAATTGATGAAATTACTTGGCTGTGGCAGTGTTTAGGTCATTACTGTGTGGACGTGACCCTCTCCTTGAAGAAATCCCCCCAAAATGTGGAAGTGGCAGCACCAAACAAGGTGTCATCGTGTCATGGCAGTGGAGCTCGATGTCCAGCCGTAAAACAGTGGGTTGACTTTTGAAAACCACTAAATCTTAGCAGATTTCCTTGGTGGAGGGAACTGTGAATGACCAGATGATGTTTGAATATTTGAATTAGAATTTTTTTTTATTTTCTTATATTAACCTTTGCTTTTGGAGCATTTAGTATGAAGATAAAAACTTTTATCAGCAACGATGGCTCCTGTTTGCAGTAAACTTCAATCACAAAATCAATTCTGTTTATGCTCGGTGTTAAATATGCAGATGTGCCTTGTGTCGGAATTTAAGCTGGTAGCACTTGCAAGAAATTACGAGCGTATTGGCTTAATGGTTTTGTGTCCTCTTAATATAATGTGTGGTTTCTTTTACACTTTGAGGGGGAAAAAAGCGAGTAGAGGAAGTCACTGGTGATGTTAGAAATATAAATGGTGTTTTCTGTGAATCGGTTGGCCAGGGAAATTAATGGATGGTGGGGTTGTTAACCTGCTTTTAAATGGAAATATAAACCCAGCTCAGGAGAGCAAGATTGAAGGCGTTGTCCTTTTGGATGAGATACTGGAATTTTTGGCCTGTTCATGGTTACAGTCCAGATGATGGCTAATTCTTATAGTATTTCTTGAGCAAAAGATGTTGAGAACAACCTTCGCTCCTCGCCAATACTTGATCTTTCAAAAAAAATTCCATTTCTGAAGGGGGTTTTTTGCCCTGCATGATCCTTAACCTGTTGGTAATAAACTCCTTGCTATCACAAGTATCATTTTGAGCTTGAATGAGCAACTTGTAAAACAATTACTGTGTCTTAATGTCTCACACTAACGATTTTGTTATTACCGCATGGAAACAAAACGGGGTTATATCAAACTGAATCCTCCGCGAGGCTGCCACGGCTTCATTTTCCTGTACGTAAAGCCAGCGTGCGAGAGGGAAAGGCATCACCCACAGCCAAATTCGCTCCGTATAATTTAGTGTAGTAATAGATGTATGCTTATATTTCAGCCCAAACAGCTGTAACTGCACCAAAGACGTGGAAGAAACCAAAAGACCGGACCCAAGCCACTGAGGAGGTGACAGAGGCAGAAACAGAGGTAAGAGGGAACCACAGTCTGGCTTTATCCAAATTTAATGATGCTGTTGCTCTCTTTACACTGTATTTGAGATGTGTCGTTTCCTCGTTGTCTCGCAAGGATCCGGGGCAGCCTTTTTTGGGGGAGAATTGTGGTATTCCCCAGCATTTTAGTCTGTTCCCTGTTGAAGCTCTTCAGTTTGCTTCCTTCTTGCCTAATTTAATGACTCCCAACAGTCAGGAGCGTGTAACTGCTGTCCTTCCAGTGATGTGTGAGATAAAAGTGGGTTTGAATCCCTTAGCGCTGCCCTGTGTGAGTCCCAGGCCACTGTGGTGACATTTGGTGGGTGGTTCTGCTGCACAGTGATGTCACTGTGATGGCACGGCCGAAGGTTAGTTCCCCCTGATGACCACCTGGGAAAGGAAAACATTGAAGTCTTCAGGCAAAACCACCTTGACAGCAATTAGATGAGTAACGAAGATCTCCTTTGCTGCCGTTCCGGTAGGGATATTGCAGGAGGGACCTCTTTGTTTAATATCCTGGGTAAAATTGGGGTTAGAATGGATCACAGAGGGGTTAAGAGAGTAAAAATGTAAAAATCCCAACTGCTCTGTGCATACAGAAAAACCTCTGTCGGCCAGATGTGACGCAGAGAAGCATTGCTGCTTCACTCCAAATTTTTCTTCAGTTATTATTCATCTGCCGTTTCCTCCGCAACTTTCCCTCACCACAAACATCGTTGAACCTTTCCGCTCTAAAAGCACGTCATTGCAGAGTAAATCTTGAGTCTAGTGGACAGTTCTTTATCCTTCGTAGAAGGAAATGTTTGCGGTTTCTCCACCGAAGCAGCAGATAAGCCCTGTTGACATGTTATGAATGGTATAGAACTGCTCTCCCCGCTGTTTATGGAGGAATAGATGTTTAAAATGCTCACGTGCAAGGTAGCACGCTGCGGCAGCTGCTCTGTGCGCAACGGAAAAGCTAAGGTTTGGGTAATCCAAGGAAATGAAAAGAATCCCTATGCTCGTTTTTAAGCCAGCGAGCAAAGGATGTTGCTGGGCTGCACGAGCAAGTTTATACTCCGTACGCTTTCTTTGTCATTTATTGGAGTCTGGTCTCCTGGACCACTTGGCGTTTTCACCAGTGCTAATTTTCCAGAGTATTCCCTTGATAAAATCTGTAAAAAGCATTTTAGGGTGCGGTGCCCTCAGGTAGGGAGGCGGGAGGATGGAGAGCCTCTTCCGGAGCATCCTCGGTTTAAGTCTTTCCTTTAATGCTTAGACGTGGTGGGGTTTCTCCCAGGAGAAGCACGTTCCTGACGCCTTCCCTGTCTGAATCCAGACTAAGGCTGTGTCCTTGGAGAGCTCTGCAGTCAGCAGCCAGGGATATTATTTGTGTGTTTTCCTGAAAGTGAGATGCTGAAGTTGTGGCTGTATGTCACCTTACCTCCTTTATTGGGATCTGCTGCAATTAGCAGCAGGAAAAGTACATTTAAAGGAAGGATCCCCCCAAATGAGCACCATGTCCCTTTTAAAGTAGTCGGAGAGCTGTGGGAGAGGGGAGAAGCGAGGTTGTCTTTCCCGGCTGGGACTGCTCGTGGCTGTCGTGTGTAGGGCTTAATAGTTCCTTCCATCCCATCCCAGTAGCTCCTGGGGATTTCACGGGCAGCGCTCAGTCTGTCCAGTTGCACTGTTAATTATCGGTGAGTTATCTCTGGTAACGAAGCAATATATCATGCGGTTGTTCTGTGTGTTGTTCCAGATCTCCGTGTTGCTGTTTAAGATGCATATGTATTCCTGTTACATGCAAAAATGCTGTATGAATAAATGAAAAGCCGTTTTGCATGCTTTGAATTTTGGCAGGGTGTTTTTAACGTAACCTCTGTGTTTCCATCTGTGCTTCAGCCTAAAGTAGAAGAGGAACTTTCAGGTGATAAAGTACTTGAATCTGAACAGGAGAAAATGAGCCATGGGTTTCAACTGGAGAGGGACCCCTCTGAGCTTAAAAAAGCAAAACCTGTGGAAGAAAATGGAGAGCAGGAGGCAGAACCTGTCCGGAATGGCGCCGAGAGCGTTTCAGAGGGGGAAGGCACCGATGCAAACTCAGGCTTCACAGAGAGCTCCAGTGAAGGGCCAGTGTACCAGTATAAACCAGGTAAATCCTGTTTCAGACTCCTGCATGTGCTCGCTTGGGTTTGTGTCTCCCTCCTTTAAGGGCTCCTAACGCCCCGTGCATCCTCCCCGTGGAAGGAAGGATGTTCCGGTGGGGCTGGAAGGGGGTACAGCCTTCCACGGTGTCCAGCTCTGCTGGGATCCACTCACCAAGAGGCTCAGCGAGACCTTCTGGGGGAGCATGAGAGGAAAATGTTTTTTTTCTCTTGGTGGTGGTAATGAAGAGAAGAGAAAATCCCCGATTCCTGGAATTTATTGCACGTGTGGATGTTGGCTGCCACAGAGTGGAAATGGCAGCAAATTGGTTCCCGTGTGATTGACAGCTGAGAACGATCCAAGAAATTCCATCTAAGCAGACATAGCTCTTAAATAAGCGACTTGAGAGTTGTGATTGGGTCCTAAATGTGAGTGCATGTGTTCATATAGATACAATTTCCTGGCTAAACAGTTGTGTAGATCTTCAGATTCCTAGAAGAGTAAGGAAAAGAAACAGTAGGTGATTTTCAATCCAGGCTCTGCTCTTGAACTGTGAGCAGTTCTTCTGATAAAATAATTCAAGTTTGGGCTCCCAGGATATGGCCCTTTCATTGCTGTTTAGCACTGGATATAGTCTACCTACGGGTCTTTTTGGTATTTATTAAGATATTTAATTTGTCGACCTGAACGTCTATTAACTCACCTCATGATGAGAGACCTGGAGACTGACTGACTTCTTGGTTGCTACCAATCTTTAAGCCATTTCTTATTCAGGTGAAGCTCCCTTAAAATAAATTAGTCGCTTTCTTAAGAGCTCAGAAATTCAAGAGTACGAAACAGAATAAGGAAGGACAAGGCATCGGGAAGGAGCATCACCATTAAGTGCATACACTGTGGTTGTTATTTCAGTGCTTTGTTCTGACAAAGACCCAAGTTGTTTTTCTTTTATTAATTTGGTAATATCGGATCGTTAGGAGAAAACGTAGAGGCTTCTTGATAGTTTATCACACACTTATGCTGGCTTACCGGTTCATTAGTTAGGCACTTCTTGAAGTTAATCCGTAATTCGTCAGCTGTCTCTCCAAAACACTCGACACAGCACGATCCTAGTTTGGGTCCAGCCGTCCTTTCGCTTCAGCTGGAGGGCTTGGGTCGAGCCTGGGGAAAGCAACGCGCACCAGACTTGTCTGCCGCAAAGCAGACCCGGCCGCTTGGTGCAATAATCCTCGATTTCAGCTTTGCTCTTTCTAAAAAGGGGGATTTTTGCCTTCTGGTTGACCATAGGAGGAATTGTGTGTTATATCCCAGTCTCTCCCCTTGCTGGGGACCCAAAACCCTGCTTGTGACACTAGCCAGCTGCTTTTCACATTAAAACAGCTTGTTTTAACTTTCCAGGAGAAGGAAACTGTACATATAAACTGTTTCTTGTTGCTGTCGGTGCTTTTCCATGATAAATGGAGGGTGGTGTGGCACGGCGGATAGGCAGCTGGCTGGAAATTCTGGCTGGGATAGCCAGCCAAACCATTTTCTGCAGTCCTTCATCTCGAAGCTCTGTAGAAACAAAACTGCACAAAGTTAAACTGCTAAAAATTGTAATTTTGTGTATTTTCATTCCCAGTGATTAAAACTCATCACTTGAAATAAGTTTCTGTTGACGGCCTCTGCAGGGATGAGGATGGTGAGAACCCAGAGACCAAAAACTGCTAAAAATAAATCATAGAAAACCTTAACAGTGAACCTGATCGGCTGGATAAATGCAAAGTAATGCTGTTTGGCATCTGTGAAATACAAAGGCAGCATCTTGTACAGATGTTTTCCTCCAGATAAAAACGTGCCGCCCGCTTAGGGCCTGTCTAGTCACCCTGGCTGCTGAGCAAGTCCAGGTTTTTCTTCTCTAACTTCAAACAAACTGTGTGGCCAGCAAAGAAAATCCTGTCTCTAGGCTACCAGACACTGATTTTCCTTGCGCTGCAATGGCTGTAGGTTTATATTTTGATTTGCATCGGGCGAGGTCCTCTGCACCGCAGTTCTGCCCAAAAAAACCCTCTGAAAAAATGGTTGAAAAGTTGTAATTCTAAGAGTGTGGCCTATGGTTGTGCATTTTCTTTTGGTTCCCACCGTTGTCTCCAGCGTGGGCTGTTAAAGACTCAGTGTTTTCGCGTTTTCAAATGATCTTTTTGTTCTGTGCGGTGCTCCTCTCTCCTCAGCTCTGCATTTATTGCTCCATGTTACACAAAACCAGCCACTTTAACTTTTGCATTTTCACCCAGAAACCGGGAATTGTCCCTGTTTTGTCATATTGCACCCGAGAGCGAGAGTCAGAATTAAAATCAGATAACGTGGGTTAAAACTGGAATTAGCGGTTAGTTCAGTCTGTGGCTGCTGCTGGAGTTGGCTATATGTTCCCCATCGCTTCTGTTCCTTTAATGTGATGTGTATTCCTCTCCTTGCTGCCTTCAAAATTAAAATAAAGTTAAATTAAAATTTCCCAAGCAGCTGTAGCAATCTCTTCCCTTTGAATTTACCCAAAATGCATCTCAGAGAACGGAGGTTTTTTGGTTACCTATGAATCTCAGGCACCTTGTCTCCTTATAGAGCAGTGGAAGCCCCTGGACCCCGAGGGGAAGAAGCAGTACGACCGGGAGTTCTTACTGGATTTCCAGTTCATGCCTGTCTGTATCCAAAAGCCGGAGGGGCTGCCTCCCATAAGCGATGTGGTTCTCGACAAGGTGAGAGGAGAGCCGATAAAACAGGTACGTGCAATTTTTTTTTTTAATAGAAATAAAGATTGCTAACGCATGCTTTATTCCTTGATCATTTCCATGCAGAATTTTCTCAGGAAGGGGAAATATTTGGCGGCTGTCACATCACAAAATTCTCCAAATAGAGGCGTTGGTGCCTAATGAACATGCGCAGATTATTTAACAACTGAAGTGTTTTTAATGGTCTCTGTCTGGATTAAGTTCTACTGGGTAGCTATTGAAATTTAAAAAGATAAAGCCATAAGGATAAAGGCAAAGCAAGACTGAACGGAGATGCAGTATCTTTTATTAGCTCAACTCCACGGTCAGAAAGCATAGGCATGCTTTTGGGCAAACTCTTTTCTTTTGGTCTGAAACAGTTGTGTCATTGTTAGAGCTGATCTAATAAAAGATCTTCTAAACCTTGGCTCTCAAGAAGTGGTGTGATTTCTATCCAGCCTTATTACAGGTGTGATTTTCTCTGCTGTATGTCTGCGCTTATTGAAATACTTGTGATTTCTGAAGTGCTGACACCAAGACCTTATTCTCAGCTCGGTTAGAACTATGTAGTTCATTGATTTTGATGTAAGCACTACAGATTCACTCTCAAGGTTCAAGCACCAATCAGGATGTAGGCGATTCTCATGTGCAGAAGCATTTCCACTCTGAATTTCATACCCAGACAAATTATAAAACGCAGCTTTGTTCCCAAAACGATTTCATCCACCTACTAGTTTTCCGTGATTGCTTCTCACTGCTCTCTCTGCTTTGGCTTCCTTTGCTCGGTCAGCCATCTGTCTCGTTAACACAAAAGAGATTTCTTTGAGGGAAGGTGGCAGTTTTGTGATCCTGAACCAAGACTATCACATTCATTTTGCAGAAGATGGGCCCGTGTCGCTGTAATTTTATCCTCTGTAGGTCATGCTCAGCTTTGAAACGGTTCTGAACTCCACCTATTTCCTCAATAGTCACCTGCTGAAGACTGATGTAAATTAAATGTCTGTTTTTAGTGTAGGTGTAGATGCATAAAACTTGCACGGCTTGTTAAAAGCGTTTATTTGGATGTTAAATGTGACTATTATGGTTTGTCTGTAGACTTGGATGAATTTTGGCCGCTGCAGCACCCACTCAGCAGCTCCCGTTTGTTTGTTTGTTTTGTTCCACGATGCAGGTCAATCAGCCGAAATTGCCACTGAGAACTCTGGACCCTCGGATACTGCCTCGAGGACCAGACTTCACACCAGCCTTTGCTGATTTTGGGAGGCAAACCTCCGGGGGAAGAAACGTATCTGGAAGTGTGAGTTTACCCCAACTTGCTAATTTAAAAACTGGCCTTAACACCGATGAAGTCCATCCTCACGCTTTTGGGCCTCTTCAGATGCTCCGGTGGTTCTGGTTTTGTCAGGATGAATGCAAGGGTGATGTTTTCTTGGCTGGCAAAATTTTAGGCAAATGAGAAAAATGTTGCGGATGTTTTTTTAACTGGTACGTATCGGTTTTAAATGGATTTGATCTTCTTCCCCATTTCCCCGCGCGAGAGGTGTGGAAACATGTTTCCACCCTGAGGAGCTGGCAGTTGCACGTGTGTGAATGCACGTTTCTCGTACAACAGCCCGGTGTCAGTGTGTGTCATTGCAGGAGTCTGATTCATAAAACATGCCAATAGAGCAAATAGATTACTTTTTTTTTTTTAGTAAAATCTATATACACAGCGCCTGTGTACGTTCTTGCTTTCTCTATACTTCCACATGTTGCTTTGCTTCAGTCACTTCATTCCTCATTTTTTCTGCCTTTTCCTCTGCTTTCCTTTCACCTATTCTTCTTTTTCCCTGTGTCTGACTTTGCCCAAACTCTGAAATCCCTCTCTGAATTCTTCCTTCTTGCCTTTGCCATCCCTTGTTCTTGGGGTACGGGTGCTCCCCAGCACGGTGCTGCCCAGTCAGCCGCAGCTGGAGGATGGAGGCTGCCTCCATTCAGTGCAGTCATTGATTTTTTTTTTTTTAATCTGTCTATTAAGATACATCCAATATATTCATCTACATATATCTAATGACGTAGCCATCATTTATCTTCCAAAACTGCTGGTTTCCGAAGAGTTTGCCGAATAACCGCGACTTCCAGGCGTGCAGGTTTCCAGGAGGCTCGGAGTCAAACCCAGCCATTTTTTGTCGATGTAGTGTGTCTGGTTTGAGAGCGGTCTCGTGGCCGCCGCCTCGGTTCTGGGGTTCGCGTCCATGTCTTGGAGTAGCCTCGGTGTCGCGGTTTCTCTCGGAGCGCCACCCGGTTCCGAAACCTCGCTGCTGTTTGAGGTCGACATCGCTTCCTATATTTCGGACTTGCAGGTTGTACTCCGGCGCCTTCTCATCTTCCGTGCGCTGAATGTCCCCGAGCCTCTCGGCATCTTGGTAACGCCCCTGTCGCTCTTTCTCTTTCTGCAGGCCTGCAAAGTGCAGAGCAACCCTGGATTGCCCTCCCTGGCTCGGTGCGGTTCCCCAGCATGCCCTCTCTTGGTCTCGCCTCACCCACCATTGAGGAACCTGCCGATAGGGGTAAGCCAAATCCCCCCTTTTCCTCCCCAATCTTTGCACCTTTTTGTAGAGTTGTCTTTTTTTTTTTTTTTTTTTTTTCCCCCCCTAATGCCCACCGTTGATAAAGAACGACCGGTAGAAAACTTTACAAAAAGGTGCAACAGTGTTTAAAAGCAATTAGAAAAAAAAAAAAAAAAAAAGAAACAAGACTTGCATTGTACCCCTCTAGGCAGTCTTCAGTGGTGGGTGGGACATCACCAGCTGAGGGCATGCTGGGACGTTGGCCTGAGCGGGATCCGCGAGGGGTCTGCACTTTGCAGACCTGTGGAAAGGGGGAGAAAAGGTAAGTCCCGCTTACCCCGTTCATTTGGAGCATTCAGCACATAACATACATCTTACATTTGCGCCTTTACAGAGTAGAGCCTTTCTTTGCGTTTTTTTTCTCGAGGAGGGTCGGAAGGTAACGTTATTTAACAAGCCCTGCTGTCCTGTGACGTCGGTGGTTATAGGATGTGAGGGTTTTCAGCCCCGAGCAAAATCAAACGTTATCTTCTCGTAAAGCATGGCAAAAATCTGCGTGTACGCTGTCTGTCCGCTCGGTCATTCCACCTCTACACAGGCCATGCCCATAAACCATTAAACCCCGCTGCCTCTTCCTTACCCTCAAAATAATGTTGAGCAGCTCAGTGCTAACCAGCTTTCGGCACGTTGAGAATCTTTTGTTTTGCTTTCTTGGCTTTTGTCTTTATTTATTTCCTTCTTTTCGCTTAAACGTGTTGTATGATCGTTGTTAGAACTAACGAATGTCGCGTCAAATGACAGAAGGGGTGTAATTGTACGGGAACAAAATACAGCTGAAAAACCACTTTTTGATATAGACAAGAAGTTAGATGAGCGCAGCGGGTAACGGGATCCAAACGCAGGGAAATAGGGTTGGAGAGGACCGGTCCGTCCCTGCGCGCTGAGGTGGGATGCGTCTGCTCTTATCCTTCCTGAGAGGCGATGGAAACTCGAGTCGCCTCGATTCTTGTGCTTCCCTGGAAGGCAGAATCACTTCTCACGTCTAACCTCAAATTTGTCGTCTGCGTTTGAAGCCTGTTGTAGAGGGAGAAGCAGTTCTTTAATGTCTTGGATGTTTTTTAAAACGTTTCGGTGACTTGTGCGCTAGGAGCAGAAGCAGGCCGGGAGGGAGGGAGAGCACCAAGTCATATGGTGTTGCTGTGAGTTTTTGGCTCCTCCGCAGGAGGCTCGTCCGGTTTCTTTCTGCTTCCCTTTTTTCCCCCCCCTCTTCATCCAGAAGTCAGGTAATTCAGATTAACGTAGTAACATCTGGTAAGCACTTCTCCGTGCCTTTGGTGGAAAGTATTATTTCAGCGCAAGCAGTAGTGCTGTAATCGCAGGTGCTACAGAACATTATTATTTACTTGGCCTGGGTTACAAAAAGGGGACCAGGCATGAGCTCAAGTGCCTCTTTAACTTCCCGCTTTGTAAATTTGGAACCAAAAATCCCCAGCTTTTCTCTGTTAAAAATTTGATCTGTAGGTTATTTTATTACACATTCAAAGGAGGCTTCTGTTCACTGCTTTTAAAACCTAATCGACCAGTTCGAAACAAGTTTATTCAGATATTTAAAAAAATACAACCTTAAGGAAGGCTTTTGTTCCATTAATGCACTTCAAGGTCTGGTCTCGAAGCAGTCAGATTTGCGGCCGCTGTGACACGTAACGTGCTGATATTCAGGAGATGCGAAGAGTGGTCCTTGCATCCGTCAGTTTTGCAAGGGAAATAGTCATCACCTCCTTCTGGAGCCTTAGTTAGCTCTAAAAGCCAACGCTTCGGCTTTGTGAGGACCCGTTCCTGAGGAATCGCCGTGCCTCTGCGGTTCTGTCCTCGCCCGTTACAGCCTGGCTGCGGTTGGAAGGTCCTTCAGACCGGAGCTGCCTCTGCGCTAGGGAGCCAGGGCAGCCGCAGGTTACTTCTCATCAGCTTTGCCCGGGTTTTTGGGAGAAATGAGCCCAAACATGGTGATTTTCAGGGCACACGGCCAGTCTGGCTCTGGTTACCAAGCTTTCCGCGTGCGATGGGGTCTAGTGCGCATGGCTGAAACCGGTCAGTTTTCTGTTGCGTTATTGTCTGGTTTTTCAGCTGGAGGGAAGTTTCTTCTTTCCACGGCCACAGGTTTGCAGCATGGTTAGAACCTGGGCAGCAAAGTTGTGTGAAATTGCATAAAAACGGAGCGGATGTCTCAAGGCAAGGCTGTGAAGCAGTTTGCTGCATCATACTGGTGTCGATCGAGGGTCGTAGGGAGGGATTGACAGCTGTTGCAGGAAGGCATCTAACACACAAAAGCATCGCGAAGGCTCCCTGTTCGTGCTCTCTCGTTCCACTGTTGATTTCTCGGGAGTGATCGACTCGCGTGGTTGCGTTACGGTTACGGCATGGCCCAACAAAGCTGGAGTGATCTGATGGGTTATTCCTGTGCGTGCCAGCGGGATCTGAACAGAGCTCTTCCTACACTTACACGCTGCACCGTGTAGCCTCTTCCATGCATTGCCTCACTGTGTGAAGCATGTCATGGCGTGAGGTCGTTGTCTGGTGATAACCTCTTGTTCCGTTGCTGTTATCACATAACGAAGCCCAAACGAGAACACCAGCAGTGGCGGTGATCGTGTTCGTTCCCTTTCATCAGTGGCACACGTTTACGTTGTCGAAGCAGAGCAGTTCAAATCGCAGAAACAAGCTCCTGCCTTTAAGGAAGGCTTCGTGGTTTTTAACAGTTCAAAAACGGGTTTGGGGCCGATATGTGACACGAGAGGCACCAGCTAAAAGCACTTTCCTCCCGTATTTAGTGAAGCTGTTTGAATAACTGAGATGGTTTTGCCTCTCTGATGCTCATTGAGTCCCTTGGTTGAACAAGGAAACATTTTAAATGGCCCACCTTTCATGGGGGAGGCTGCCTGCTGCCCACTGGAGAGATTAATTACTTCTGTGGAAAGGAACGGGGTTTGACAACGGAGTTCAGTTGCTGCGTTAGTTTTTACGTTGAGGTTGGACATTCCTAATAAATGAGTTCAGAAATACGAAAGAGTACAGGGGAAAAATCACCTCCCAACAGCATTCGATACCTTTAGTCCACAGTCGTAAGCTCCCAGATGATGAGGAGGGAGTTTGGGGGTGTCTTGTTGACCTATCACTTGTACAACTGATGAAAAACTCCCCGGTTTCGGCAGTTTTCCTACCTGATTTGACGTGGAAGAGCATCACGTTGCACAGGATTGCAGGAAGCGCTTGATGCTGTTTCAAACAAAGTAACGTGTTTCCCTTCTGTTAGGATCTGTGTTTCTACAATGCAGGAGCAGCACTAATTCAGTGTGTTTTGTAGAATTCCTGTCTCAAAGTGGCTCTGTTTGAAGCAATTTCCAGCAAAACTTGATGGTTTTGGCAGAGCTGCTGATTTCTCATTATCTAATTGCTTGGGATGGCATGTAAGGACTAATTTAATCCTTAAATATGCCTTTGCTATGATATCTCAGTTACACAGTTTCTGGCCGTTTTGGTCAGGTTGAGTTCTGCAGCATTTAAGCGGCAGCCGGAGCATCATCGATGCGTGTAGGCAGTGGTCATCCCATATCTTTTTTGGGAAAAGCTGCCCGAAAAAAAATGTGTTTGGTGTCTTCGTGTTCCCTCTGACCAGCCCAGACCGGTGTGTTGGGTCAGAGAGAGTCCTCAAAGTCCCAGGAGGAGTTGCTGAATGTCGGCGTTGGCATGCGCCCCGGAGTGGTTTATTGAGATGGGAGTTTAAAAAGGGGATATAACAAGGAATGTTTTTGTCCTAGTTGTTGAATGTTGGACCGAGGAGATCTCAGCCAGGCCAGAGGAGAGAGCCCAGGAAGATCATCACCGTGTGTGTGAAGGAGGATGTCCACCTGAAGAAGGCAGAGAACGCCTGGAAGCCGAGCCTGAAGAGAGAAAACCAAACCGAGGACCCAGAAAATGTCAAAACCCAGGTGAGAGCATTAGCAAGCACTTCTGAGGACGGCAGTCTGTCACAGGACGAGGATGGTGATTTGCCTTTGTTGTTGTGTAAGAGAGTAAAACAGAGCAATGAATTCCAGTTTGAATCTTGGCTTTCCCCTACCTTGATTATTTTTTTTCACATGATTATTCCTGACCTGGAGTTTAAATGGCAATCCTGTATATTAAGCAAGTCTAAATAGGGAACACCAGACAACCTACTACCTCTCTTCCAGGATTGTTTTTCTATTGCTATTTTACTAGAATATTTCTGTCTCCATTCTAAAGCAAACAACCTCAGGCTTCCAGCACAGAACTTGCTTTTCATCCCCTTTTAGACCACGTTTCTGCCCTGAACCTCAGCAGGACTGAGGTTCCTCTGTCAGTTTGTCCTGCCCAGCCCAACAACGCTGTCTCTGAAGTCTTCTCTGTGTCCTTCTCCCCGCCAGGTTGAGGTATTTGCCTGGTGGTCAGGCTTGTAATTTGTAGGATAAGTTGGGATAGATTTGAAGGACACTGGAATTCTGTTCTCGGGGCTAACGGCAGTGTTGTTGACCTAATTATCATTCTGGATAGGAGAGAAAAAAACGTTCCTTGAAGTAAATATAGAAGTTGATTACCTCTGGTTGAGGGAGAAGGTGGCCACTCCCAGTGAATTTATATCTCATGACTAAATTGATATCAAGAAGAATATTTCGGTTGGGTGACAGCAAGGGCTTTGTGCCTCTGTCGCACTCAAAAAAAAGTATTCAAGAGTTTCCAGAAATCTTTGGTAGCCGGTTGCTGAGTTAGGACTGGAGCTGGACTGTGCCCAAATGTGGGTCTGTGTGTAACTGAACTTCTAGGAAGTTCCTACAGGACATCATCTCCGTTCACCTTTAAGATGCATCCTAGCTCATTCTTGAAAGCCACTTGCTCGATTTGTGCCTAAACTTCAAGTTTTTTTCTGTCCTTTAGGAGCTGTTCCGCAAGGTACGAAGCATCTTGAACAAGCTGACGCCCCAGATGTTCAATCAGCTCATGAAGCAAGTGACAGACCTGACGGTAGATACAGAAGAGAGGCTGAAGGGAGTCATCGACCTGGTCTTTGAGAAGGCTATCGATGAACCGAGCTTCTCGGTGGCGTACGCCAACATGTGCAGATGTCTTGTAACGGTAAGAGCTGCCAAAGTCAAATGGGGAATTCCTCTGCACGGATGAATGTTCTTCACATTATTCCCGTGGACTGATTGGCAGCAGTATAAACATGGCAAGAGCAGTTAAATGTTCATTTCTGAACGTAAATAAATCATTTACGTGATGACGGATTTCTTCTAGGTTCATTGGCCATGCCTGCAGGCAGAGGGCTTTGTGTGGAAGGGGTGGTATTTGGAGTTGAGGAGGCTTTGCTCTGCCTGGTCGTCGTGTTTGGAAAGTTCGATTTCTCTCTTGCTTCAAAGAGGAGCCCAAAGTGCCGAGCCAAGCTGGGGCCGGCTAGTTTTCAGGTGGTGAATTTGGGACGAAATAACCCCTTTCTCTCCTTGATCCATCACGACGCACAATGAAGGAGCACAGCTCCAAAGTCTTCAGCATGTCACGGGAGTATTTTGAGGCAGCGTGCCTTTTTAAAGGGTCCTGTGAATGGAAATGTAATCTGTCTCCAGGCAGAGGTGCTGCCAGCCAAGTTTTGAGTGCGACTTTACATATGAAATGTAAAACTCCACTGGAAATCGTGACGTGATGCTTAACTATCATAGCCTTGCAGCCTGGCGTTGCTGAATATGAAGTGCATAATAAAATGTAATCGACGGTTTGTAGAAAACCTCGCTCACCTGTAGTTTTAGCTGAATTTCTGCTAATGTTTTTCTTCCTTCTCTACAGCTGAAAGTGCCCATGGCAGACAAACCTGGGAGCACAGTAAATTTCCGCAAGTTGCTATTAAATCGCTGCCAGAAGGAGTTTGAAAAGGACAAGGCTGACGATGACGTCTTTGAAAAGAAGCAGAAAGAACTTGAAGCCGCTACCACTGTAAGTGGTATTTTTTTCCCCATAAATTCTCAGCGCTCCCTCTGAAAATGATCTCTTTTGAAGATGGCAGTCGATTTGGGGGGGGAATTTTGGAGTTGAGAGTTTCATTCTGTCACTGCGGCTGAGTATAATAAAAAATATTTGCCTTGATTAGCAGGTTTATACCAGCCTCCTTTTGGGTTTTGAGAGAAAAAGAGTAAACAGGGACAACAACTATAAACGTAAAACTGGATCTTTTGAAGAATTCCGTGCTCTGTGAACATGGGTTTTTAGAGCTGTTTTTCTGTTTTACAGCCAGAGGAGAAGACACGGCTCCATGACGAGCTGGAAGAGGCCAAGGACAAAGCCCGACGGAGATCCATTGGGAATATAAAGTTCATTGGCGAGCTTTTCAAACTAAAAATGCTGACGGAGGCTATCATGCATGACTGCGTGGTAAAGCTGCTGAAAAACCACGACGAGGAGTCCCTCGAGTGCCTTTGCCGCCTGCTAACGACCATTGGCAAGGACCTGGACTTTGAGAAAGCAAAGGTAGGGCAGGACCAGGAGTGAGGGATGAGGCTTTCAGGGCACGGATGGAAAAATGGGTGTGGGGTGTTTTTATTTGAGGATTTATATTTATTTTTTTTCTTCAGGAATTTCTGTACGACATGAGGAAATCATCCGCTCTTTTGTGGATGTTTCATCATGACCTGGCTCTGCCCCTTTCTAATAGATTCTGTATCATTTTCAACAGGGCTCTCCGGTCGCTACTTGTTTCCAAATATTTCATCCAAGCAAACGCTCTAAAAGTGCTCAACATACCCTATGGGGTTTCTTTTTCCAAATAGAATTTACCTCTTATCTGTAGTTGCTAAGGAGTTATTTCTTTACCGTTGAAGGTTTATAGTACCAACAGAATCCACCACTGAATGTATTGAGTTAAATCTAAAAAAAAATCCCCATTAACTGGCCAAAGCCCCCACCTGAATGTTGGTGGACACATTTATTTTGTGTCATCCTCACCTCCAGCCGTGCCAGAACGGAGCAGCTGTTTTGACACAGCAGCCTCCTCCTGATTTTTCCAACAAACGTGTATATGTAGCACAGAGCATTACGCACTCGATAAGCTTCTCTTGGCGCAGACATTCTGCTTCTCCTTCGCAAAGGCAGGCTTGGGATGAAAAAGCAGTTGAGGGTTTTGTCAGAAATCAGTCAAACTCTGGAAACAAACTGAGCAAATTGTTTTCAGCTGCTCGGGGAAGGGAGTTCCCTTACGGTGCCGCTGGATTGCAAGGGTCATGGCAGATCAAATCCAGTTTTCCGAACTGTTTTGCGGAGCATTGACCAAAACAGCGTAGTTTACCACTAATCCCCCAGGCTAAATACCGTGCGTTGTTAATGCAACAGCGTGTGCGTTATTGATGGAGGTTTGGAAGTGCCAGAAGCGAGGATTAAATTTCTCCACGTGCTTTGGGAAGAAAACAGGCTCTGACTTCTAAGCAGCAACTGAGGTCATGCTGGATGAGTCCTGGATGCTGTTTTGGTCTTTTCGAGCGTGGAAACACCGTAAAAGCCAACTTTTTGGTGCGCTGGCCAGTTCTGCAAGCTTGAGTCGTGGCACTGTGCAGCACGGAGTGTGCACGCAGCAGGGAAATGTCGTGTTACCCGTTGTGAGGAGCTGCCCCGTGTCCTGTCTTTGTGCTTTGTTATTTCTATTGAGATTGAGTGAGAATCCTTTATTTATTTTCTATTAATGGGGTAGATGTTTTATTACGTGGTTTTATTGAAGCTGAAGTGTTAGTGATAGTTATAATTAAAGTTTCTGGCCCAAGTCCATTCTAAATATTTTCCCCATCATTCCTAACTTTGGAAACATTTGCTCTCAGAGCTGAAATGTTCCAAGGCAAGGCCAGAACCAAATTTTAACAGGGTTTTTCTTGTTTTTGTTTAAGTGTAAGGAAGAGGGTTTAACTAGTTTTTAGTGAAGGGAGTGGGAAATGTTTTATAAAACTGCCCTGAAACTTTTTGTTTAAAACAGCCAGAGCCCCCATTTGGGGAGAAAAGTTTTTTTTAGAGCCTGGCGAGTTACATTTAGACTAACGGAGGCTTCTCTAACGATACCATTTCATGTCTTAGTGCAAACTGGTTTGGATTCCATCACATCACAACTTTTTGAATGAAAAGGAGCTGGTGGGGTTTCATACTACAGCTAAGCTTGTTGAACCGCTTCTTGCCGAGAGAAGCGGTGCTGCTGTCCTCGCTTCCCTTGCCTGACCCCGGCTGAGCCAGTTCAGGGAGGTAAAGCATCGAAATGATGGGCGCAGGGTTAGTTTTATGCCTCTAGTTCCTCAGCCAGTTTTTCTCGGTTGAGCACCCATGCTGATACGAAAAGGAGGAGCTCAGAGGTAGAGCAGGACTCCCCTTTTCAGTGGCAGTTAGCCAGCAGATCAGCTTAGCTGTACCATGAAAAAAACCACATTGTTTTGTTGGGTTTTTTTTAACGGATGGCAAGTTTATTAAGTACAAGCAGACAGTGTAGCTTATTTAAGTAATTAAAAATGCAGAGAAAGCGCGTGCTGAACAAAGGAGGTGCCCGCAGACTTGTGCCTCATTTCCTGCACATCCTGCACTGCGCACACTGAAATCCAACCTGAGGAGCGTACAACACCCAGCACTCGCTTCTCCAGAGAGCAGCTCTGGGTCCCCAGACGTGGTTCTGGCGGAGAAATGCTGTAGTGCAGAACTGGCTGACTCCCCACCTCTGGGAGTCTTTTCATTTCTATCCAAGACACACTCATGATGATGTTTCTCTTGTGTAGCCTCGCATGGACCAGTATTTTAATCAGATGGAGAAGATTGTGAAAGAGAGGAAAACATCTTCAAGGATTCGGTTCATGCTTCAGGATGTAATAGACCTCAGACTGGTAGGTACCAACTCCAGTAAGTAAAAGAGCTTGTCCCGTTTCACCTCTGGAATTCGTACCCCGCGAGTGAGGGGGACCAGTTAGCACGGCTGTAAAAACTGAGGGCTCTTTGTCATGGCAGAATGGATTTCATCGAAAGGTGATCCTCTGTTAGCTACTGCTAGTGCAGCCAGGAGTCTGCTAGTTGTTTACTGGCCACGTTGTGCAGACGGAAGCAAACGGAGTCTGTGCTCCATCAGAATGTGACGATGGCGGGTCCAACAGTTAATAACCTGGTGTAGACAAGTGCAGGCAGGGACCTGCCCATGTTGTAATCGAGCGATGGTTTTGAATGTAGCCAAGGCGTTAAAGCTGGTGTCTCGTACGGCAAAGGGTGTCTCTACACCATGGGCTTGAAGGTGTGACTGCGGGTTGCACCTGTAATTTCACCCGTGCAGGTGCTGATAGCAGCATGGCTTTAGCCATGGGACAGCACTGAAGTCCTTAGCGGGTTTTACTCATACCTCAGAGAGCTTTTTGAAGCTGATTTGGGGTTTTGTGGAGGCTGAAGTCACTTTTCTGACTGCAGGGTATGCAAAGATAATTACCCCAAAAGTTGTAATGAGGTTGTAGCAAGATCTAGAGACAGTCTGGTTATTGTGGGGATGGATGGATCTGTGCAGCGTATGGTTGAATAGACACATCAAGCAGTGGAAATGTTTTGTGGAGAGACAGCTCCACCTCTCTCTGCAGGATTCCTGTCTGAGCCATCACGATCCCTGGAGTGGCAAAGCACCATCTCCAGATAAAACACACTTCTTGCTTTATTTTCAGGGTTTCTTTTTGTTTTTCCTCAAGCTTGGAGGAAGGGCACCAACGAACAGTGTCAGTAATAAACGGACAGAGAGTGACAGCAGCCTCCCTCTAGTCCTTCTCTTCCTCTGAACCTAGAAAGATGGGAAAGCTCGGAATGTGCAGGATGCTAGGGGTTAAAAAGTCTTGAATTCAGCCATGCCTCTCCAAAGTCAGGACTTGACTGCAGCCTTGGTTCTCCACCGAAACACATAGCACAGTCTGTATACCAGAGCGCACAGCTTTGGCCTGTGCTGCTGGGATAATCCTGACCCAGCTCCACAAAACCTCCGCCAGTCCCTCGAGGAGCAGCCTCTCGGAGACATTACAAGGGTGGGAGGACCAGGCCTCACTCGCAGTGTTCGAAACAGCCCGTTTACGATGCTCCCCTGGAAGTATCTCTGAGCACGTGTTTGCTTCTTTCCTAGTGCAACTGGGTGTCACGGAGGGCGGACCAGGGCCCGAAGACCATCGAGCAGATTCATAAAGAAGCCAAGATTGAAGAGCAAGAAGAACAGAGGAAAGTCCAACAACTCATGACCAAAGAGAAGAGGAGACCGGGTAAAGTAAAAGCCAAGTTGGCTGCTCGTTTCACTCATTTCACATCCAGTGGCCATGGAGGGAATCCCACAAAAGAAAAAAGAAAAAAATCTGTTCTTTCTTTCCTAAGTGTAATGAGCAAAGGGAACTGGGGCCTGGTTATGGCTGAGGCTGGAGAAGGAACAGACTTCCCCTGGGTTGGCTGTCTGGATTTTTGGGGGGCAAATCCCTTGGGTAAAAATAAACAATCACGAGCCAACAGTGCTTAAGTTTTCACCTTCATGCAAACCATATTTGATTTTGTGACAGGCTGCCAGAAATCTATATAACAAGTTGCTACGTAGGAGTCAGATTTGCCATCCATTCTTGCGTACAGCAGAATCTAATTTCAAGAGAATAGTGTCTAATTTCAAGACTAACCATGTTGTCTTTAGCTGTTAAAGTTGTGAGGTGTTAACTCGGCATGAGAAAGTGTCTTGGTGTTACCTTAAACTTCTGCCAGCCTTGAGGCTGGCACTACCTGAAGATGAATTTGGAGTGACTGGGAAAACGAAGACTGGGACAGAGCAGGGTGAGGAGAAAGTCATCTTTGGGATTCTTTAATACTAGGAATTGTCAAATGAAAGTGCCGTGAAATCAGGGCATGAAGAAAATACACGTAGATTTTGTTTTAATTATCCTAAAACTGACATCAGGAGAAGGTAAGGAACTTGGGAGGGCCTGAGTGGTTCTGTGTCTGAAATCTGTGCAGCACGTGCAGCTTTGGGGTAGCGAAGACGTGTCGTCTGTGCCTTTTGTGAGCTTGTGAGCGCGCGGTATGCGCAGCCATATCCAGATTGCAAGGACACACACCAAGGAATCTAGCCAGGAAGGACTGCTACCAAAACCAGCCCTTGAAAATAGTGAGGTCTTTTATGTCAAGGCTATTTTGTAATAATAAAGTCAGGCAAGCTAGTTATGTCATTTTGGTCTGAAGAAACACTCTGAAGGACAGGATTTCTGCACAGAATTGTGCTGAGGCTTAGCAGAAACACACCATCTTCTTTTCCTCCTCCTGTTGAACTTGGAGACTATCGCCTCTGTTCTCCTGGGGTGCTGCTGGAGCGGCAGGGATGAGCTAAAGGCGGTTGTGTTTGTCATCTGGCAGGTGTCCAGCGGGTCGATGAAGGCGGTTGGAACACTGTGCAGGGGGCAAAGAACAGCAGAGTGCTGGACCCCACCAAGTTCCTTAAAATCACCAAGGTAGGTGCCAGCATGAGACTCATTGAGAGCAACAGAAATACCGAGGCCTTACCCCACTGTATCTGTCTAGGAAAGACCATGGTGTCTGTTATGGTGTTTACAGGTCCAAACTCATTTTTTTGGGGACATTTTAAATCCACAGAGTTAGTACTGTGCATAAATAAAGCACAAAGGAAGACACTGTTGTCTTCTAAATGTTCCTGTTTTGCTTGTTCTAAGGGAAAGGAGTATGCGTACACTTTTTCTCAGGTTCATAGTGTCCTTTTAGTGACCCAGAAGTTCTCTTAGTTGGAAAATCAGCATTTTATCAAATGATAAAAAGAGAGTGCGAGTCGGGGTATCGTGTGTGATGGTGATGGAACGCCTACGTGGCTATTACAGAAGGTGACTCAGACACCTGTCTGATAGAAATCCTTTGCTGCCTCAAGTTCTCAAGCTCCTGTTCTAATGCTGCTTCTTAGTAGAATGAGGATGACACATTCAGTTTGAAAAAAAACCCTATTCCTGACGTGTCACAGATGGCAGCGCTCTGGGTTTGAAAGGTTCAAGTAGTATGAGAAGAGCTGTGTCCACTTTTACAGTGTTTCTGGACTTGTGTGTGGTGCAGTCGCATCCCTCAGTATGTGTTAAATTTTCACCCCCATCCTCCAGATGAGCACCTTCCTGTTATTTTACCATTAAAGTGGTGGTTCGGGGACATTTATTTCAGGCTGCAGGTTAGGCAAGCTTGGAGATTTCCCCTTTCTTCAGAACAGCTTTGGGATTTCTTGCCGAGGAGAACTCCATCTTTCACATGAATCAGGGTGATTCCTAGACATTCCCTTGTCCCAATTAATGTCACTCTCCCTGAATTTTACTCTCAGTGCCTGGATGCTCGGAGCGCTGTAAAGTAGAACCTGGACTAACTGTAGCGCTTCTGCAGATCAAGCTCAGTTTGTTCCTTGTGAAAGTCATAAAACAAAGACTCCAAAACTTAATTAGCAGGAGGAATTCAGCCTGCTTTTGTCTGGACTTGCAGCTCACCTGGGAAAAGTCCTTCTACTCCATTTAGTACCAGTACAGTACAAATAGAGCTACCTCCACAAGAGCTACGTTGTCAGAAGGCAAGAGGAGCTCCTACAAAGAGATCTGCGGGGTCACAACCTCCTTGTCAATAAATTCACCTACTGAGCATTGTGAAATCTCTTCTTGTCAGACACTAGTTTTTCCCTCCAAGTTCTGCAACCTGTTGTTATTGTTCACCCTGTGAATTCTGTTTGTTACCGTGCGGATTCCCCACAAAGCCGTGACTGGTAGGTGGAGCGGGCAGCAGAACCATTTATTCATCACAAGCAAACTGCACACCTTTCAAGTACTGATACACTGTGCTGCTTCCTCCTTACTGAGCTTCAGAGTTCCCGATAAAAAGCAGCTCCTGGTCACTGTGAACGCGTTGCGTTCATGCTGTTGGCAGTGGCCTTTGTTGTTTGCATCCTCTGCCTTTGGCTAGGATCCTCAGTCTTCCAAAAATGTGTTAAAGCACGTTTTGGTATTCACAAGATAGGGATTGTTGCCAAAAAAATGCCCCATTTATAATTACAACCTACGATTTTCGCCTGTAATGGTGTGTCTTGGTGTATTTTACAGCCCACAATAGATGAGAAGATTCAGCTTGTGCCTAAAGCCCAGTTGGGCAGCTGGGGAAAGGGCAGCAGCGGTGGAGCAAAGGCAAGCGAGATGGGTAAGTCAGGACGGGCCCTCACCCTCTGCCCTGCTACCAGCCGTCCTCACCAGGGGTGGATTTGGGTGGGAGTACTCGTCTGTGTGTGTGCCTGCCGGAGAAGCAGGGTTAAAGTGGGGCAGGACCAGCCCTTTCCCTTCGGTTCTCTCCCCATCACTTCGAAACCAGTGATTGCCTAAAGGATTTTGTGATGCCAAGGTGTCATTGGCTACTGACCTTGTTGCTCTTCTTTGTGTTGTCTTTACAATCTCCCAGACTCCTTACGACCAAGTGCCACTAGTTTGAACAGATTTTCTGCACTGCAGCCTCCAGTCTCATCTGTATCTGCCTCATCCGCATCCTCAGAATTAGATTCTCGCAGGGCCTTAACTAGGTGAGCTCCGGTCCGCCGGTGATTTTCCCTTCCGCTGTCTGTACACCTGCGCTTTTCACTTGCTGCTTTAGTTACCAGCACACAGAAAGAAGAGAATGTCACTGAGTTTCCAGGAATGGCTGGGTCTTTTTCCCTCCCTTTGAGCTAACTTAAAACACATGCACCTTTTGTAATATCATAGGAGAGACAGGCGGTGTGAATTTTTAAAACCATGATGGTGAACGTTCTAGTTTCCACTTCTCCGTCACCCTTTATCTAAAAGATACATTTGCTAGGTTAAAAACTCTTTAGATAAAATTTTCTAAGAAATAGCTATGTGGGTTGCATTCAGTGCTCATGGATTCAGCCAGGTCAGCAGGTTTCTTTATCCAGAAAAAGATTCCAAAATTTAGCCGGGCTCTTAAAGCTCTCTGGCTGTGTCTGACCCTTCCCCTGAGGTGTGACCCAGCCTGCCCGTCACGCGATGCGTGCGTAAGGCTGCACAGTGCTCTCACGCACCTCAATTTCATCAGAGCTACAGCCACTCCAGCTTGTCGCATGAAACATGTATTAACCCTTAATAATTTATTAACTCTAGGCATGGTTTATAAATGTACAGTTCATTTAAAATGTCACTGGCTCTTCCTTCCAGTACACACCAGCTGCTGGAATGTTTTCTTGGGTTTGTCCCACTGTTGTTTTCCCTCCTAATTCACCTAAAACTCTGGCTTACCTGGGGATTATTCCATTTTGGCATTGTTTTGCCCGTCTTACTCATTGACGCAGTAATTAATACGACAGATCCTTGTCACCTGCTGCTGGTAGCCTTCACTATTCAGAAGCTATTTGTAAATAAATGGGTAAAAAGTACACTGCTCGTAGCATTTCACAGTAAAACAGTGCCTTTGCATTATAAAATTCACCATTCTACATATCAAATGGGTGCTGTAAAGACTTTACTGCTTCTCTGTGTGTTCTCTAGGAAGCATCTCTGAGATTTGAGTTCATTTTGATTATATTCTGTGTAGCTACAACTGTAAAAAGTTGAGACAACAATCCTGCTGGGTCTGGGTTGTGAGATTTTTCCCTGCAGTTATTATAAATCTATCCAGTATCTCGTCTAACACCACCAGCATCACGAGCAGGAGTTACTCGTAGCATACACTTTAAGCACGTGTGGTTTTGTTCCGCAGTCGCGGGAGCATGGGCAGGGAGAAGAACGACAAACCTCTCCCACCTTCCCTGTCCCGTCCCAACACCTTCCTACGGGGCAGCAGCAGTAAAGAGCTGCTGCTCGACAATCAGGCACAAGAGGAGCAACGGAGAGAGATGCTGGAGACGGTGAAGCAGTTAACAGGCGGCATGGAGATGGACAGAAACAGCACAGAGGCGGAGAGGAACAAAGCCAAGGAATCTGGTAAGCGGCTTGTCCATGCTCACGGAATCTTGCTGAATGTGTGAAAAGGCATGAGGGAAAAATCTATCAGGAAAAGTGACAGATTTCTGTGCAGCGGTGTGAATATTTGGCCTGCAGTGACGCATCGTCAAGCTGCAGTAGCTGTGATCTGCCTCCCAAAGGTTCGTAACGCAGCTGATTCGTACAGGCCTTGGCGTCATCTCCTCTCACTGGCTTCTCCTCGGATTCATCCGAGTTGAAAGGCTGCGGATAGCAGCAACGCACCGCTCCACAGTGTTGTCGTGCCTGTTCGTATCCTGTTGCTGCTGGTTTCTGGGCTCAGAGTCCCCAAAATCCACATCAGTTCTGCAGAAATGCTTCTTCAGTACCCAGTAAAGCCGTATCTACCCTTCCCAGACATTTCCCAGGGCCAGAGCAGGGATTTGGTTCTGGGACAGATGTGCCCGGTATTTTTTTAGTGCTGCATTGTTGCCAGCCCTCGTTCCACGCCAGTCTCGGTGCGGCATGGTGTTAGCACCCACTGGGGTGGCCTGTCACCTTGCCAGTGCTGCAGCTCCCGCTTTTTGCTCCTGCCAGCAAATCCAGGTGATTTGTTAGTGAGAAAGTATGCTCAGGGCAATGTTCCCTGTGGGCAGAACCTTTATGATAAGTACAGAGTTTTGCTTCTTCCCTGGGAAACATCTAGAAACTGCTACAGCGAGGAATACGTCTCGACTGCCACGACACAGCACACGCTCGTCTTGAAGCTTTGGGGCTTTGTAAAGGACTTGATGGGGACGAAGGTTTTGGGGGTGTGATTGCTTTGGGTTGCTGCCCATCACGGTCAGCGTGTTTTAAATTTGCAGCATGCTGTAACAGCTCAAAGGTTAATTATTTAATGTTGATAGAGTGCTTTGAAGGTGTTGCATCCTGTGTCGCCACCAACCGTGTTTGTGAGAAGGCTGATTTACAGAAATATGGGGAGTTCGTACAGGGGGAAATGTAGCCAAGAAAGATGGGACAGGGAACACACTCTGCTCCCTTGACTTCTAGTTTGAGACTGTCATCTCTGAAAGTGATGCTGATTGTCCTTTTCCACATGTGGGGTTTTTTTCTTATATTTCTACCAGCCAAGCCAGAAGCTCCCCCAGCTCCAGCGCAAGAAAAGCCTTCGCTATCAGAAGAGGAAATAGAGAGAAAATGCAAATCTATCATTGATGAGTTCTTGCATATTAACGATTTTAAGGTAAGGAAAATGAAAACCGCACTTAGCAGAAAGGTCTGTGGGTCTGTATCTCTCCAGGAACAATCTTTGTACGCACCCAGCTCGCACAGAGATAACAGAAGCAGAGGGGGCTGTCAAAATTCAGGCCGCAGCAGCTCCGTGAGCATTTTTAGGAGAATTGTCTCCCGAACTTGTTTTCTGCCCTGCTAGTACTAGGAAAAATAGACCAGCTTGTGTGTTTGAAGCAGCGAGATGTATGCATATCTGTCATGAATCACTGAGCAGCTCCATAATAACAGCAATTTTGGAAGCAGAAAAGCTAGTGGGAAAATAAACTGACGTTTTCATTCAGTTATCGAAGCATGTGCTGTTCTGATCTGGAGGCAGATAAAGCAATACTAAATATTGAACAAACCACTCCAGAGTATTTTTAATAAACATTGAAAATTACTGAGCAGCTGTCATCGCTTCCTAGTTAAAGGTTGAAATTTTGTTTCCCTTGTAAATGGATTTTTAGCTTGTCCAGGGAGTTTGCAAGAAGCGTTACATTGGCTGCAAAGCTGATTGGTTTGATCTTTTGCTGAAATAAATTTAAAAAACCTGCCAAGTTTGCAGTGGCAGCGCTAGGGAGTTCCTGGTTTGGCACCCTAAAAGAGTTGCTGCATTTGCACTTCATTGGGCTTCCAATTAAAATCGGAAAGAGGAATATTCTTATGATGGATTGTTTTGGGTTCACATCTAGTTATCAGGAGGAATTATTAAACCCTGGTTTGGAGAGGGGGGAAAAAAAAAAGTACACTTTGATTTGAGATGTCCCCCAGCTTGCTGGCCTGGCAGATCTCAGCAGGGGGAGTTGGGGACGGCGGGGCTGGTTACAAAGTCGTCTCCGGTCCTTTTTCTTTTTGCAGCAGACTTCAAAGTCCAATCCCTGGATGTCTGGGGCTTTGGGCCGCTTCAGTTTCCGTGCTTGCAAATACAAGGACATTTTTTATGGCTGGATGGAAATAAGAGTTGAATTGTGTTAGACAAGTGCACCTCTGGTTAAAAAAGTACATTAGCTTGAGGCAGCTCGTTTGTGTTAGGGAGTTATTTGATAATCGTTTGTGTTAGGGAGTTATTTGATAATTGTAAATTCTCAGTGCTCTGAAATGCAGGATGGAACAAAGCTTCTGATGAATTCAGCTTACACGCACATTAATAAGGCCATGCGTTAATGTAATATATCACAGCGGAATGGCCATTTCTTGTGAGTTTAGTCTTCAGGATTTAACCTGACTGTAAATTAAAACTGTTGAGCTGTATGTCTAGTGACCCCGGGGTCAACCAGCGGCACGTTCACCTGTCTGTCCTGGAGACACTGGGATGCGTTGGACATGTCTGACAGAAAAGCTCTGACCCGAACCCGCGGCCTGGGACCGCCAGGCTTGTGACCTGCGGAAAAAACCAGCCGTTCAGGGCCTGCAGAAATGCATCTGGGGCTGCCAGTTCTTGATAACTAAAGGCATAACCGAGGACAGAGAGCAAATACCTTTAGGTAGGAAGCCTGCTGAGATCTGTTGGGCTAGGCCTAGGAGGTCAGTGGAAGATCTTTGCTGATGACAGTGGAGGTTTTTGAAGTGTGACACCGAGCACTTCTCTGAAAGTCTCTGTTTAAGAGTTTTATTTTTCTCGGGTTACAAAATGCACGTGCCAGAAAGTAGAAGCTTTAGAAATGGGAAATTTTCCTCCAAATGCTCCCCACCTATTTTCTGCTTCTTTCTATGGTGTGGGTTTGTAACAGAGGCATTTCTGTGCCAGATCAGATCAGCAATGAATCTGAGTGTCCTCCTTTTGCCTTGGCTTGATGTTTGATGAAATAATAGGCGTTTTGGTGGCATCCAGAAGACAATTCCTGTCCTTTCACTGAGCAGCCGAACTGTACCCAGGAGCGTGATCATGTATTTTAAAAATTGTTGCCTGCGTGGTATAAATTCTTATATTTTATGTATTTTTTTTTTATTATTACGATTCAGTTGCCATCTCAGTGGTGATTTGTGATGAGGTTCCGCAGCCTAATTCAGCACCTTTGCCAGGCAGCTTCACTGAATACTTCCAAAAAACCCAAACTCCTGTGTTCTAGCAGGAAAAATTCTTCTGCCCAGGTTTTTGACGTTTTCAGCTCAGACGAATGATCCTGTGTGTCGTTCGAACAGGAAGCAATGCAGTGCGTGGAGGAGCTGAGCGCCCAGAACCTGCTGCCTGTTTTCGTGCGAGTGGGAGTGGAGTCGACGCTCGAGAGGAGTCAGATCACCAGGGATCACATGGGCCAGTTATTACATCAGTTGGTGCAGTCGGGAAAGCTGAGCAAGCAGGATTTCTTCAAGGGGTTTGTATTCTGCGCATAGAAATGGGTGTTTTTCTTGAGCATTCAGTGCAGATGAACACTGTGTTGGAATGATTTCCCACCTTGCTTTGGTATCCTGCCTTCTCCACGCAATCCTTTTTGAAGGATCATTTCCACCTGGGTGTATTCATCAGTAATATAATTATTGTAATATATTGTTAAGTATTTCAGATGCTTTAGTGAATGTAAATATTTTCGTATTTATATAAAGTATTTATTTCTAAGCAAATATGTAGATGTATATTTAAAGGTGCATGTTTAGATTTCTGGTTTGTGATGCATGTGTCAATGTTTGCCTTTTGGCAAATCGCTGAATACGATTAAAAGAGGAGGAGGAAGACCAAAATCTTCACGTGACATTAATGCCTGGAAGCTGTAACCTCTGAAGTCCTGAGTATCCACAAAGCCGCGGCCACTCTCCCACTGGTAACTCAGGCTTTGTCCGTATGATGTAATTTCTCAGGACAACTCGACTTTAAGGAGTAGACGTGTCCTCGAGGAGCTGAGAAGGAGAATCTGCACCAGATGTGGTATCAGACGGGTTAGACCTTCCTCAACAGATCTGAGTTTCGACCGCTGGTTCATTCCTGCTCGCTGAGTTTTGTGTTTCCAGCCTGGATTTGAGCTGGTGTCCAGTCATAAAAGGATCCGTGTTACGGAGATCCTGGCACCACCCAGTCCTCACTGGGGCTTAGAGCAGGATGATAAAAACAAGGATAACTGGGAAAAGCAGCCAGCAAATGGGCAGATGAAATAATGCTTTTGGATGCTGAGTTTCTGGGTATTTAGCCCCATCTTGCTACTTTTATTTGAATCGTGTCTCACATGGTACCGCTGACCGCTCCGATGGTGATCTCCCTGCTCCCGGGTCTGGCAGGGAATTTCACCGTGATGCAATCCAGTGGCTCCCAGGAAAAGTTTAGGCAGCCTGAGTTCAAAACTGTACGGAACAGCAGTTAAAAAAAAAATATATATATAACCACAGGGAGTACACTTGTCTGTGGCCACACAGTCACTGATGGTCAAAACGACTCGTTTGAAGTGATACATTTCCATAACAGATTGCGATTAAAGCCATTCTTGTGTTTCCTGGAGTGTGGCTAAGTGGCTGTGATGCCAAATAAGTAGGATCTTGATGAAATAGCGGGACGTGCGGTCTGAATGTGGCATAAACAAATTGAAACAGCTCCTGGAGATGATGAAAGAGCAAGTGGTGTTCAGCGGGCACATGAGAAGAACACCCAAACCTACTATACTTACTCACGCAAGACAAATTACCGTGTAATTAGGGGTTATGGGATGAGTAGTGGTCACAGCGCAAGTCTGGAGAGAGACACAACAGGAAACCAGTTTCTGGCAGAAACGCTTGGGCAAACCCAGGTGGAATTAGTAGCAGAGGATGTAAAGAACAAAGCAAAGGAGACGGTTTCTGGGTTTGAAGCACAAGAGAAAATGTGCATTTACAGTCACTAAACTCGACCCCAGAATTTTCAAGGGTTTGAGGGAAAAATGAATCATGATGGAAACTGGTAGGAGAGCCAGAACAGTGATCGTCTTGTACCAGGCTTGGGAATTGAAGCCACCTACAAGGCTTTTATCGGAAAGAAGAGTTCTGAGTGATTCTGGAAACCATAGCCAGAGCTGGGGAACGATTTTGTTTCTGTTCTGGAGGGAAGCCTCTCCCTGGCATATTGAACTTTTTTTTCTGGTGCTGCTTTACATACTTACAGACGTTTTGCTGATTACCTTACATTTGGACTTAGTTATTAGTAATGCCCCTTCTGTAAATGTTGGGATATTTTTAAGAAGTCTCCATTTATTAGATGTTTTGTATTTATAGACAAAAATGCTTTTTAGTTTTACAGGTTTTACTAGTTAACAAAGGACTTGTTACTGGGATAGAATTATTGTAAATGGAGCTTTCCTGGCTGTATCTGCTGGTTTTATGGAAGGTGATGCCTTTTCCACATACTCTCCATGTTATCCGATCAAGAAATTCACTCCCGGCAGTTTTGAAGCACTGAAAGCATAGGATAGCAATATTTGGGGGGGGGTTGTTACGTTTGTGATTCCCTCTCCCTTCTCTCTTTTGTCACAAAGGATTTTTAAAGTGCAGATTTGCACAAATCACAGTCTCAAATTAAATTATATTTAATGCTTGACTTTTTTCTTTTCTTTTTTTCTGAAGTTTTTCAGATACCTTGGAGATGGCGGACGATATGGCCATAGATATACCCCATATTTGGTTGTACCTAGCTGAGTTGGTGACCCCCATGTTAAAAGAAGGAGGAATCTCTATGAGAGAACTTATACAGTAAGCAACACTTGGATTTTTCCAGCGTCGGATGGGCTGTCTGCTTGGCTTTGCAATAGTATTTTCACAGCGTGATTCCCATCAGTAGATAAAAGACAAATAGTATTAGAGGCTCACCTTCTCGTAGGAGTTGATGAAAGGGTTGCTGCCACCGTTCGGGGCTCGCACCAGACTGAAAGCTGTGGTGGGAAGGGAGCTTCTTGCTCTGTAGTCACCATTCAGGGGTGGAAGTTTTATCCATAAATCTACTTCAATCCTCTTTGTTTCAGCTAAGCTAAAAAAATACCCCAGTGTTGTAGAGAGTCATTTGAGAGCACAGTGAGGACCAGAGTTTCTGTATTTTATACGTGCCCTTATGTATTTGGAGATAACTAGAAGCCAATTGAATGGTTCTCTTTTCCTGTAGGTAGTATATTAAGGAAATAATAGCCTTTTCCCCAAAAAGGGTCCTGCTATCTGAATGCAGTGTCCCACAAACGTGAGTGGATTTGACATTACATAAAAACAAACTCTTTGCCATTAGCCCTGTTGTGGCAAGTACGCCGCATCACTGAAGCTTGTTTTATTGGCAGTGCTAACTAGATCAAATCCTTTATTCCTGCCTCGGTTTGATCACTACCCCTTGCCTTGAATTCCAGGCGTGGGGCACTGTTTTATGAAGATAAAACCTTCTTCTGACAATTGAAATTATAAGTAAAAATACCTGGTTTTCTTTCATTCTAGAGAATTTAGCAAACCTTTACTTCCTGTGGGAAGAGCCGGCGTCTTGCTTGCTGAAATCTTGCACCTTCTATGCAAACAAATGGTAAGTGTCCAGGTGTACTGTTCATAGGTAGGAGCTGGATGCAGCGAGTACGTGTTTATGCATGAAGCCTACACATTTCCCACGTGAAAATATTTAGGGATGGGCCAGCCAGTCCAGATAACCTAGGAAACCTGCCTCTTCATCCCCAGTTTCAAACCAAGCCTTAACAAGGTTCCAGAAAGTTAACTTTTTATATTTTTTTTTTTCTCTCACCACTTTTCCCTTTTGCAGGTACCTTTGCACCTGGCTTCTTCCAGAAGCTAGAGTGCTGAAATACTGCAAGAGGGACATTCTCAAGGTATTTCTGGGCTGACCAGAAGCAGCAAGTGCCGGAAATCTTGCGAGAGAGCTGTTCTTGCAGACCGGGGAGGTTCTGAGGGTTCGGATAAGCTTCAGACGGCCTCTCAGACTTCTGGGTGCTTATCCAAACTAAACCTGCCAACTCTTAAGATTCACCCATCACTAGGGGTAGTGACACCTTTTCACCCTGTAACTTCTAGAGCTCTCTTACACGTGTCACAGTCGTGTGTCCAAACAGTTTGGTGGTTTCCCTATAACTCTGTCTCCATTTTTTGTCTCTTTTTTTTTTTTTTTTTTAAATCCAGCTAAATACCGCACTTTGGATAGTGTCTATTTTCAACCCTGTAAAATCCCTCACTTGCCTTTTTTTTTTTTTCTTTTGTTTGTTTGTTTTAAAGCATGCATTCAAATAAGGTCGATTGTTCCAGGAGCATTTCAGTCTAGCAGTGCAAATAGTGACTTTTTATTTATTTTAGCATTATGCTTGTTTGGGCAGTCAACTTCCATTTGTTTTTCTGTTCTGTGAAAGAAGAGCTGCTGTGCTCTGGGGGTTGAAGCACAAACTCGGGTTTCTGTTTCTGCCACAGCTTTCTGATTCGACCTCGTCCAGGCTGATACTTGGACTCGGGTATTTCAATGTAATATCAGTCATTTAATTCAGATCCTGATGAACCGTTGCAGGAACTATGCATAATTAGCTCGTAACAATCTGCATTGTAAACTTAAAATTGTAATGTGCTTTGTAAACTGAAAATCAGGCTGCATTTGTCAGAGCTTAATTTAGGCTGCGCAGCGATCTCTCTTGTGCAGGTGCTATAAGGTAAAAGTTTTTGCAGAGTATTTGGGTGAAGAGAGCTGGTCGTTACTAGTATTTTTATTCTTGTCAGAATCGCAAATACACCATCTTAGGCAGGATACCAAAAGGTCAGCGTGACATTAGGGGATGCAGAAGGTTGAACTGCTGTTGTGCTGCAGAGGTGCTTTTCTCAAGGTTTGCAGTGAATTCTAGGAATTGAAGAGTGAACTTGGTATTACGTACCTGAAATTGAGGTTTGATCTCTGCACAGAAAACAGCCGTGTAAACAATTATTTTCTGAAAGCAGCTAATTTGCTCACACCTTAGTGTCAAGGCAGAGGGAGAGTGAGTCACGGAGTAAGTTCATGACAGAGTCAGGAGAGGAATCGAAGTCATTAACTGCCAGCTCTGTGTCACGGCTGTGGGAAACTGCCTTGTTCAGATGTGTCACTTTTCATAGGTAATCTCTGGCTGCAGTTGTTGCAAACCCCACGTGTCACGTTATGCCTTGTTTCTTACCCATCACCGTGGCGTTTGACCACTTGACAAGATGCGTCTACCTGTGGCAGGATTGCGATATGATTTCTCTTGCACGGGATTTCCAAGACCTTTTCACTTCATTGCTAGGCATCTTGTTTGGTGGCTGAACGGTTCTTTATTTCTCCTGACACAGCTGCACCACTCCGGCTTGTGTAAGCTCCCTTGCTCATCTGTGAAGTCTTTAACATGAACAAACTCTTTGTGTTTTAGAGCCATAAGAAAGTGGGAGCCTTATGGAGGGAGACTGGCCTCAGTTGGAAGGACTACTTACCCGAAGGGGAGGATGTACATACCTTTCTCATGGAACAAGTGAGTTCAGAGCATCTGCTTAACAATATTGGCACGCTGACTTTTAGCTCCACATCCCATTTGTTCATCTTCTTCCATCCCATTCTTAACATATAGTTGGTACAGGATGTGAGGAGAAGTGCCTCCCTCACCAAGCTGGGGTTAGGTTATTTCAGCACCTCCTTTCTGAAACGCCAGGAGGACGGGCTTGTCCCCTCTGACCCCAGGCACGCATCTCCCGTCAGCTGGCTTCCTCTAGGAGATCTCTTGCTCCAGCTGGGGGGGGAACGAACTCAAGAATGAGTTTTGCAGCAAAGACACACCATCTGCAGGAGGGCCAGAATAAATGGCAGAAATTATTCACTCATCTCGCCTTGCATTATCATCCCAGAGAGTTTCATAACTGCGAGGAGCCAGGCTGAGGGAGGGCACCTGGCAGCTCTTGCTGGTGGTGCTCCAAGGAAGAAGCTGGAGGTCTCCCTTTGGAGCTCCAAGTGAGCCACTGCCCTGTTTTAGCGCTTCAGAAGCGGTGCGCTGCAGGAAATGAAATGGATTACCAAGGCCTGGGGCTTGGTGAGGGGACTGCAGATCCTGTGTCACATTTTGCAATGAATTGGGGCGTTAGCTGCAATTCCTTTGCACAAATGCCAGCTCTGGTAATTGCATTCCAGCTCCCCATCGTTGAGCAACATGGACTTTATTTTGTGCATGCAGGGCTGGAGCTGCTCTGAGATGTCTTTGCTGGATAACGTAGATCCCATGTGTTTGTAAAATGCTTCATAATCTTTGGAACAGAGAAAGTATATAAATCATTGTAATGATAACTTAGCAACTGAAAGAAGCCAGAAAGCAGAATGAAGTGTAGCTTGCTGCCTCAATTTAGTATAATTCAGCATAGGAAAGTATCTTTAACTAATTCTCATCATCACTTCTGATGTTGCAGAAGTTGGACTTCACGGAGTCCGACTGTTCCAGTTCCTCAGAAGCACTTTCAGAGAAAGAACTCTCTGCGGAAGAGCTGAACAAGCAGCTAGAAAAACTCATTGTTGAGGACAAGGCGAATGATGAACAAATCTTTGACTGGGTAGAGGTACAAAGACTGTTTTCACCCTCCCTGCACACAGTTCATTAACTGCTCTCATAAATATTTTCTCATCTAAAGGAGCATCTCTGCAGGCTCCTCTCTAGGCATAGGGCACAAAGATGATTAGGTCTGTGCAATCAGCACTTCCAAAGAATTAAAATCTGTATGTAATTAGTCAGTTATTTCATAGTAAGCTTTAGGAAGAAAGAATTTTAGCCATATTAATGTACAACTGTGTAACTGCCTTTTAAATACTGTAGCCTTTTTGACTCTGAAAACACTACTTCTGGCTACTTCTTACACTTTTTTGCAAAATGACCTACCAAAGTCCCCTTGCCGTACTGCAAAAACGTCCTGGGTGGTCACCAAGGGCATGTGTACCTTTCCCAGTGCGTTGGAGCAGTAACTGTAAAAGAAAATAAAGAAAAAGGAAAAAAGAAAGAAAAAAAAAAAAGAGGCCCATCAACCCACTGATCTTTTGCCCTCTGTCGCTGGCTGCATCCTTTAAGCCAGATATTTAATCTAGTGTCTGAAATTATACCCAACCTGATTCATTTAGATCTGTGCTTACAGTTAAATCTTGGTCAGCTTTAATTCCGTTATTTCTATTGCCAGAGCCATATGTTAGAAATGTCATTTTTCTACTGCCGTCAGAGAAGTTGAGAGTGGACTGAAACCAGCACTGAGAATCCGGGGACACGCACAAGCTCTTTGTAGTCTTGGACTAGTTACAGAGCCATTCTCTGAATTTCTTCTACAAAGCAAACAAATCTCCACCCAAAGAGCATGCTGTAAAATTTGTTGAAAAAGCCTAAAACTCTTAGAAAAAATGTATAAGGGCATTGCAAAAGCCAAGTGTTATTGGTTGGGTTTGTGTCTCGAGACAAATGACTAGTTGTGGGAGTAGTTACATGGTGCGTCGATTGTATGAGAACTGTTGTTGCATGTTGACATACCTGAGCTAGTTTCAAGAAGTGAATGGGGGTTTTTTTTATGCGGAGGGGTGAACTGGATTGCTACTGTAGCAGCTTTTGGTGAACTTGAACTTGCTGCCAAATGCAGCAGAGGAGTTTGGAAATGGTTCCTGTCATGCAGCGGCGTGTTTTTAACTGGTCCATTTACTCTTGATTTCAGGCTAATCTAGATGAAAGCCAGATGAGTTCACCTACATTCCTTAGAGCTTTAATGACAGCAGTTTGTAAAGCAGCTATTATAGGTGAGTAACTTGCAATGTAAACACCATACGACCCAAATGCACAAAGAATTATTTTATATTTTTCAGGTTTATATCACTTTTCCCTCCCCCTGAGGCTGTTTTTTATCGCACACTAAGACTTTTGCGCTATATTGCATTCTAGTCCGATCCCCCTGCGACAGCCAGGCGCTTTGCCGGTTGTGGTGTTCTCGAGGCTCTGTCGTGTCCTGGTGACCTTGAGTGAGCAGACGACTCTGAGTAATGCCAGATTGTTCATTGATTTTTTTTTTCTAGTGAAGGTGGAAATGTGCTAGACGTTATTAAGATAATTAGCATTTCCACTCCTGTGTCAGCAAGTACGCGTGGGCGCTCTACCATCACCGATTGCCACGTGCGAGTTGGAAGCGTGGGTTGCAGAAGAGAATCCAGCCTGCGTCTGTGACTTGTTCATAGTTTTATGTCAAAAATTGCAATTTTGGAAAGACGGTTTCTGTGGATTACTTGAGTGTACAGCAGTCGGCTGGAAATGGAGGAAAGGGTGGGTTCCCGAGTCAGACATCTGAGCCTCGGCCCCTCAGGGGGGCTTGAATAAAGCGCTGCAGCCAGAAACATCTGGTCAGTTCACTTTGTTTTCTTTAACTTTACTGTTGGCATCTGGCAAGGCAAAAAAATGCGCTTGTAAAGCACCCGGTTCTGCTCTTAGCTTAGGAGTCACACTTGGTGGAGAGAATGGTCTGAACTTCATCTTGCTGGGAGGGGAAAGCCCAGCTCCTTTCTTCTCCCTGAGAACGGAACCTTTCTGATGCCACCTAGTGTTAATGGTGAAATGACACAGGATTTGATGACAAATGTGTGAGGGTTCCCTGATGAGTATCAAGAATATCTTGTTCTGTTTTAGGTGTTGGCCTTGCCTCTAATTGAGGGGTTTTCCCTTTTGTTTTCAAAATACTACTTAATTGTGTGGCATGATCTACTTAAAAGCTGCTGAATAATTTATCCCTGTTGCTGATGGACTTCTAATGTGTGTTTTTATATATTCCTGATTTCCTCTGTCACATGCAGCTTATGATTCTGTTTCTGCCTTAGTATTTTTAGGAAGAAAAATACATACACTTTCCTAAAAACCTTCTATATAGCTGGAATTTAGGCCTAGCCATTGTACACACTTCGGCCATCCAGTTGTCTGTGGAAATGATTTGTGCTGCAAAGTAAGGTTGGAATTCTTCTGTGTGTGTCAGCAGGCTGGTTAGGGCCAGGGTCGCTGCAGATACCGGTTGAATTTGGGGAACTGGCAGGATCAAGACTTCCAGAAAAAGATGTTGATCAGAAATACTTCCTGTTGTTTCTTATCCTCTTTTCTCTCCATGCTAACCTGTACCTGTGATTTCTATTTGAATAAGTAAAGGCAATAAAAGATCCGTCTCTGCTGCCATGTACCAAAGCTGACCCTCTTTTCTTCTCTTCCCCTCAGCGGACTCTTCTAGCTTCCGTGTGGACACTGCTGTTATCAAACAGAGAGTGCCGATCTTACTCAAGTACCTAGACTCGGACACAGAGAAGGAACTACAAGCACTTTATGCACTACAAGCATCAATAGTAAAACTTGATCAGCCTCCTAGTAAGTGTTGCCTTTGTCCTGGGGATTTGAAGCCTGACAGCCTAAGGAAAAGCTGTTTCCGTGAGAGTAAAATCTAGCAATAGGGTCTGGAAGAGGATGTGCTTTGCCTGACAGTGGAAACAATGTTTTACCTTTTTATCTAGCAGATGAGAGAAAACAGCGTACAATGGTTTCTGCTTGTCCCGATTCCAGCTTTGAGAGCAGCGTAGGTCCCCACGTACTTGGCCAGAGGTTGGCTCTTCCCTTGGTTGCTCCTGTAAGCAGCCATGTAGAAGGAAGGATGAACCTCTGTTGATAAAAAGAGATGGGGGGAAAAAAGAGCAGTAAAAATAATCTGCTGAGTTTTACAATAACCTGGACATGTGAGAGCACCAGGCGTTGTAACTGCATTGCTGCACCACAGATGTCTGTGGACTTGGAGGGAATAAAATGAGTTGGACTCAAAACTGATGAGTCTTGTCCCAGAGACGCTGCAGAAAAGTGTTGCTGGGAAAGAGGCAGGGGAGTTGCCAAAGAAACAATCTGCAGCACAAAACCGGGGTGCCCAAAAACCCCCGACTTGATCATCCTTTGCTTTAAGGCGCTAGTCGTTCGTTACCCCTCCTGCTGAGCCGCGAAAAATTGGGCGTTGGGAGAGGAGCCAGGCTGCCACGCTGTGTGGTCCAGCAAGACGAGGATGGGCCGCTGTGGATTCTGCTTGCCAGCCAATCTCTAGATAATACATTCCCACGGCTGCTTTCCCTTTTCTGCGGATCATGTGTTACCCAGCGGCATCAGAGGGACCTGTTTTCCCTCTCAGCTGTGTGTAACCAGCCAGGAAGCAATAACTCCATAACAGACCTTCCTTTTACTTGTATCTGCATCTCTCTCGTTAATGTCACGTTAATCCCCTTATCCGTAACCGTGGTCTTTGTCCACCGACTTAAACTGCGCAGTACTAACAGCTGTTCTCTCCCATTATTCCATTATCGCAGATTTGTTGCGGATGTTTTTTGATTGCCTGTATGATGAGGAGGTAATATCAGAGGATGCCTTCTACAAGTGGGAAAGCAGCAAGGACCCGGCGGAGCAGAACGGGAAGGGAGTAGCGCTAAAATCTGTCACAGCATTCTTCACGTGGCTACGGGAGGCCGAAGAGGAGTCGGAGGATAATTAAAACTTAAAATACAGAGAAAGAAAAAACAAAAACAATTTAAGTATTTTTTTAAAAAGTTTCACGTCTTCGCCAATCACAGTGCAGCAAGGCCAATTCTCGCGCAGACCCCCCCCCTTCCCCCACACATGCACGAGTGGGAGAGGTAAAACTAGATAACCACAAAGGTGATCATGGAGGAAAAAGGTACTTGGAAAAAAAAAGTAAACTTCATACCTGAGGGCGGGAGCACTAAACCAAAATACATGTATTATTTATAGAAAATATTTTCTGTTTTAATCTTTTTTTTTTTCTGTTCTTTTTAAACAAGGACTCATACTTACAGAAACACAAAGCAAAACAAATCTGTTTAGCGCAAAAAAAAAAAAGTTGAAAACTTTTAATTTATTATTTTAAGGACTGCAAATGCCAGTGTAATTTTTAAATTTGCAGTTTCTGTAAACAAATTGTATAATAGAACAAAAGCAGAGAAATAAATTTCCCTCCCCTTCATATGCACCTCAGTTTTGTTTCGAAGCATGATAAATAGACAAAACTTTCAAGGGGGTTGGGGTAAGCTAGATGAGGAAGAGTTCAATTTTTTTTTTTTAATTGTCATCAGAATTTTTCTGCCTGCCTCTCAGCTTGCTTCAGAAATTTATAAAGAAAATAGTAATCAAAACGTACATAACCTTGGAACGGAAGGAAATGCATTTGAGAAAACCGCTGCGGACCAGAGTGCTCCGAAAATAACTCATTCAAAACAGTGCTACCCTGGGGAAAAAAGTACTAGTGATACTTTCAGAACCTTTAGAGCAACTTTAAGGCTTGTAAATACATAGAACAAATATTTAAAAAAAGAAAAAAAGAAATTGACTCAATACTATTTCTTTTCACTTTCAAAATATAAAGAACAAAATAAAGACAAACATTGCAAGTTTAAAAGAAAGTAAAACGACTTCTCCTTTGACAGCTGCTGAATGTGTGCACCATCTCTGAGCGGTGCTGGCTTCCTTTTCATTGTGTGGATCCTCGGTTCCAAATTGTGTACATATAGTGTGTGTATGTATGTGTGTCTACCAAAAAAGAGGGGTGAGAGCAATTGTTGGTTTTTTTTTTAAAAAAAAAAAAAGGGGGGGTTGCTGCTTGGGAGACCTTTTCTGCAGAGAGAACTTAATGGCCGATGAGCAGCTGGCTGGGCTGCTGTACCGTGTAGGTGCGTTTGGTTCCCAGCACGTTGTTGGGAGATGACCTCGGGAGCGGTCAGTGCCCGATCCCAGCTCAGTTTTTCTGGCCGCAGTGTCTCTCGTGTGACTTGGATCAGTGGCGTCATCCTGGGGACTTGGGACCCTGGTAGCTGCAGAGGTTGCAGCTGCTCGAGCGGAGAACCGACAGCCCTTCGCTGTGGCTTGCGCGTCCGTTGCTGTCGCCGCTGCCCTTCGCATCTGCCGGTCGCCTTGCTGTGCCTAAGGAACCCAAAGACCCATAACGGGTGAAAACAAGCGCCCTATGCAAGTCAAGAGGTGGAACAAGCGCTGCAGTGCTCTTCCTGGCCCTGCCCACCCCGTGACGGTGTCTGAAGTCTGCAGCCCGGGTACAGATTAACAGCGGTCACTTCACAGTGCGGTGGGAGCGCGTGGACCTCAGGCGCGCCCCTATGCCACGCAGTCCTCCAAACTGAGCTGCTGCTGAGTACGTTAAGTCTCTTGTGTGTCTCTCTCCAACAACCAAAGATGACCTGCTAGCTCTCACTGTGAAGAAGCATCTACCATAATACAGTCTGCAAAGTTTGTGAAGCCCGAAAATGTAGTTTGTGAACTGTGGTCCGTGGACCGCGATTAACCTGTGGAGCATTTGCTGGTGGTCTGTGCAGCACTAGCTGCTCACATGATGCTGTCTTTTTCTTTCCAGCTGCTAAATCACTTCTTTTAAAAAAAAAAAAAAAAAAAGCCAAAAACAGGGGGGGAAAAAAGGCTACAAATACATTAAATACTTTCCTAATCTTACTTTTACATGTAAACAATTGCTGTACTTGCATAAGGATGTTATTTGATCACCAGGGGGAAGGGAGGAGGGTGCCTGGTTGTGGCTGGAGGGGAGATGTCTGTGAGACGCTTTCCCTGTGAACATGTGTTCCATGCCATGAATCTGAGCTAGAGAATCCATGGCCTAAAACACTAGAGCATTGTTTGGGGTTGGTATTTTTTTTTTTTTTTTAGTAACAATAAAACACTTTTCTCTGATGTTTTGTTAAAAAAAGGAAAAAATATTCTCACCCTTAATATATGCATATGTATGTATCTGCATGTATGACATCCAGCGACTCTCCATCCTCAGCTGCTTCCCCTCCCAGCCCCGCAGCTGGGCCCAGCAGTTTGGCCACAGGCGCTGATCTCCGAAAGGCTCGTCCGCATGGAAACCCCCACGCAGCAGGTCTCGAGGTGTCTGTTAAATCTCTGCAGAAGGTCCTGTGGGGGCAAAGTCATTTTTGAGCCAGAACGTGAGCGAGTACGTTGATGGTTTGTAGCAGCTAAATAGGTGAATTAAATGGATGCGAGTTTGTATGTAAATGAGGCCAAATATTTGCCAAGTTGGTGTGCGTACCTGATGGATTTCCTCTCGGAGGATGGGCAGTGTCAGACCCGGCTGGGAATGTGAGCGTGTGACGCCAGGGCTGTACCATGCGAGGACTGTGATTTATTTATTGATGGCCTTGAATTGGAAGAGAAGAAATTGCTTGAGCCTTTGAACAGCCACGTGTATCAAAGTGTGTCAGGCCAGGGAAATCTGTTTGGGGAGCTTGAAGCTTTTGGCTGAAAGAGTTGGAAAACTGTTGGCTGGAGAACATGGGAACGGTGAGCATGTGGGTAGAGGAGAGATGAGAAAGTCTCTCTCCTCCTTGCTTCAGCCTTTTAATGTTAAATGTTCCAGAGGGAAGAGAACTTGCCCTCTTAGTGTCCTGCAAATGCCAGGAAGGGATTTTTCCAAGGTTTTAAGAGTTTTTTCCAGAATTACCCAAAGGCTTTGAAAAGGTGGGTTTGCAGCATGGAAAGCTTTGCATTTTCTTAAGCTAGATCAGTTAAGCTCACATGGAGTGCTGAGAGCATTTTATGCACAAGACCTTGAGGTGCAGCGTCCCACAAATGTCACCGCAAGGACCAAAACTGCTTCCTCTGCTCCCCTTGTGCCGTTTGCCACATGCCGCTTGCTTACCTGCACCTGTACCAAGGTGTGGTTGCTCTTCAGTCGCCTTCTAGATCAGCGCGGGTGTGCAGGCAGTTGGGGCTCCTCAGGATGCAGCCTGGGGTCCCAGAGGACCTTTGCAACATGTCTCCTCCTGAAGGGTATTAAACTACAAAAAGACTGTGAGATATATGAAACAGAAAAGGGGTAATTAATTAAAAGAGGTTCCCATGGGAGTGCGATTCATGGGAACCTCATTTTATGTAAGTGAGGAGAGGTGAGCTGTGGTTACTCCTGCCTAACATTACAGCAAAGCCTAAGCAGGGAGGGCTGCAAATACTAAAGGTTTGGGTGTGTTGGGGTTTTTTTTTCTTCCCAGTTTTGGTCCTGTAAGGCCTTTAAACACATTTTCTGGGCAGGCTTGTGAACATGGCGGGGAGTTAATGTAGCTCAGCAGGAAAGAGCTGTATTAGAAGCCATTTCCACCACTGGGAACCCTTCTTGTGCTAAGGCTGTGCACACTATCAAAGGCATGGGCAAGGAGGAGCAGATGTATCATTTACGTCCTTGTTTATTGCTGAAATTGTCCCCAAACCTGAAGAAGTCAAACGGAAAATTTCGAGGCCAGGTGTCTGCCTAAGGCTGGTTTCTTTCTAGGAAAGTGTTTTCAGAAATAGATCAGCCATTTCTGTCAATGAGGTCAGGGAATCGCACTGGTACCAGACGTTGTGCTCTGTCTGCATGTGTTAATGTGTTCAGTTTTTAACCTTGTTTTCTCAAGAAGCCTCGGGTCCAGGAGCAGACCTTGGTGTGCAGAAAAATCTTTTGCCTGGGATCAGCATTCCCTGGTGCAGGAGCTGGTAAAGCCAAAGAGACCATACGGCAGGAGAGGTTCAGGAAAAGGGATTCTTGTGCAGAGATGGGTTTTAGTGTGCACAAGGTGGGTTTAAGCCAGTAGTAACTTAAACTGGTCGTTGCTGCGTTCCTGCGACCCACAGAGCTTTTGGTTCCAACCCTGTAGACTGTTTATTTCTGATGAAGGAAACACAGGGCCTCTAAATAAAGTCCCATTAACTCGCTGAGCATCCTGAAAACGCTTAAAACCAATTGCAGATGTCAGCATCTCATTGCCAAAAGGGTGGCTGTGATCGTTCCTGCGGCGTTTCCTTCCAGCGCGAGTCCTTTTTACGGACAAAGGGACCTGAAGCTGGTCGCCTTGTCAGAAGCGTTTGCTGCAGAGCAGAAAAGCTATTAGAGCCATGCCCCTGGCACTGCTCACTTGATATGTTTCACAGACATAAGAGGGTTTAGCTTTGGGGGCAGGAAGCTCAAAATCGCACCCCTCCCTAAATGCTCTCATGCCCTTAGATCCAACACGTCTGGCCTTGAGGCACTGAACTGCCTCTGGGCGAGTTGGCTGTTGGCCGCAGGTCAGTACGTGGTGGTGGTGAGATGCCGCAGGGCAGGATTTGGTCAGGGCTGCCATGCGCTACGTGGGGATGAAGCCGTCGGGAGGTGTTTAGGCTGGCAAGCACTCGGAGCTCTCACTTTATGCAGTCGGTCTGGCAGGGAGAGCTTGGCCTTTCTGCTTTTTGGAAGACGTTGGCCCTCTGCTGCTACCTGATCCTTGGCCAACTGAGTGGCGTCTCCAGCCAAGCAGCGTCAGGAGCGCGAGCTCTTCGCACACCGCTTTCTTTTAATAAGGTGCCAACCCAGAGGCTCGCACAAGACAGCATGCGCTGATAAAAACTCCAAGCAAAGGTCTGATGTGGCCTGGGGGCTGCATGCGAGCTTCAACAACCATAGGATGGAGCCTGGGGATGAGGAGGCTTCAGCCCAGAGGGTCTTGCTTGGCTGCCCATCTCCCAGCCCAGCGATGTGGATAGATAACCACCCGCAAGGAGCCGTCGCAGGAAAATCACAGTGATGGGCAAGCAACCGCAGCAAGAGATTGATTAACCCACTCAGCTTCCAGCAGTGTGACTAAATCCCTGCTGATATCGGAGGAAATTGGAACTCAAAAGTTGTCCACCCTCGTGCTTCCCACCTGCAGGTTACCATCGTGGAACTGTGGTTTGCTGCAATAACTCTCTGCTTATTTAAATGGTGCTGTACGGATGCCTGACCGCGAACTGTGGAAAGCTTTGGCCATGCGGCACCGGTTTCTCTTCGTTTCCAGCTGCTAAATTGTGCTGAAAAGGCAACAGAAATAAAACCAGCTCCCGCTTCGTGCAGTGCTTTCCAAAGGGGAATTTGTTGAGGTGTGCAGTTGCAGTCCCAGCTGCAAGGATGGTTGTGCTGCAGTTGCAAATTGGAAGGGGGAAGAGGGGGCTTGGGGAAGGCCATCGAGGCTTTAAGTTAGGAAATTTTTCTGTTACCGAGCAAGTGGAGAGAACAGTAAAGCCTAGCTCTTGCATGCTTGGTTGTACTCTTGCAGCCCCCTGCAAGGTTTAACAGGAGATACTGTCACGAAGCAGAGTTTTACTCAGGGTACAGAGCATTAGCGAAGATTGGAGCAGAGCACTGTTAAGTGTTTTATCACAGTACTGCAGAGAACAGCTGGGAGGGAGCTGGAAAGATCATCTCAGCAGATGCAGCTGGTACCTTCAGGTCTCACCCATGAGGGAAAAATCTCTCATTTCAGTGTTGCAGAATAAACTAGTCTGAAATAACGCCTGGTGCAAATGCTCTGTGCCACTGAAGGTGGCCCAACGTGAATAATTGGTCAGTCCCGGCCACCTCCTGTTTGTGTGTGAGCAAGTTGTGCTGGGTAACCAGGTACTTCACCACAAGCAGCTGGTCTGAGAAGGGAGCAGGCGTTCGGATGCTTCAGCACTCCACAGGGTCGCGGCACCACCAGCGTGTGAATTTATGGTGATGGGCGCAGCGCGCAGCTTTTGTCCTGCTGCACAGCCCAGTTTTGGGTGTCTTCGTACACCGTGATCATCAAACGCGAGGAATTTCACACACCTTCTCTGCAAAACAGGGTGTTTCACCAACCCTCCAAGGAAACACATCTCATTCTTCTGGTCTCCTCCAGCACCACAAGGTGGATATTTTGAGCAGGAGCCTGGGCTGTGATTGACACGTCTCGAAAAAAAGCCAGTTGAGAAGATTTCCCACAGAGAGATGAGCGAGCCAGCACTGGAGCTGACCGTATGCTTCAAGCAAGAGCCATCGTCAGAAATGCTTTACGTTCCGGCTCAACCTGAAGGTTTTTTGTCTTCCCAGCACGGCTCGCTGGCATGGCGCTGCTCTCTTACAGTTGCAGGACCAGCGCGGAGGCCGGAGTCCAGCCAGGCTGCTGAACATGCCAGGCGTGCTGCCGATCGCAGGGGGGTAGGGTGCACGCACAGCAGCCAAAAATGAGCTTTTTGCAACTGCAAAAGCACATCCCAGCCAGGAATTGTTACTGACAGTAAGTTATTACCTGCCCGGGCAAAGGGGGCAGCCGCTGTGTGCTCTGTGCTGCAGCCTGCTGCTTACCAGTTTTAATCTGAAACAGTGTTTGGCTCAGAACACGGAGGAATTTAGCAAATTCTTGCTGCCAGACGTGAACTGTGAGGACACACGGCTTTGGGAGAGGTGTGTTGTCCCAGTGTGAAATGCTGAGCTGGTAGACTTCAACCTCTCTTTGGCTTAGGGGAGCTGTCATTTCCAATAGCCTGTTTTGGGTAAAGTAAATCACAAATGTCATACTAAAAGTGCTGTAGAAAACAAATCGCAACTTCCAGCCACCGGTCTCCCAGCGATAATAGCATCTGCCTCATTAGCAATAAGGATCTTTTTCAAATTAGAGTGTTTCTAGAAAAGTGGCAGCCTGCAGAGGCTGCTTAGTCCACTACATTTTCCTGCTCCAAATTTGTCAGCTCCAGCAGCAGGTACATTTCTATCATATATTTGCTCCAGAATGGCACAAACTTTGGTATATTTAAGCATATTTTTATTCACTTGCTAGGAACTGCTATAAAAATGGGTTTGAAAGTGTGCAGAATACTCCTCGGAAAAGGGGAAATGGTTTGAAAAGATAAGCCTAACCAGGTTAGCCTTAAGGGTAGCTGTTAGAGGGGCAGCAACAGAGATCAGCTGGGAGATGTAGGATGATGCTGGAAAAAGTACGGAGAAAAAAATATTGGGAAGCTGATAAAGAATAAAGAGATCAAAAGGGATGCCTAGAAGGCCACAAAGTGGCAGGGAATATGCATTTTTGAGTCGAAAGCAGAAAAGGAGTGATTTTTGCACAGCATTACAGGGAGTACAGGGCTGACAGCCAGAATCTGCTGCTGGAAAGAAGTAAGTAGGAATTGGAAGAGAATTGCAAGTTTTTCTGGCGATCATTAGATATGTGTCTGGTAAAGTAAACCAGCAACAAAGCGGAAAATTGTGGTTAAAGGACGTCACCTCATCTCTTCTAAAAGTCTGTATTTCTACTGGAGATGTAAAGGGGGAAAAATCCAGAGGTAAAAAGCAGCTCAAGCGTAAAGACAAGAATTGTGTGTGGGACTGCGGGAAGGGTGACACCACTGTGTAACAGGTAAGTCCTTCATCACATCATACGTCCGTGTGCTGCAGGCAAAAAGCCCCTGGAAGTCTGTGTGTGGCTCTACAAGTAGAAAGTGATTATGGATGTGAGACACCTACATTAACTAACTATTATTATGGGATAATTATACTCTGCACCACTACCTGTGCAAATCCACGGGGTCAAGGTGAAAACGGCAGGAACTGGCCCAGTATGGCCGGGCACACCACCGGCTGAAGGGAGACTGCAAGGCAGAAGAGCAAGGGTCCTCAAGTGATCCCATCAAACCCTCGGATACGCATTCAGGGATGAACAGATCTAAAGATAAGAAGCTTCTCAGGGAATGTTTGATTTGTTTTGCAAAACACAAGAAGCTGAAGAAGCAACAGCAGAATGTGAAGCCTTAAGGATGAAGGAGCTCCCCAGCCTGCTGGCAATTCGACAAGGGACGAAGTGGAAAAAGGATCAAATTCTCCCTGAGCCAGGCAGACTGTGGGCCAAAAATGTATAAGAGTCTTTATAAAAACAAATACAAAGGTTGAGTTAAAAATGGAAAAAGGAAAAAACTCACCAAAAACTTGGGGTGACACCACCAGAGGCAAGGCCTAAATATAATCAGAGCTGAAGTGCGGAGCTGCAGGCCAATATTAAAACACAATTTGGTGACCAAGATGCTGCACTCACTTAGCCAGCAGGGCCAAGAACATTATCGGCAGGAGCCGATTTCAATGTGTAAGGCACACAAAGGTAATTATAAAAAGTAATAATAATCTTGTGTTTTGTACCATGCGTGGCAGGTAGCTGTTAATCAACACAGAGGCAGTGCTTATTAAATAATAATTTAAAAAATGTTCACTTTAAGTAAAAAAATTTGGTAAATTAGGGAAAATATCAGTTGGCATAGAGTACGAAAGTTAACAGAGGGGTTTGTGACCCCTGGAATGGAGTTTCTGTGACCAGACAGATGTATTTAAACCAGAAGTACAAGAAGTTTCTGGTTTCTAACAGAAGAATGAGAACACCTGGCACTGCTTTGGATACGGGGTGGAAACTGTAAATCTCTTGACATGCAAATTTTACAGCTACTCCTTGGGAACAGCAGCAATGTGGCTAAACGATCTGGTTTAAACTGCTAGTTGCACTGTACAGTCAAACCCCAAAGCTGTAGGCAAATTTGTGAAAGCTTTAGGGCTGCAGAAAGAGATAATCAAATGGAATGATTTTAGGGGGAAAAAGAATATCCACAAACCAGCTGGAATCCTACTAGGGCACGGCACCTAGGAAGGCAGGAAAGGCATTGAAAGCGGGTTTAATAATTATTAAGAGTATTTTATCCTCACTGAAAGGTGGCTCCTGTCACACACTGTATGCAGCACTGAGGGAACAGGGATGGGGGTGCAAATGACACCAGCCTGCCCGAAAAATGAGACGAAGGGGAGATCAAGCAGTGGGTTTTGGTGCAGCTGCCTTCCCCACACGTGGTATTTTCAGAAGAGCCCACCCTGGTCAGGCAGGGGTGTGGTTGTTAAGGAATGCATAGCTCCCACAGCTCCCCTCTGGGGTGGATTTTGAGAGAAAAAAACAGCAAAAGAGACAACAAAAGCTTTTCTCCTCTGCTTGCATCTCAGTGTAGCTCTGTGGCTCTGCCAACGCAGGTGCTGGGGTTTCGTACAAAGGCTGAGGTGATTTCATCTTTTCCTTCTTGGTGTCTCAAAAGGCGGCAGTAATGGAGCACGTTCCCTCTCGCTCCCCTCTCCTCCACCTCCAAATCCCTCCCCTCCTGCCAGAGAGGCACCGCAAGGGGAGAAAGGCCAAAGAACACATTTTTCTGCAGCTGCACGGTCGTCGTTTCGCACTTACAAGCAAGACAGGAATGTTTAGCAAAGTGGAGCCATCTGGCTAAGGCGCTTCCAGGGCTGTTCAGTGCAGGAGACAAAGGACTGTATGAAAGCAAAGCGTCGCGGAGATAATCTGGAATGGAGAAGACGACACTGAGCAGGGTTGGATCTTGGTCACAACAGCTTGCTTTTGGAAGGCAATGCTCTTGGGTGTAGTACGTTGTTGTAGCAGCCACCTAAGGGGGGGGGGAAGAATTGGGAGAAGCTTAGATAAGAAATAGTCAAGGCACTATTGCAGAAACAAGACACCTCCACAGGGCTTTGAATGGTTTAAGTGCTTCTGAAAGGGGCTTCCCATGCACAGGGAGGGATAAAAGGTACCACGGTGCCCAAATAAATGTGTTAGTGCCTGTACAGTCTTCAAAACACAAATGAAAAGCGGCCAGGGCAAGAGACTACAGATGAAAAGTTCTGCAGCATAGTTGGACAGAGCTTGTAGAAAGCGTATGTATGGCAGAAAAGAAAGTATGAGTAGGTAGAGAAGGGAATTGAAGAGTTGTACATTCAAGTGAAGAAAAAAACCCAACCCAACCCACAAGCCTAGCCAAAAAAATAAAGTAACAAACATGGAGCAAGAGGTACACAGGAATAGCTTCTGTTCATTACCTCTCCGTGTAAAAGACCTGAAATGGTGGTGAAAACACCAGCGTGGGTCACACCCCTGCTCTGCCTTGCAGTGATAATCCTCACCGCAGGCAGCTGAGGCACAGGTAAAGAAGCTGCCTGAAAAGGAGCAAAGCCAAGGAACGCCAGGAAAGGGATCCTTCCTGCAAGTGAGAACTTGTTTTTGCAGAAAATTTCCAGCTTGCAGCCAGATCTCTGCAATGGAAATAGCGTAACTGAGGCAAGCAGTAAATTACACGGCTAATGAGAGGGGCAAGGGGGTAAAGAATAAGAGGCTGAGGCAAAACGAAGGCAGGCAGAGGAGGAGTTGCAAACGGCGGGAGAAGGTCGAAGCAAGAAACCGGAGCAAAAATGCGACGCTGCAACGTTCCGTAACTGGAACGCCCGGGTACGCAGGGTTCTGACAGCCGCGGTGGGGCCCCTGCCCGGCGGGGCTGAGGTGACGGCCCGCGGGCGGTGGCGGTGGCTGCCGCCCCCTCAGCGTCCTCAGGGGACGGAGGCGGGGAACGCGCACGCGTAGAGCCGCTAACGGCCGCCGAGGAGGCGCACGCGCCCCGCCCCGCCCTTGTGTTCGCGGCGCGGGAGTCGTCGCCGGGCGTGACGGCACAGCGCTGCGCATGCGCAGACTCCCTTCTTCCCCCCTCCCTCCTGCGCGACGTGGAGGCGGAGGGGAAAGGGGGGGGGGGCGGTGTTCGAAAAATGCCCGCGGCCTCTCATTGGCCGGCGGCGCGGCCGCGGCCCGCCCTCCACCCCGCGCGCCGCGGCCACACCCCCCCTCGCGGTCCCGCCCCCGCCCCTTTGCCCCGGCCCCCCCCTCTCCCCCCCCCCTCCCCCGCCGGTTCCCCCGCCGCCGCCGCCGCCATTAGAGGGGCCGCTTTGTGTCCGCCGGGCCTGCTGGTGAGTCCCCCCCGCCCGCCCGTTACCGGCGCCGCGGCGGGGTGGGGGAGACGGGGGACCGGGCCCGGTAGGCCGCGGGGTGGTGCGAGGGAGGCCCGGAGGGGCCGCCGGAGGGGCCCCGGGAACTCCCCTCAGCGCCGCGCCCCTTCCCTGACAGGCCTCGGGGGGGGCTGTCGTGACGAGTCGCGACACGCTTCGCGGACAGGGGGTGCTGTCGCGGCCTGCTTTCCCTCCCACCCCCCTACCTCCCGCCATCCTTCACACCCGGGGAGGCCCGCGGTGCGCCGGGCTCGCCCCCGTCCAGGCCCAAGGAGGCGGCCCCGGCCCTCGGGTGTCGCCGGGCCGGGGAGGTGCGCGGAGTCGCGGCCGGGCCTTGACGGGGTGCGGGTCCCCGGCCCCTCGTCGTCTCTCACAAAGGAGGTGCGGGCGTCCAAACGGCCTCTCCCGTCCTGCTGACACCTGGCGAACACCGGCGGGTGTGCCGTGGGTCGTGGGGGGGAAGGTCAGCGGCAGAAGGGGTCGATAGGGGTGCGACACGATAAATACTCGCTATTTATAAACTTAGGAAGTGCCTTAGCTCCCGCGGTAGCCTTCCCGCGTTTTGGTTGCTTGGTTCTGTTTTGGGTTTGTTGGTTTTTTTTTCCCCTCTGCAAACTCACTTCATCAGAGGCCAGAGAAGTGCTGCCACTCGAGGAAAACCTCTGTCTGAGACTTCAGTATGGCTCTGCTTCCAAAAAGAAGCTCTTAATCCCTCTCGGTGCTGCTAGAGATGGATACAGGCCTCAGCGTGAGGCTCCTAGGTGCTACTGAGTTCCTCCCCGAGACCCTGTGGTGGTCACAGCCTGGTTAAAGAATGTTAATTACCCTTCTCCCCTTATTGCACGTGTTTCTCCATACAGAAGGCTATTAAAATTCCAGTCTGGAATGGGACTGTTCCAGAGGGGCTTCCATTCCGGGTTCATTATCCTTATTGCTATTCTGGACTGTGATTTTTTCAGTTAAAACCTTGGAAAGACTTAAGGAGAGAAGGAGCAGCGTACCAAATCTCAGCTGGTGTAAGCTCATGTAGCTCTTGCCAGGCCAGAGGGGCTCCACCAGGTTACGGTGCCCGAGGACAGCTCCAAACTGGGGATGCTGTTCAGAACAAATCCTTCCCGCCTGTATTCTAACTATTTTCAGTCACTGGTGTCTGCAAATCACAGGGGACTGCTCAGCCTGTGCTGCAGGAGAAGAAAAGTTAGATAATGTGGGGTTGTGGGTGTGTTCACTCCTTTTGAAGTGTAGCAGAGGCTGACAGATTGCTCCTATCTGTGGTATTTCGCAGGTTACTCCTTTCAGGAGTCTTACTTGGCCGCTGAATTATTTCTGGGTTAACAAGCGTGTCGCTTCTCAGTTCTTATCAGGCCTTTTGAGTAATAGTTGCACTCTGATTTCCAAGCATGTGACTTTTTTGTTTGTTTTTACCATAAATAGTATTTTTAGCATCTTCAAGAAATAGTTGGCCAACAATCTTTGGCAAGCAGCTATCTTATTGAGGCGGGAAAGGTTCAGAAGTACTCATGTTTATAAACAATGTCACACTATTAAGTTCTTCCATGTGAGGACAGTGTGTGTAGGGGGAATGAGAGGAGAGGAAGGTATCGCTGGTGAGTTCAGTTGGAATGGAGGTGGTTTGATGGGCTGGGCAGGACAGCACTTACCTTCTTCAGGAGGGACTTAAAGAGATGGGTGGATAGAGTGGGAAATCCTTGGAAATGAGGAATGGGTAGGGGGGGGAAATACACATAATTTCTGTTGGGGGAGGAAGAACTTGGTGTATATGCCTTGAAAACATCTACTGGCTTTTGCACCCTTTCTCCCCTTTACCTGCATGTGCTTGCTAATTAAGTAGCTTTTCAGTGTTTCATGTGCTTTCCTCAGGTAGTACTACTTGAATTATTTTTGTCTTCAGAATACCTTTTTCTCTGATGTGTGAATCTTTTGTCAGTGTTTATTACAAGTGACCCAGGGTGTTCTGAGGATTTTAACTTCCATGAGAGGGAATAAAAGAAGTTTTACGTTGATGGACTCTAGGCATGAGTAGATTTTTGTATAGACTGCAAGGAAATCATAGCTTTTATTATGTATAGTTTTGTACTATAGAATAATAAGCAATGGCTGAATAAGTAATAGTTTGGGAGGAGTGTTTACATAGTGGTTTTAAATTTAATCCATCCAAGCAAGGAGGACGTTGCCTATAAAATGTTCTTACCTTGATATGTAATGTTACCAGCCTAAATTTTCCTTCGAGTGTCAGTGGCTTGTCAAAATTCATGTTAGATCCTGGAATTAAGATATTTCATCCAAGGCTGTGAAACTTTCAGCAGTAGACTTTCATGTTGGAGTTGTTTTATGTTTGTGACCTAAATGTGTTATAAACTTAAAGCTGAAGCCTGTGCACTCTAATACTGGCTATTTTGTTCCTTAGTTGCCTGTAGCAGTGGCAACACGTGGAGAATCTGTATCATGGACCGTACTAGCCAAAATGGTTCACAAACTGTGATCCCACAGAGGTTGTCACTGTCACAGTCCTGAGCGTCAGTGCAGAGAGGGATTATTTTTAGGCATCTATGCAAGGAGAAATTCTGTTTTGTATTAGTCCCTTAGCTGAAGTTTCTGTGAGTTTCTAGGTATGATGGTGGCATAATTTAAGTTGCGCACTACCTGGCTCTGGCTGTGTGTTTGGAGACGTAAAGAAAAACTCCTGGGTATAGGAAGAGATTGTTTCAGGCCACAGAAATGATCTGCTGTTACTGTCTTCTGTATAGGTCACAGGTTGATGGAGAAAGAATCTGAAACCTATAGTAGCTTTTATATTGAGCTGGCATTCTTGGTGGTGGAGAATAGTGGAGGTGAGGCATGGATTGTTACTTGTATTTTAATAAACATCTGTTGAGATTGGGCTGACTGTGAGTTGCTAGTATTATACCCTAGCAGTGACGAGGTGCTGAGCTCAGTCCCAGGTGGGGAGGCAGAGCATCAATCTCACTGTAGTAATTTTATTTATATTTTTTTTAGAGAAAGCAGCATCTGTGTGTGCAGAAGGGCAGCATTTAATCTTCACTTTGCTCTGTAGAAGTTAAACAGTATTGGCAAGGTTGTATTCGTGGTGTTTGGAGTCCAAATTCAATGCTACCCTGAAATGAAAATGTGTTTCTAGGCTTCGAAAAACTCTCCTTTGGGTCTCCGTGCGTAGGAATGCATGTGTTTGGAAACCAGAAGCGAGAAAGATTTTCACTGTGCTCCCCTGAACCCTAACGTACTTGGGATTTGACCCCCTCCTTAATGCTGTATAGCGAAGGAATGGATAGAAATAGAAACTGTAACGTTAGTCAAGCCAAAGAATTTCTTGCCTGGCAAGTGATGAGCTATTAGATCTTTGTATTGGACCACTATTTGTCTTTAATTGAAACAAGATGGTTTATAATGCTTGTAGCAGCGTTGGGGCTCAGATAGCCTGTAACAGATCTCTGGGAGACTCAACCGCAAGAGAGTTGCAAATACAGCCCTTGTACCTTAATCAAGAGGGCTGCAAATACAGCCCTTGTAGCTTAATCAGGAGGCAGGCGATTGAAAAGTCTGCTTAATTAGGACACCTCCCAGGAAATCGATGCAGCGTGGTGGCCGTAAGGATCGGGACAAAGTTAGCACAGAACTTGTTGAATGGCAAGTGATGAGAATGCCAGTGGTGAAGTAATGCTCAGCCAGATGTGAAACGGGAGTGAATTTCCGAGCAGGTTGCCAAATAAGGATTAGAAGTGAGGACTAACTCATATACTGTATTCAGTAAGATGTTTTATTCCTCTGCACATTTTTAGACTGTTTTAAATGACTAAATACTACTGGTCTGAATTGATCAAGACAACAGGCAGCTCAGTGAACTACAAAAACAAAAGGGAGATCAGTAAATGCCGGCACATCTTTCTGAAACAGGCAATCAGCTGAGAACTTTTAACAGATACATTTTGTAAAACAAATTTGTGTCAAAGATGTTGCTGGGTGATATATTCTGTAGCAATATAGATATAGAGGGTTTTAGTTAAGGTATCTTGTACCTGAGCTGGATTTTTAGGGAAGAGCTTTGAGGATTTCAGAGGGCCAGAAGTCTTGAAAAAGTTGGCCAGCGTGCAGTTTAGAAGGTAATATTTTGGCATGTTTGGTTTGAATTTCCATTTTTGCTTTATGAAAATATTAACATTTCCTGTGCTTTTTTTCTGCAGCTTCTGAGACGTTTAAATGCTCTTGTACTCAATTCAGTTTTAGAAACTAGTAGATAATTGCACGATAATCAATAGCCTGTTCTTGAAATCCAATTACTTTGCTTTTTTAAGCCTTTCTGATGATAAACAGTCATTCTTGCTTGTGTTGCTTGTAAGGTTGGTGGGTTTGTATCCCTTGACACCCTGGCTTCCAATCTGCAAGAACTTAAAAACTTTTTTCTAGCCCTTTTTGACCTGATTTTCAGACCCGCATCGTGTACTATATACCAAGTCATGTCTAAGAGCACATCAATCACCGGTGTACGTGTCGTGTAACAGTAAGTGGACACCCTTAACGGCACAGGATTGGATATGCTTTCTCATTTTTCCATTGCATATTTGTTTTCAGTCCGCTCAGCCTGTACACCCTACCCCGAGTCCTTGTGACTCTGTATTTCCGCCAGCCTGACAGTTGGCTTGCCATGTTCGAGACCTGATTTTATCCTGAAATATTTTCCCTCAAATGAAATTGAAGTCTGAGATAAGCTGGAAAATCTTATGGTCAGTAGAAATTCAAGGAGTTGGCCAAACTATGCCTCAAATTAACTTTTTTATTTTTTAACATGTTCTTTTGTCTGTTACGTTGGTGGGGGGACTCCAATCTTCTGAAATGTTATCCAAAATACGTATGTTTTGTCTGAAGCCTCCCTTTGGGTTTTTTTTTTTTCCCCCCTAACAACGTGCTGATAGCTCGGGACAAAATTGGTATATTTTTCATAATAGTTCATGGAAAGCTACCTGATCCTTTGATTGGATCTTCTATTAGTGACCATTCCCTGAGCTGGGAGACTGGACACTATCAACCGTTCCTGCTCATCTAGAAATCCAGAAAATTGGGGGGTTTTGTTGCTTATCGGCTCTTTGCTGGATTTGAAATGACTAGTTCATGATAGTTGGAGAACCTGTGAACCTGCAGTTCAAATGACCCATGGGAAAATGAATGTGAGTAGCTATGTGAGGAGTTACTATCTGTACTTTCAAGCAACTTTTTGAAAAGGTTGGTATCCTGATGTTTGTTTCATTGCTGACGTGATTATTTTTTTTTCTGACAGTCGATCAGATTTAAGTGTACATGAGAGTTACCCAACAACCCCCTTGAAAACCTGCATCCTCAACTCCTCAACTGATGGCTTCTTCCCACTTTCGAAGCACAATATTTGTTTGTTTGACATTTGTGTAAATGCAAAATACAGTTATTACTTTCCACTTGTTTACTATTAAGAGTGATGCTTGCAGTCATAGCTATGGTACACATTTAAAGATGTCTTAGTATCCCATACATGACGCAGGGTGTCCAGGTAACAGTTGGTTTGGGCGACTTGATTTTTCAGTTAAATAACTCTTCCTCCAAACTCCCCCTCCATATAAAACAGAAGATTTATTTGGAGAGTTTTTCTGCATTGCTGTTGCAAATAGTCTTTTGCTTTATCTTTTTGAGAAACTTGCCTGTTTGTAATTGACATTTCACACCCAGTCCAGAAAACTACTTTTGATCCCTCAGTGGAAAGAAATAGCCCAAGCAAGAGCAGCTCCTGTTTGGGTCACTCCGAATTTCTGCTGGACGATGTCTTACTTGCATGTATTGTAGGCACTGAAGTTGTGAATCGTGCTGTGCTAAGTTTCACTCTTGAGAGCAAAAAGACTCAAGTAGTTTATACTGTGATCTAAATGAAAGGGTTTTTTAGAACATGGGGAATTTTAAGTCGAGGTTGGGAGTACTGTGTTTTCATGTGTGTGACATGCAGGTCACACAGTTTAAAAATAAGTAAACCCCGGGACCAGGTCAGCCACAGTGCATGCTTGTACGTGTGTGTTAGTGATCCCAGGGAAAGTGTCTTTTGTAGCCCCCAACCGATTTTCCAGAGGATGGATCGGTAACTGGTTATTTTAGCACTCACTTCAAAATGCTGGCAATTTTTTAGAGGGCTTCAGGCTATGCTTGCTAGAAAAAACATTTGATACTGAGCTGAAGCCTGGTGGAATTTTTAATTTTTCCTCTCGCTTTCCACATGTGAAGGAGGAAGGTCCCATAAAACAGGCAAAAACCCCCAAAATAATGTGCTGGGCTGTAGTTCGTATGTTCTAATTGGCCATTAGTGGTTTTTTTCCCCATCCTGAAATTTCATAAGAAAGCTTCATTCATCTCATTTATTTTGTTTTTGGCATGCAGCGTGTTTTGGTTTTTCTGTTTTGTCTCAGAAGAAAACATCCGGCACTGTTATACTCATTGCTTCTACTGGTCCTGAGACAGGACGAGTTCACTGTCATGTTTCACGATGACTGTTCACTGTCAAAGGAGAAGTCGTAGATGTTGCAGGAGTGGATTGGCTGCCTTTAGCTGTCAGAAGCACTGCATTTTGAAGATGGCCAGCAAGATGAATGTCTTTTAGAGCATCTCCTGTGGAAATGCTGCCCAGCGATGAGCCTAGTCCTCCTGCCATCAGACTGGAATTAAAGTCTCTTGGTCGGTTGTGCCGTATGTGTGCGCACCTGACACGACACTGCAGCAGCAGTGGATTTAGTTTATTAATTTATCAGTTTATTAATTGGAGAGGAGATCTTGTAGGTACAATGACGTAGTCTCTTGCATCGCTAGTCCTTGTGAACCATCGTATCTTAACGCGCGTTCCCCTCGACTCTTCTTTCGCTGCCGCTGGTTTCTGAATGGAAACTACCTACATAGCTTGGCGGTTTAACAAAAATACTCTGTGCAGACAAGGTGGGTTTTGGTTTGCCTGGGAAAATAACTGCGGTAGAGAGAATCCCTCTGATCAGTTAGGAGTCCCCACTGCTGAGTAATAAGAGGACCATGTTTTTTGGGCAAGAGCACAGAGTAACCGAGGTGGTATTGGTGTGGTACAGACCATCCACCCCTGCAATGGAGAATGCAGTGCAAAGTGCTGAAACTGTTGTGAAAGTCATCTTGAAAACTGCACCGGGGTGATGTTAGTTCTCTGTTCAAGAGAGAGACACTCAGACTTGGGAAATACCTATTAAAAGTGAAAATTTATGGTAAGTGTCTGCCTTCTTGTCCGAGGAGAAGAAAACATCCAGAATAGGTAGAAATCGGGAGCATTTGGCTATTTCCCTGTGAGGAAGGGAAGAAGGCAGTCTGGAGCTTGATCTTTGGATGGAACGGCGGCGAACGGGTCCAGCCCTGGTTTGCTAGAGGTGAGGTTTTGCTTTTGAGGTTTTTAAAGGGGGCGCTGAGAAGAGGAACTCAATGAGAAGTAAATCCTGTGTTTTGTGATGGAAATAGTGGAGTGCCTCTCCTTAGGAGAGGCTGATACAGGTGCATGGGCAGCAGGTAAGAAAGGCTGTAGAAGTACAATGGTAGTAAGGGGTGAGACTTGATGAGGATTAAACTAAGCTTAACCCATTCGGTGCCCATGACGGTGCGTGCATTTGGAGGAGAGTTTTGCAAAGCTTTAATTTTTTTGTGGAAGGTATGGAGACTGCTGTTTTGACGGTTATTTTCTTGTTCAAGGACTCATTCATTTCTATAAATTGCATGGGGTTTAGTTTGGGAGGGACATGGTTCGGGTCCCAGCGTTTGTATTTTCTGCCTAACAGATTTAATGGTTTAATTCCTCAGGCTGATAGAGGCTGGATCAATGTGTCAGCTCCTGCTTTTACCCAAAGCAAATGACTTACTAGTTCCCTCAACGCCTTACTTTAGGCACAGCGCAATGTCTGCTTTTTGTTAATGCTTTCTGTTAAAGAGCCTCTTTATTCTTTCAGATATGTTTTAACGGAGCAGGCTGCAGGTCTGGCTTACGCCTTTACCATTTCTGCTACATCCATAGCACTCAAGTTTGCATACGTGTTTTAGCATCTTTGTTGAATGCAAGTGTTGATTGTCAGTTATGTTAGTCATAAGCTGTAAGTCATTTATCCTTCTTTTCTTTTTAATCTTTAGTTTGTTAGATACATGGACGTAGATGTTTTTGTTTTGTTAATTTTCACACCACATCTTTTCTGTACTTTAGGTTGACTCCTCACTGCACTGTGAAAACCATTAGGAAAAAGTCCTTGGGGTTAAAACCTGGGGCTCCACAGTGTTACCTGCACTTGGGGCTAGAAATTAATTTAAATGGCGACTGATCTGTCTGAAGCTGAACCCGTGCATCATAAGGCGCTTCCACTCTTAACGGGAGCTCAGCTGATCCACACGGACAAGTTAAGTGAGGTAGGGGCTGGCCCGTTCTCCAAGCTTGCCCTTGGATCAGTCCTTGACTTCCAGTCCTGCGGAAGGTTACTCGGTACTCTTTCTCCCCTGCTTGTAGGAAACTCGATTGGGAGTCTAATAAACCTTGGAGGCATTCTCCTTCCCCTTCCCTGCTTTCCCTGAGATGATGTCTTTGTCAAAATCCTCAAATGCTCATCTCATTTAATTTGGAATTGGAAAGAAATTACTTCTTTTATAACTGTAAAACATGGAACTATCCTCTCCTAGTATGCTTCAAAGAAGCTGGTTTGAGAGTTACTGTCTTTTAAAATTCTGAAAAATCCAAATGTAACCAGAATATTTCTACATGCGCTGCTTTGATTTGCTTTAATCCCATTTCAAAAACTCTCTGCTTTTTTCCAGGATCTGTACTGATTTTTGTGTGCTTTTTCTAGAAAGTTGAAGACGACACAATGCCGATCCGTCGCTCGGTGAATTCTTCTTCCCGAGAAACTCCTCCGAAAAGCAAACCTGCTGAAGGTGAAGAGGTCAAAGCAGGTACGGTAATAGTTCTATAGTGGATTGTTAATGTATATCCAAATATAGGCTTTTGTTCTGAAACTCCTGAAAAAACCTCCTGCCATGATTAAAATATTACTAATGCTTAGCTTCTTTTCACAGGCTTTTCCTGTATTATTGGGAAGTCGTATTTTGCAGCCACTCTTTTCAGTCTGAACCCATTTGTTTTGTCCTTCATATCCCGTGGCAAAACCCTGACACTCCAGACATGAAAATATAGCTAAATACAATCCCTTTCAAGCTTGCACGTTCTTTAGAGTAAAGGCAGAAATTGTGAAGTTTCAGGAGTGTCAGGAAGATGGCTTGAGATCAAAAGGTGGAGTTAATGAATGGAAAAACAAAGTATTTAATTTTTTTTCTTTCTTTTCCTGAACAAAAGGATTTTACCCCAATGTGTCATCAAATCTAGTCTGATATTAATGTGTCTGGTCCTGGCAGCCTCACCTCAGTTTCTCAGAATGTGTCATTTCAGTATTACATTCAGTTAGTTTCACTGACTTTCTCCTCTTTGGTGTCACAAATAAATACATTACATGTGAAACTAACTAGTAATACACTGCATATTTTAAATACTTGACGTCTCCAGGGGAAAACTATGCACAGGAGCATAGCAGGAGTGCTTAAGTTCCTTCTCAGAGACGGAGAACCTGTCCACTGCATGGAGCAGTCATGGTAGACAGCTCTTTATCCAAAAAGTGGGTAATGGCAGTTTACATGCATCTTATCTAGCAGGCAGCCCAGTCGCTAAGCTATTCTCAGCTAAATATACTGGAGTTAATTTGCTTGGTAAGTTGATTTCTGACTGGATTTGATCCTGCTGATAGAGAGGTGCTTCTGCAAATGCATGCACAATCTAAAGCTTTGCCTGGAAAAATGTGATTGAACGGTTAAAATCCTTCGGGTGCCACAGTGTGTAGTGCAGAAACAGCAGTGTTTGAAGACAAATTGGCCATAAACAAAGCCACTTGTATGTATCTCCCAAAATTTCTTGTAGAGTTGTATAGTCTTGCACCTTTCTGAGTTAAAAACACATAAACCTCAACCTAGGAGAAAATCTTAGTGTTTCATGGTGCTGATTTCCTCCTCCCTTCCCCACCCAAGGCTCTCTGACAATTGCAACAGTAACTTCTGGAGTTAAGAGGAGAGGACTGGGGGAATTAGTTCATTGTGAAAACACTAGGCAATGTTGTTTGAAGTTATTCTGGCGTTTGATGGCTGATTGCACCTTACTGAAGCTCTTTCAGTAGTTTTGTTCGCTTCTTGAGTTACATTCAAATCATCTGTTTAAATTAGAGAAGAGGAATTGTCTGGTGGGACATATTTTTGGGGGTGTGTTCTTAAGCTTTCCCCCCACCCCCACCTTCCTGAAGAATAGAGGCTAGTTTTAGGCAGTAACTTGATGCGTTTTCACATCTTTTTAGATGCAGAAGTCACCTCTGAGGAATCTGCCTCTGTTGGAGAAGAACAAGAGAATGAAACCCTGCCTGCTGCATCCAGCGAAGCAGAACAGCCAAAGGAACCTGAGAATGAAGGGAAGGGGGAAACAAAGTCCTCAGAAGAAACCAAAAAAGAGTAAGGCTTGCTTAGTGCTCAATTCAGGAATTTGGGAAGGATTCTGGAGAAAGTCAGGTTCTAGAGATAGAAAAGATGGTGGGAGAGATGAGGAGAATAGGATGGGTCCCTTAAAAAGGTGCTCGTATTTCTCAGGAGGAAGCTACCAATCAAGTGTAGCTGCTGCTCTAGAACATGTGTAAGGCTGAATATCAAGATAGGGTTTCTTTTTTCTAATAGAAACATCAAAATTATTTTCAGTGTCAGATGTTTCAGGGGATTTTTTTGTTGTTGTTCTACTTGTTGGTTTGTTTTACAGTGTCCTTTGTCTTACTATTGCTCTGTGTTTTTCCTAAGCGAGAAGGATCAGTCTAAGGAGAAGGAGAAGAAGGTGAAAAAGACCATTCCTGCGTGGGCTACTCTTTCTGCTAGCCAGCTAGCTAGAGCACAGAAGCAAACTCAGATGGCTGCCACCTCACGTCCCAAAATGGATGCTATTTTAACTGAGGCCATCAGGGTAAGCAGGAGACAAATGTTTCTTTTGTTCATCTGTTGCAAAGCAGAATAATTTGTATGCCTAAAATCCACGATTTCAGCTTGCTTATGGTACAGATGATAGTATTGTGTGTTAGCAGGAAACTTACTGTGTAAGATTCGTATGCTTCTGCTGGAAGGCCATGGAGCTGAAATGCGAGTCCATGATGATGATGATGATGAGGGGCCCTGTAGCTTTTTTCTTTGTTTAGAATTTGTTTCCCTCCCAAATTACATTATTAGAAACAGCTAGGATGACATAACCTGGTCGAGTGCTGTCATCATTTAATTTGGTGTGCCTTCTAGCCATATTTAACTTGATTTACCTTGATTAATCCATCTATTCAATACATGCTTTTTTCAGTGTTAACTTATTCTAATTCAGGACAGATGGAAATACTGTAAACTAGCATTCCAAAGTGGTGTTCGTTTTGGTTTACTGTATCCCTCCTGGTTGTAAGAAGAGACCTGTGCTGTCGTAGTTGCGCTGCTGCTCTCCCCTTGAGACCTGGTTCGTGCACATTGCCTTCACAGGAGGCCTCAGCCCCACCAGCCTTAATTGCAAGATGACCTTTCCAGCTGTTATATCTTCAAAATATGAACTTCAACTTAGGTTTTTTACTAATTTACTAACATCAATCCTCTGACTTCTTAAAAAAAAAAAAAAAATTGGCAACTTGTTCTGAATTAATGGTTACTCTATCTGACATTAGTAAAACGCCATACAAATTGTGCAGCAAAAAAGGTGACTGTATTTTGTAGCAGCATGTAGTGTTTAAGCCATTAGGTGCAAGTGCTTCAGAATAAGGGAGTAGTTAATAGATGCTTGTGGTGCTGCTTTTGTGTTGTCTGCCTTCAGCCACTCTGAAGGGGAAAATTAAGTATTTTCGTAGTCATATTTTATACTCTTGAGTCATTGTGGGGAAAAGGCTGGCCCTGGCATCCTGTGCCGATACGCATCCGTTCGATCTCTGTTCTTCCAGGCCCACAGCAAGATAATTGCAGTGCAGGTAGTTTCTGCTAGCTTTTTGCTTCTGTTTCAGGCATGCTTTCAAAAGAGTGGTGCGTCAGTCGTTGCAATACGTAAATACATCATCCACAAATACCCTTCCCTGGAGCTTGAGAGGAGAGGCTATCTTCTAAAGCAAGCACTGAAAAGGGAGCTGGAGAGAGGAATCATTAGACAGGTAAGAGTTGCTTTGCAGAGCAGCACTGGAGGTGGTATTACTCAATTACATGGGGGTTTCTTAAACTCCCTTAGCAGGTCTCTGGGGTGGTCGTGTTCTCCCTCGTGGAGGTTAACCAACCTCTGTCTGCACTCTGTTAGAGACTGACAGAATTGCAGCATAGTTTTGTCAATCAGATACTTTGCACGGTTGTCTTTTGTGCAATTTATGACCGTTTCTTGGTGTTGTGTCATATAGCATTGCAGCAGCATGTGTCTTCAAACTGAGTCTCACAACATCACTTCTGCAGCAGGATGTTTCTTTTACCACTGTAATTTATGCCTGTGATATCTGTTGGTGTCTCCTGGTCAGGACGGCAAAGTATGTTATTAATGTCTGGCTGTGGTTTCTGATCTTAATGACATGTTCAAATCAGGCCCCTGCCATAACAGCCCATTGTCAGGGTGACAGTGCATTCAAAATCTGTGTAATGGTGTTGATTTGTCTCTTTCAGAGAGACTATTATTATTATGAGAATTATTATTCTGAGTTACTTTGTTAAAGACTGAAATGGACTTTCTTTCAAACTAGGTGAAAGGAAAGGGAGCTTCTGGGAGCTTTGTGGTGGTGTCTAATGCAGGAAAAACTGTTCCGAAAGCCAGAGACAGAAAGGTAAGATGGATCATTTTAAACAATACTCTGAAAAATCTTGCACTGAAACACATGTATCTTACGAAATGCAGCCTAACCCCAACCCAAACAATATTCTCCTCCTTGCTGTACTTTTCCTCCCCAAGTAGAGTAATTAAAACACCCCTACCACTAAAATCAGAATCAGAAAGCTAGTATGAGAAATTAAAACCAAGTAGAATAATCAAAATCTTAGTTTTAAAATGTTTACATTAAACCCCTAGGCTTTGGTTCAGAGGCAGAAAACTGAATAACCATGAAGTTCCTCTTCTGTCTTTACCTGGTAGAGAGAGATGCCTCTCAGGTATTGTAAGAGAGCTTTATGCTACTGCTGTTTCTGTTATATCTGTTGCATGGGTAAGCGGAAGACTTCAGTCTTCAGGACTGTCAGGTGAACGTTTTTCCAGCAGCTATGAGGGCAGAGGGAGGAAGAAGAAAATGTCCTAAGGCTTCTGGAAGAAAGCTGCTAATGTTGGCTCTATGTTTTTCTGAGGTAGTAAAATGCGATGTGGGTTTTTTTGAGCCTAGTCCTCACAATTATCCGTGGTCACAGCACCGCTGTTCTCCACTCCCTGCGTATGAAACACGTTTCTAACACTGCAGTTACAAAACGCTTAGCTGGAATTGCCGATCACCCTCACAGCTTAGACGGGTGAACCCAGAGAGTATCATAATGCCTTGGTGCTTATCTCTTGGCTACTGGGGAGACCAAAAGTCCTAAAACTGAAGGAAACAGTGACACACTTGGTACTAAGGCACTGAAGGAGACGAATTGCATTGCAACTTCTTTTTAAACAGAGCTCCCTGGCTCCATGAGAAGTTTGAGCAAGGCACCTGATAACTGCTAACACATCACTTTTCTTGTCTGCAGCATATCGATGTCTTTGTTCCTAGTTACTCTCTCTGTGTTGCAGCAAAATTAATAGCTTGCTTTTGTTTTGGGTGAATTCAGCTAGCAGTTCAGCAGCTGTCTGGGTGAGCAGCACCCTCACCCGTTTGACCACTTGCAAAGCTGCTGTCCAGCATCAAAATCATTAAACTTCAGCACGTTTCCTCACTGATTTTTCTGTATAAAGAACAGACCTCCCCCCCCACCCCCCGATCATCCCCTCCTCATGGTAGCAAAGTGATGGAGGAAAATTCAGGAGAAGGGAGTGTTGGCTTCAATCAAGATTTCATTCTGTCAGGTGGAAAAAAAAAATACACTCCTGTTTAGCTGTTCATTTTTTGGGAAGATTTGACCTGTGTAAACAGATCTTGCCTTTGATGGTTTTTGTGTTTCATGTCAGCGTGTATCATTTTCACCTTTCTCATTGAATGGTAGCAGAGGAAAATGTCAACAGAAGGAGGAAGGAAACTATTAAAAATACAGATGTTGTTAAATACTCAGCAATTTATATTTGTAAAACTTCCCTAAGACTCCTATGAACATTCCAGCCAAATTTGCTTGATTTTACTTAAACTGCTAAACTTTTTAAATTGTTAATTTAAAGAGCTACCTTGCAGAACTTGATTTTGCAGATCTGTGGCCAGTGTCAGGAGCACTTTTCCCTACCTGTGCATTGCTGGTTCAGAAAACCCAGAGTTTTAGGCCCCACTGATGTGTAAAAGTATGTGTATTTCAGAAAAGCACTTCCGTTTCGACTGCGGAGCAACAAGTCAAGCTGGAAGATATCCTGCCGCTGGCTTTCACCCGCCTTTGTGAGCCGAAGGAAGCTTCTTACAGCCTGATCAAGAAATACGTGTCTCAGTATTACCCCAAACTCAAAGTAGATATAAGGTAGGTGCAGGAGTACACTTTTGCAAGCAGAGCTGCGGAGGAGCAGTGAAACGCAGCCTTCCTCTGGCTTTGCCTCACTTCACGGTGATTCAGTTCGGTATTTCAGCAGGCGGCAGACAGGTGGTGCTCTGCGTTGTAGAACCTGCAGGAAAGCTTGAGGAAAAGCTGTGCCTTTTTCTGCATCCCTCCGCACCCAATCTTTGTTTCCTGACGCCGACATCAGCATTGCTGTATGCACCTCCGCCCTTAACCAAAACCAGATCCCTTTAGCTGCCTGGATGTGGAGGCCTGTCCTTGGGATCTCGTCCCACTTGGTCCTGGATGCTTAAACTGGCACAAGCTTACAGTAATCTTTAAGTTTGCGGGTCAAGGCTTGGGGAGGAAGCAAATCTAGGAAAACCCTGTGCATCGCCTCTTAGAGGGGCTTGTACTCAGTCCCTTGTTTGTTTGTGAGCTGACTGACTCATTGCCCACTGAGTCCAAATGTGCTTCTCAAAACAAGTAAATCCTTCCAAGTGGAGCTTGTCTGTTGCTGGATACGCGGTGACACCAAGAAAGCGTTGCAGTTGAATTTCCGCTAACGTACATTGTTCTTCTCGTGTAATCAGCACTTGCTGACAGATCTCCATTTAAAATGTCTTTATGTAGGCAGATACCACTTGTAAGTACTGCTCTGCTCACACTCTGTATAAAGCATTGTTTCTCTGTTTGTTTTTTAAGCTGTCAGCATGTGTCAGTAAAGCTTTATCCTCCTATATTTCAGACCCCAGCTGTTGAAGAATGCCCTGCAGAGAGCTGTAGAGAAGGGCCAGTTAGAGCAGATCACAGGGAAGGGAGCGTCTGGGACATTCCAGGTCAGAGCCAGAGTTCATCTTGTTTTGTTGCTGTACTGACCGCAAGCCTTGGATATAAGTTAATGCGCCCTCTCCCCCTCCCCAGTTTTACTGGGTACACCTTTATTTAGCAGCCTGTCATATTCGGGAATTGTCAAACTATGAAGCAGTAGGACTCTTACTCTCCCCTTGGTCTACATTTCTGGAGCAGACCCCCCTGCCTTCTGTACTTAGTGTGCTCCACAGGCTGCTTCTGCTCTGACTCACTAGCACAGTAGGGGAGATGGTGGGGTAATCTTTCCTTTCCATCACTAATTGTAAGTGCAGTCGGTACCCCAGATGCCTGCAACGTCTTTTTCTCATGTCTATGGTGTAGAAGTCTCTGGGGCACATTTGGTCTGTGGGATGGAGGAAGATCTTTTTCCTTCCCTGAGTGACAGGCCCTTAGATTGCCACATCCTTGCAGTGTATTTGGGGACTAGGACAATGTGTTACCGATAAAAAGCACTCCAGGCCAGTTGACTGAATAGGCCGGTCCTCCCAATTAAAGCTGGGAGAGCAGCATTCCCTGTGCAGTGTTTTAATATAAAACATATCTGTGCTAATGCAGGAGCGCCGACCCACCTGGTGCAGAGGAGCTTGTCCTGACCTGGTTTGGGAGAATTTTGTCTTGATGCTTTTCTCTTCCTCCTTGGAAAATAGCTGAAGAAATCAGGGGAGAAGCCCCTGCTGGGTGGGACTCTGATGGAAGATGCCATCCTGTCTGCTATTGCGGCCATGAACGAACCGAAGACCTGCTCTACCACAGCGCTGAAGAAGTATATCCTGGAAAACCACCCAGGGACCAACTCCAACTTCCAGGGTAAAGTACCAATCTGTGTAACACTTCTGCATGCTGACAGAGAGTCCTGCAGCTGCAGATGTGTCTGTGCAGCACCTTTAAACTATTCCGTTGAGCTTGCCGGGGGAACTGAACTGACAGCTGCTCGGCTCTTTGTGCTGCAGAGATGCTCGGCGTTTTTAATTCCCATTAGTTCCTTTCAAGCCTGACAAAGGCTAGTTTCTGAGATATAATGCGTGTTTCTCGTGTCTATAGCACGTTCCCAGGAAGGGGGAATAGCATTCAAGTGGTTTATTGTTCTTAAATCACTGAGCTGATTTCATCTGTCTCTCTCTATTTTGAAAGGCTTACAGCTTGGCATAAATGCAGTGCCTAGTTGCTTTTTATTTAGAGAAGTTGTATAGTCTAACTTTTTTTAAAAATTCACAAGCACCCCTCTTGCTGATTTGTTTGAGGTCCTTCTTTGGCTCTGATTTGTAAAAGGTCAAGCAAGCGAGCAGAGAAACTAATCCTGTTGTATTTGGAAAGAGATTTGGCATGGTTTTGTTCCCAGGAATGACACTAATGTCTGTTTTGACTTTTGCATTAGCAGAAGCAATGCTAACAGAGACTTTAAAGTAGATCTTCTAATGGCTTGTTTGCATGATTTGGTCTGAGCCCCGATGCAGTTGTTTAACCGAGGGGAGAGGTCAGAAAGTAGATCAGTTTGTTACCGTGGTGTCACAGTGCTGGTGCCATCCCTCAGGACATGGGCCGGAGAGGAGATTGCTGATCCCGCGCTTTTCACCTGGAGCTGAAACATGGCATCAGCATGGCTGTTTGATGCAGAACTTACCAACACATAGAGCAGTGCAGGTTTCCTCACAGCACTGCAGGCTAAAGAAGTTCCCTGAGGCCTTCTGCCAGTTAGAGACCGATGTCAAGTGAGAGTTCTTCATCTCAGGGCAGGGAGAAGAGTTTCCAGGCTTACTAAGCCCTTGCATGATTTATTTTCAGGACCATTGGAAATTTCCCTGGCCCTTAGAGGCCAGTGTTTAGCCAGCCTCCGGTGCTTGTCAGTCTCGCAAGTGGGATAAGGAAATTTCAGCTTGCAATCTGTTGTTTTCTTTCTCCTGCCATTACATAAGAGGAATTCTGATGATCTCTGCTCTGTTTTAAGAGCAACTGGAGGAAGATTTGGTGAGATGTAAAAGCAGGCGGGTACACACTACAGAGCCAGTGCTCTGCATTCCTCCCCATTTTATACCTCATAACCGGAGTCAAATCCTCTACGTGCTGCTATTGATCTTTGGTACTCAGAGTAAACACAGCCGTATCTTTTATGTGTTTCTCCTGTTTATTAAAGTATGGGCCTTTTAAAGAGTTCTTGAACTATGACGATCCTAATGTTGCAACACTAGTAATTTAATGGATACAATCAACTCAATTAGCTGGGCAAGCTCTTCCAATGCCACTCAAATTAAAACATTTCAGCAGAGGTAGCCTGGAGGCTGGTGAAGGTATGGCACTGTCCCAAATGATCCTCTTGATGTGAAATGTCAGTTCTTGATAAAAGTGCATTTCATAAGTGGTTGGAGTGAATACCTTTGCATCATACAGAACAGATTCAGATGACGGTTCAGCCAAGCACATTTCTTTGGATTTTTCTCTTTCCTGAAGTGAACCTCTTTGGAACGTGCTTAAGGACAGGCCTTGCTTTTCCCTTCATTTGGAGGGAGCTAAATATGTAAATGGTCCCTCTAATTCCAGCTGAAAATGGTTTTGAACTGACTAAACAACTTCAGCCCTTTGCCAGAGACAAAGATCCCCTGTACTTGCACAGTTTCAGTTACAATTCTTACACAGTGCACAATGGAACAGAAGACTGGAACAAAAAATGCATTTGTCATATTTCTAGACCAAATATTTTCCCTTTTTTAGAAAAAAGCTAAAACCAAACCACAGAAAGGGGAAATATGAAATTTAGAACACGAGGAGAGGAAAACCAGGGTAAAGGTTTGTTTTAAAAATCACTTTGGAGAACAGGGTGAAGAAAGCTGAGGCTTGGATTAAATTTGGACAGAAGTAGTTACATGGTGCTGTTGAATGCATTTATAAAGGAGGATCCTTTGATCGTGACAACAAAAACATGCACTGTTCTTGACTTCTTCCTTTGGAGAATTTAAAGCCACAGTTGCTGAGTGTTCAGGAACAAACACTTGCATCTTGTATCTGTATTCCCTTGAAATAAGACTTACTAAAACTTCTAAACACGGTGGTCTAGCAGAGTCCCACACGCAGCAGCTGCTCTTTGCCGAGTGCGAAAAGAAGCACTCAGTGATGTCATCATGAGTCTCAGGTCGCCAGTGCTGTTTCATTCCTCTGCAGGTGTCCTGGGCAAAGGAGGCTTCATCCTTTCTCCAGCTCTGATTTTGGAAGGCAGAGAGCAGCGAGGTTAGACAAGTGGATAAAGATAGTAACACAACCTTTCTCTGATTCCCCCCCCCCCCCCACAGTGCATCTACTGAAGAGAACCCTGCAGAAATGTGAGAAGAATGGCTGGATGGAGCAAATTTCTGGAAAGGGCTTCAGCGGAACCTTTCAGCTTTGCTTCCCTTATTATCCTAGGTAAAGAGCTTGACTGTAAAATGATGTTCAAGAGAAGTGTTGCGACGCTGAAGTTTGTAGGCCAATCTCCTATTTACAGGGAAGTATGTGGAGGGTTCAAAATAACTGATGAACCGCAACGTTGTCACCCATACTCTAGATAATGACACTACTTGGGTATCTGACTGTGAGTGGGCAGAAAACTGACTTCATTAGCAAAGGAAGCCTTTAAGGGCAATAAAAATATTGGGCTCAATAGTCTGAGGTATTCTGTTGCGATGCTTTTGGGGTTTTTTATTTTATTTAAGTGTTCCCATGCTAAAATAAATTTACATGAGCAGGTAGTGTGGTGGCGATCCTAATGCAAGGATGCTCGTAAGGAGTAGGACCCAGCTGTTTGTCTCTCTTAATGCCGGTGTGGAGGAGAGGTGGGAGGAGGGAAGATGACCTAGATTAGCTGCTGTGAGACTAGAGCAGCCTTTCTTCTCCTGCTGTGAGTATCTATTGTGCTGGGCCACGTGGAGCCCGGGCATGGTGACTTAGTGTCCAAGGAAGAGCTGAACGGCAGCATAGTCATTAAAGTCTCTGCTTCCCACCTTCTTTTATTGTGTACATACAAAGTCCTCGGTGGTTTCAGCCTGGGTTTGGAATCACTGAAGTCTGGTCTTGTGCCTTTGTTGTCTGCCTTCCTGTGTTTGCACAGAAGGAGCAATGAGGAAGAGACCCAAAGAAAGGGCAGCTTAGGGCTGGGGCATTCCTAGTGACTTACAAGCTGTCGTGCTTCTGCTGTTGCAGAGACTAAGTAACGCTGGTTTCGGATAGCAGTAAACACAAGTCTTGGGGGTATTTGTGGATTAGGCTGTAAGTTGCACTCTAACAAGAACCCTCTTGTAGCCCAGATGTGCTCTACCCAGAGAAGCAACAGGATGAGGACTCTGAGGAATCTGATGAGGAAGAAGAGGAGGAATCTGAGGAGGAAGAAGAATCTGAAGAGGAAGAGTCTGAGGAGGAAGAGCCACCACCAAAGAAGAGGTATGGCAGCATGAGAGATTAATGGGCTCCTTGGGATGAAATAAAAGGGACTGTCACAGCTGTGGAGCGCACAGGTGTGGTTACTTATCCACAAGGCTGTTGCTCAGAGGTATTAGAAGTAGTTTCTAATTATGCCTTGCTCCAGAGATAATGATCTCTCCCATTCCATAATTTGAAGCTTACCTCTTTCTTTCTTCCTCCAGATGAGAAGAGAGCCCGTATTTATTCTTTGTATTGCCGTTAGTCTCCTAAAGTCGCCTTTGGTGCCTTACAAAAGTGACATTTCACATGGGACTTTTTGTGTTTACTAAGTGTTTCCTTAGGCAAACTTTTCCCTACAGTATTATTTGCAGTTCTGTAGCCAGATATGAAACTGCCTTACTCAGAATGTGGATTTAAGATAAGTAATAAAATTCCACTTAGAGAGGAGAGAGAGTGCCTAGGTCTCTTAATGGTTCTGCCAATTGACTTTGATTCATTGTCATTATTTGTATGTTTATATGCCTAACAAAGGAGTTTGAAGCCTTGCTGGCAGAGCACGGTGGCGATTGAGAAGTGCTTACCATGGCAAGATCCACCAGAGGAGTTCTTGCTCTTTGGGATTTAGCTAATGAAATGTACTGCTGCATAAAGGAACATCCGTGGTAAAGAACAAGGATGCCAAGATCTGCTTCGTTTATGCAAATTGACGACAGCAGCTCTGCTCTGGCTAGCATTTGCGCCTCCACTGAGATCTTATGCTTCCTCTTTCTTTTCATCTGACAGGATGCAGAAGAGACCGCCTCCAAAATCACGGAGCAGGGCCCCTCCGATGAAGCGAAGGGAGTCCAAGCCCAAGCCAAGAAAAACCCCCGCAGCCCGTCGGGGCAAAGCGAAGCCCCCTCCCAAGGTGAAAACCCCTGCTAAGAAAGCCAAACCAGCAGCCCCAGCCATCAAGAAACCCTCTGGTGGCAGCTCTTCTAAGAAACCAGCAGCCAGCGGGAGGAAGGAAGTGAAACCCTCTGCCAAGGGCAAATCCACCATGAGGAAATCTCTCCGGGCAAAAAAGTAAAATTTTTCCACTGTCAGGGAATCCCATGGTCAAATCCACAATCTTGTTTTATAAGTCAACGTGCATTTGTATTTTAGTTCTGATGCTTAAACACTTCTTTAATTTTTTTTTTTTTCTTGAATGATGGGGGGAAAAGCTGAAAACTAAATCAAACCAACCCGAGCATTTGTTAGATCTCAATGCTGTGCCTCGTGCCTGCCCCTCCCCTGGAACAAGTCATCTTTAGTTTCTGCAATAATTTTAGGACTTTTCTAGAACGTACATGATCTGTACATTTTACGGTGTTCCTCTTGGGTTTGGGGGGGAGGGTTGGCTTTTAAAAATTCTTCAAAGAAGATCTTTATATCTTTAGACAGCAGGAACAGGATGATTGAGGGAATGATTCTTAATTGAGAAGGTACAACGGCAGAAGAGTCCTCCCTAGATCCCTCTGCATGACGAGGTCCTTAACGCTTCTGTTATACATAAGAAGCTGTGTATATACAGCACTTGCACTGAGTCCTGGAGGTGTTTCTTTCTGCTCGGCCGTTAGAGCGACAGGCTGAGGCGGCAGCGCGTTTCGCTCCTTCAGACCAGCAAAGGTTTGTTTTGATGGTGAGTCAGATCTTCAGTAAATGGAGGTTGCAGCCGTCTACTGATGGTCTGATGCCAGAGGGGCTGCAAAAGGGGTAGTTCTCGGTTAGGCGGGTGATTTGAATTAGTGTTTCCATACCACATCTGTTACCTTAAAACCAAAATATATAAAAGTCTTCTTGAATCCAACTTTCAAATGTTTTTAAGAGATGAAGAGCCTGAGTTTCGTCACCTCTTGTTTACCCTTTTTTAAAGAAAAGTTGGAGAGCTATACAATTGCTAATGTAGAGATGTTGATAAGTGAAGAACATGCAGTTTGCTAAAATAAAATGAAACTAGATTCCAGGCCTGCTTTGTGTGTCCTTTCTCTTCCTCGCCACAGCTTTCTCCTCCTGGAAACGTAGAGAGGAGGGAATTACAGTCGCCACGGATTGCTGTAGAGGCAAATCTTCAATAAAAGTACATTGCCGGCGTGAAAGAGCGGGGCTGTTTTAGCCTGAGCCCCTGCCAAGCTCTGTAGTTGGACTGACACGTGACCTTTTTCTTCCCCATTTTCTCTGGAGACAAAGGTGAGCAAGAAGCAAGCTGTTTGAACCTCTTCCTGCTCCTCTTCTCCCTCTGCCTCCCCCATCAGTGGGGACAAAAAAAGACCAGCTGAAATCTTCCCCCTCCCTTCTGCCCTGCTCAACAGAGCAGCGCCTGCGTTGAAAACACGCTCCACCACCTCCCCGGCTCTCCCTTGGACAGGGCAATGTCGGCGATTCGAATGTGACCTGACAGTCTTTTCGCTTAACGTGCTTTCGGAAAGAGCTTTGTACATACTGTGCTGAGAGGAGTTGAAGTACCTCTAGAAATAACATGCAAAAAAAAAAAGAGAAAATAGCTTTATTGAACATACTCTATTCAGTTGCCATCCCAGTGTGCTATCTCTACCAACAGAGAGTTTAAAAAATTCGTATAGAAATGCCCTAAATTGTTCCCAGCCCCATAACGAGGGTGCAAACAGCAGGTTAACAAAAATCACAGCTGATAGGGCACTGGGAGAGTGAAAGCACCGATTAAAGAGTAATCTGCAGGGATGTAAAGCAATTAGAAACATTAGTTAATGGCTCTTTCCTAGGGCTACTTGTACCGAAACGGGGGGTTTCGTCAGCATTTTCCTCCAGGCAGGCGCTACCGTGAGCCAAATTTGCGAACAGGCTTTTCTCATCGATAGGATATTCATGGGGAAGAGGAGTCCTCGCCCAGCTGCGGGGTATTTTGCGACCTCCTCCTTCCCAATAACATTCCCACGCCAGCAATCCCACGGATATTTGTTAAAGCGCTGGTCTGGATAACACGGATTTTTGCGCGTGAGCTGCAGGACGCGTGGAATTAGAGTTGTGCTAAAACCAGCCATTAGCTCCCTCGGTCAGCACCAAACTCTTTTTTGGTTGTGGCTTTAATTGCTAATTAGGTGATTTCTGCATACCGAGTCAAAAAAAAAAGCCGCGGATCTGGTTGTATTGAATCCAAAGGACCGATCCTCGCCTCCCGGGTGCAGCAACTGGGATCGAATGGGAAAATCTCCACGGCTCATTCTTCTCCGCTTCCTGGCCAGACTGGGCTCTGTTATGTTATTTCTTCAGCCCCATCTGTCCTGGTTTGGTTTTTTCTTCCTTTTTTTCCACCGTTTTTACGCTATTGACTCTTCCGTTAGGCTCTGCCCGGGCATCTCGCGGCATCTCAAAGCAACCGGCGCTGGCAGCAGCCCAAGGTTTAAATGCTGCCGTTGGGACCCTTTTCCTTGCACCCTCGGGAGCACCGGGGCACAAGATGGGCATTTTTAGGTGTACCCCCGAGGGGTTAGACCCCGTCTTCTCCCCAAACCGTTGCTTTCCCTTTCCAGGAGCCAACCGCATCCCTGGGGCTGGGGGCGGCTTTCACTTCAGGCCCTATGGATTTGACCGGCTGGAGGATTTGGGGGACTCTGGATTTGCATGGCCGCTTTGCAGCAAGGTTGGAGCCATCCCTCTTTATTTTTTTTTTTTCCTAGCGAAAGCAGATAGCAGTAGGCAAAATTCCCCAGGGAATTTAGAAATTGAGGTGAAAAGAGTCTGAGCAACAGGGCAGGGGGTGGCGAGTGAGCGAACACGTGTGTGCGTCAGGGTTAGAAATCGCTTCTCGGCTGGGCACGCTGCAGGAGAGGGGGGAAAAAAAAAAGAAGAGAGAGAAAAAAAAATCAGTTACAGCCGCATTTTCCAAAAAGCCCGAGTGTTTCTGCTCGCCGTCGCTTCCAAGAAACGGAGAAAAACCGGGGAGGTAAATTGCAGTGATTCATCGCGGGCAGATCGGAGGCAGGAAATGTGAGAGTTTGCTGCCTGCCCCGTGTGCCCGGCGTGGGCTCGGGCTCGCCTGGGCCTGGCTGGTGGCGAGGGCCTGACGCCCACGGGTCGAGCATCCCTGCGCCGCGGCGGGAGCTGCCGGAGGAGCCACCCGGGGAAGGAAAACAACCGGTGAAGGCCGAGGGCCGGAGCGGGGAGGAATTTTTCATCTGCGTTTCTCCGGAGCCATCCGAGCGAGCTGCCCGTGAGCCGGGGACTGGGGGGGACGCAGCGGGATGGGGGGGGGGGGGGCGGTCCCTGGGGATGGTTGGTGTCTGGGTGTTGCACATCCACCCCCCAAATTTGGGGGGCAGCATCCCTCCCTTGGGGACCTCCCGGGTGGCCGGTGGGCTGGGGGGCTCCATTGAGAAATGGAGCGTGGGAAAAAGGGGGCGGGGTTTGGGGGCTGCCTGCCCGCGGATTGGCTGGGGGGGGGGCAGGGGGAGACCCCCTAAACTGTGCCGGAAAGGAGAGGGGCAGCCCTAAGCTTGCAAAGGGGATGGGGGTACCACAGGGCCCCCCCCACCCTCTCAGGATGCGCTTGGAGCAGCCGGACCCCCCTCCTTCCCATGTGTTTGCACCCAGGTGGCTGCGGCGTGGCCTCGGTGACACGAGTTGCACCAGTCTCAGCCCGGCGACACGAGTTGCACCAGTCTCAGCCCGGCCGAGGACTGCGGAAGGCAAAACCCCGTCGGGGGGCTGGAGAGGAACCGGGCGCGTCCCTCGGTGGGTGCTCCGGCTGAAAAAGCACCCCCAAACCTGCTGTCCCCGCTGCTGGTGACGGGGATTGCCCTTGAAGCAGAGCTACGGGGGTCTCAGTGCTGCGTAGCCGACGGGGAGCGGGACGGAGCATTGGGGGGGGGCAGGATAGGGGGGACCCCAAAATCTCGCTGGGGTTCAGGGTGTGGGACTGCATGCACCTCGCTCGGGGTCCGGACTGTATGCTCGGGGCGCAGGGATCACTTGGATCTCGCTGGCCATGAGGACATGGGGACGTTTGGGTTTCATCTGGGACCGGGATGTGGGTACAGCGCGCGTCACATTTGGGGTTGGGATCTGGGGACCCTCACGTTGGTTTTGGGGGTCAGGACACGGGGACTACCTGCATCCTGCTCGGGGCAGGGACATGGGACCCTCGCGTGTTGCTCAGGGGACCCTTGCATGGCACTTGGGGTCACAGGGGGACCCTCGTGCTGGGTTTGGGATGTGGGGGCCCTTGCGTGATGCTCGGGGCGGGGAGGTGGGGACCCTCGCGTTGGGTTTGGGGTGCCGGGACCCTCATGTTGGGTTTGGGGTCGGGACTTGGAGACCCTTTTATTGTGGTTGGTCTGGAGGGCCCCCTGCTTTGGGGCCAGCACTTGGGGACATCTGCACTGGGGTCAGGACTTGGGGACCACCGTACGGGCACCGCAGCACCTCCCTGGGGCTCAGCGGGCTGGAAATGGGGGGACGGGGGGGGGGGGCAGGTTGTGTCTGTCCCCTTCCTCCTCGCAGGGACCGTGACCAGGGGCCAGATCCGGGCTCCCCGCCATGCTGGGTGGCTCTGGGTAATTCGGATGCGGCACCAAAGCCGCTTACCCCCCTCCTGATCCAGCCTTCGCCCCAAAACCCCGCTGCCATGAAGAAGAAGCCGGCCAACGGGAGGGGGCCAGATCCTGCGGCCCCCCAGCAGCGAGCCCGGGGCATCGCCAGGCCGGCGGAGGTGATTTACCCACGGGGGGGACCCCAAGATGAGGATTGGGTGGGGGTGCGTCCCCGTGACCCCCCAAACCATCATCTCAGGGTGGTCTGGTTGCCCCAGGGGGGGGTAATTCCAGCAGCGTGGGGGGGGCTGTTGCTGACACGGGTGGGTTTTTGCATTCCACCCCCCCAGTACGTGGGCTCCTTCGTGGTGGAGGACTTGGACCTGCAGCAGCAAGCGGGGCGGCTGGAGGAGCAGCTGCGGGCACTGAAGGTCGGGCATCCGCCACTGCTCCCCCTCACCGGGAAACGGGGGGGACCCCGAATAACAGGGGGGGGACCCCCGGGTGGCCCAGCCCGGATATCCCCAACGCTGCGTCTCTCCCGGCCAGGACTGCCCCAGGAGGAGGTCGGTGGTGCTGAGGTTCAGCTTGCAGGGGCTGAAGGTCTACGGTGCTGATGGGGAGGTAGGGGTGCTGGGGGGGGTCAGGGGTGCTGGGGGAGTCAGGGGTGCTGGGGGGGGTCATGGGTGCTGGGGGGGGTCAGGGGTTCTGGGGGGGGGGTCAGGGGTGCTGGGGGGTGGTCATGGGTGCTGGGGGGGGTCAGGGGTGCTGGGAGGGGTCAGGGGTGCTGGGGGGGGTCAGGGGTGCTGGGGGGGGTCAGGGGTGCTGGGAGGGGTCAGGGGTGCTGGGGGGTGGTCAGGGGTGCTGGGAGGGGTCAGGGGTGCTGGGGGGGGTCAGGGGTGCTGGGGGGGTCAGGGGTGCTGGGGGGGGTCAGGGGTGCTGGGGGGGGTCATGGGTGCTGGGGGGGGGTCAGGGGTGCTGGGGGGGGTCAGGGGTGCTGGGGGGGTCAGGGGTGCTGGGGGGGGTCATGGGTGCTGGGAGGGGTCAGGGGTGCTGGGGGGGGTCATGGGTGCTGGGGGGGGTCAGGGGTGCTGGGAGGGGTCAGGGGTGCTGGGGGGGTCAGGGGTGCTGGGGGGGGTCATGGGTGCTGGGGGGGGTCAGGGGTGCTGGGGGGGGGTCAGGGGTGCTGGGGGGGGTCAGGGGTGCTGGGGGGGGGTCAGGGGTGCTGGGGGTGGTCAGGGGTGCTGGGGGGGTCAGGGGTGCTGGGTGCTGACATAAAGGTGCTTTGGGGGGGTTGCACCGCTCCGAGCGTTGCTTTTCGCTTGGGAACCTGCTTTGCGTTTGTAAACGGGGTTGCAACCTGCCGTGCGTTTGCAGGTTTGCAAACTGAGGTGCAAATAGGGGCGACCCCGGCATCGCTGGCAACCCCGAGGGGTGGGGGGGGGGGGGCAGGGGTGCTCGGTCCCACTGACACCCCCCCCCACCTCGTCCCCGCAGACGCTGCTGATGGCGCACGCTCTCCGCCGGATCCTGTACAGCACGTGGCGGCACGCCGACCGCCAGTTCGCCTTCGTGGCGCGCAATCCCCGCGGCCCCGCCAGCACCCTCTTCTGCCACCTCTTCGTGGGGCCCTCGGGCGAAGTGCGTGGCCCGACCCCCCCCCAAAATAATACCGTTATTATTATTTTTCATAGTTTCACGCAGCTTCTTTTGCCTCCCCCAGGTCCAGACCCTGCACCTCTTGCTCTGCCGCTCCTTCCAGCTCTGCTACCTCCTGGCGCACCCCGAGGAGCAGGCGGGCGAGGGGGAGACCCCCGGTTCCGGGGTGCTGCGGGAACCCCTCAACCCCGAGGAGGTGTCGCGCAACGTCAACGCCCTCGTCTCCTTCCGACGCCTGCCCGCGCTCCCCGGCCTCGGCTCCCTGGGCGCAGGGGTAGGTGCACCCTGCCAGGGCGCTGGGTGCTGCTCCACGGGCCTTCGCACAACGTTTTTCTTGCACGGTGTTTTCACGCGTGGCATTTTTTTGCGGGGCCTTTTCTCGCACGGTGTCTCGCATGGCGCGTTATTACACGGCACGTTTTTTCGCGTAGCGTCTTGCACGACTTTTCTTGCGCGGCCTTTTCTTTGCACAGCGTTTCTTTCGCAGCGTTTTTTCCAGGGCATTTTTTTTTTGCACAGCGGTATTTACATGGCATTTTTTGCACGGTGTTTTTTTGCACACCACGTTTTGCCTGGCAGCTCTTGCACAGCCTTTTCTTGCGTGGCATTTTGCACGGCGCATTATTGCACAGCACGCTTTTGCATGGCGTCTTGCGTGGCATTTTTCTTGCACGGCCTTTTGATACAACATTTCTTTGCACAGCTGTACGTGCACAGTGTTTTGCACAGCCTTTTCTCGCACAGGGTTTTGCGTGGCACGTTTTTGCGCAGCGCATTTTGCAAGGCTCATCCTGTGCAGCCTTTGCTTGCACGGTGTTTCGCACAGCCTCTTTTAAAGGGTATTTTGCAGGGCAGTTTTTCGCACAGCATTTTGCACAGTCTTTTCTTGCACATCGTTTTGCACGGCCTTTTCTCGCACGGTGCTTTGCATCGGGCCTATTTGCACAGCATTTTTTTTGCACAGCGATTTTGCAGGGCAATTTTTGCACAGCATTTTTTGCACAGCATTTTTTGCAGGGCGTTTTTCACGGTGGTTTTTTTTGTATAACGTTTTTTACATAGCATTTTTTGCATGGGGTTTTTTTTTTTTTTTTTGCATGGCATTTTTCCCAAAGCGTTTTTTTTTGCACGGCATTTTTTGCAGGGTGGTTTTTTTTTGCATAGCTTCTTTTGCACGGCTTTTTTTGCATGATGTTTTGCACAGCTTTTTTTTTTTTTTTTCCTCCTTGTTTTTGATGTAGCATTTTTTTTTACACCGTGTTTTGCACAAGCATCCCCAACCCCTCCACCTTCCAGGAGCGGCGGCCGGAGGCGGAGGGCAGAGCCGGCACCTGGCGCTTGGGGAACCCCTACTGCTCCCCGATTCTGGTGCGCAAGAAAGCCATCCGCAGCAAAGTCCTGCGCTCGGGGGCTTACCGGGACTGCGGGGGCGAGAGCCAGCTCCACCAGCCACCCCGCGATGCCGGTGAGTGCCCAGAGGGGAAACCGAGGCACGGGGCGGGGGGACACACACGTAACCCCGGTTTTGGGGGGGTTTTGGGGGCGAAGAGGGGATTAACGGGCTCCCGCAGCAGCAGCGGCGGGATGGGAGAGCAAAGGGGCGAGAAGCTTGGCCTTCCTCCCCGAAAACGAGAACGTCCTCGCCGAGAGCGTGTGGGCCTTCGCCGGCATCTCCCGGTGAGCGCGCGGGAGCACCCCGCTCCTCGCCGTCCCCCCCCCACCTCCTCCCCGCCCTCCCCTGCGCCCACCCGCCGCCTCGTCCCCTCCCCAGGGACGGCGGGATCGCGCTGCTGCGACGGGACGTCCCCGGCGCCTTCCTCCTGCGCCCCGAGCCCGGCCTGGCCAAGCGCTGGTGCCTGTGGGTGCGGGCGCCCTGCGGCGTCGTCCCCTATTGCCTCTTCAGGACCCACCAGGGCAGGTTCTGCGTGGAGGTGAGGGTGCTGCGCGGGGGGCGGCGGCGGCGGCGCACGGGTGCGCGGCACGGTGGGGGGTGCGTGCACACGCGCGCATGCTTTTGATGCACGGGTGCGTTCGCTTCGTGGTCGCAGCGGTGCGCGGTTGCACCTGGGTGAGGGGGTTCGGCGCGGCTGCGCGGGGCTGCACCCGTGTGTGGGCGCGTTTGATGGAGCCGTGCATCGGGGCGTCGGCGTACGGTGCACGGACGCACGGACGCGCCGGCGCGCACGTGCGCTCGGCACGCTCCCGAAGTGCATTTGGCGCGGCCGTGCGTTGGCGCGCACGTGCGTTCGACGCAGGGGCGCGTGGGTGCGTTCGCGTCACGATTGCGTCAGTGCTCAGGCGTGTGGGCACGTGGGCGCGCGGGGGTATCGGTGTGCGGGCACGTTTGATTCGTGGGCGCACTGGTGCATCGCAGGCGGGTACCGATGGGTGGGGGCGTATCCACGCTTGGGCGTGCAATTACATTTGATTCGCGGGCGCACGAGCACGTCTGTGCGCGGGTACGTGGTGCGCAAGTGGAGTGGGGTGAGTCTGATTCGTGGGTGTGCCGGCCGTGGGTGCGTTGGAGTCGTGGGTGCACGGGTGCACTCGTGCGTTGGAGCCGTGGGCGCGTCAGCGCACAGGGCGCAGCTGCGCGTGAACACACGGTGCACAGGTACACGTGTGCATCGGCACGCGCAATGGCTGCACGGGCGTGCGAGCGTATTTGATTCACGCGTGCATTGGATTTGCGGGCGCGCGAGTACGCGCGTGCATTTCGCGCGTGGGTCCACGGGGACTCGGCGCACGGGCGCGTTCAGTTCGGGGGGTACCCGGGTGCACCGGCGTGTGGGTGCCCGGCACACGGCCATCCCGGCGGGACGCACCGGCCGACGCGGCCTCTCTCCGGGGCTCACCTCTCCCCTCTCTCCCCGCGCCGGCAGCACTCCAACGCCGAGTTCGCCAGCGTGGCCGCTCTCCTGGCTCACTACTCCGGGGCGCCGGGGGGCTGCTTCTGCCGCCTGGCCCCCGGCCGCCGCAACCCCGGCTACGAGGAGCGAGACCCCGGCGGCGGGGCCAGCGCCTGGGGGGGGGAGGCCGCCTGGGCCCCCGCCGCCCCCGTCGTCGGGGTGCTGCACGAGCGGGGTTAGGCCTGGCCGCCCCCCCCCCCCCGCCGCCAACTCGGGCGCGGTGACCCCCCCCAAAATCCCCCCTTAGCTTTAAATCGCTGCCGCCTGCCTTATTTATTCCCCTCCCGCGGGCTGCGCGCGCTCGGCGGGCTGTACGGCGCGTGTCCGGCAATAAACGGCTCTCGTGCTACCGGAGCAGAGCGCTGCTGGCGGCCTCTTATTCCGCGGGCAAGCGTGCACGCTCTCGCGCGTGGCGCTTCGCACGCTCTCGTGCCCGTGAATCCTCGCGCGCTCGCAGGCTCGCTCGTTTGCGCTCCCGCGCGCGCATGCGCCCACGTGCGTTCATACGCTCGCACGACTGCGCCGGGCGTTTGCGCTCGTGCCCTCGCGCTCCCGTGCGCTTGCAACGTCAAGCCCTCACGCCCCCGTGCGCGGCCCCGCTCGCGGCTCTCACGCACTTGTGCGGTTGCACGCCCGTGCACGCGCCCTCTCTTGCACGCTCAGGCGTCCCCCTCGCGCGCTTGCACGGCTCTGCACGCGTGCCATCGCACGCTCGCTCCCTCGCGCGCCTGCACGCCCACGCACGCGCGCCCTCGCGCTTGCACGCGCGCACTCCTCTTGCACTCCCCGGCCTTGCGCGCGCCCGCCCGCCCGCCCGCAGTCACGTGGCGGGAGGGGGCGGGGCCTTGCGCCACGCTCCCCCGTCGCTGTGGCAACCGCGTGGGGTCGCTGTGCGCATGCGCAGTAAGGCGGCCGGCGCTTCTCGCCTCCCCTCAGCCCCCGGCTCCCGCCACACACTCCGGGTCGCCTCGGGTTTCCCTCCGCTCCCTCAGACTTGCCCGACGTCTCCAGGTTTACCTCAGGTTTTCCCCAGGTTTTCCCTCGCCCGGTCCCACTGGAGCTTGTCCCGTCTCCCCAAAGTCACCTCAGGCTTTCCCGACCCCAGGCTCCCCTCAGGTTTCCTCCCCCCCGGCCTGCTCTAGTTCGCCCTCAGACTTGTTCCAAGTCTCCCCCTTCATCCCTCCCAAGCTTTTCTCCTCCTTAGTCTCCCCTTCTTCTCCAGCTCTCCTTCCTTATGCCAAGTTGCAGGGGGGTCCTTCCCCCCAGCCAACGGTGAGTGCTCCACCCCACCGAGGGGTGCAGGCCCCTGGGTCAGGCTTGCCCCAGCCTTCCAACAGGCCCACGCAGGCCCCGGTGCCCCCCTGCCCCACCAAGTGAGTGCATGTGGGGTCGAGCTGGGCCTTGAAAAATGACCTCGGAGGCGGTGAAGGTAATCGTGCGCTGCCGACCCATGAACGAGCGTGAGAAGGCTCTCAGCTGCAAGGCAGTCATCAGCATGGAGAGTGCGCGGGGCCAATGTTTTCTCCAGAACCCTGCCGCTGCCGGTGACCCTCCAAAGCAGTTCACCTTCGACGGGGCATACTACCAGGAGCACAACACAGAGCAGATCTACAATGAGATTGCCTACCCACTCGTGGAGGTGAGTGGTGCCTGAAGCAAGCCGGACACAGCCAACATGTAGCTCTGGGCGTGGGCTGAGGGGTTTTACGTGGGTAAGTGATCCCTAAGTGGAACTGATTTATGGATAGGAACAGTCCTGTCCACTCCTTCAAGAGGCTTAGCTGCAACTCTGGGGTGCAGAGGAGGGCAAAACAGTGTCCTGGTGGTGGGCTGGGAAATTGGGAAGAAAAAATGTTTTCAGCAGCCAGCGGGGCACTGAGGATAGTATTACATTTAATTATTTTAGGCAGATGTTTATATTGAAGATGAACCCCCCTGAGCAGGCCCTAGAGATGGTAGCTGGGCAGAAATTGCAGTGGAAAAGGATGTGAGGAGAAAGGGGACAAACAAGACTCCTGATGATGTTAGGGACATTTTTACTGTCAAGTGAGAAACCCCTTGGAGAAGACAGGGTTTAGAATACTGGTTTAGAATAGCAAAACAAGAGGGGATGTGTGTGGTGCCTGTTAACACATCAGCGTGGTATACTGCTAAGGTGAGAAAGGAACTAGTAAAGTAAAAAAAAAACACCAAAACCCCCCCAACCCCCCCCCCCCAAGCCACCAAACTCCAACTCCCCCCTGAAAAACACCCAACCCAAACAACCAATTTTGTTAGAAGAAAAAAACGGATAAAATGGCCAGTGATAATTTTAAGGTGGAAGTTCCTCGTCAGGCAAACAACCAGGGTCTGAAACGGTAAATTATTAGAATAATAGGTGTTTGGTGGGTTTTTTTTTTAATTTAAACCTTAAGAAATTCAAATATCTTCTCTTCCTACCATGCTTCTCTGAAATAGGGACACGTGAAGGTGAGGCCTTCTTTCAGCTCCCTTTGGCCACCTGACAACCAGCTACCATTCTAGTTGTCTCAGGGTTTCGTAAGAATTTTCTGCCCTATGGCAAAAATATTCTGGTCTTCTAAGCACTGTCAACTGTCCTTCTACTTTTCAACACCCACATTTCTTCAAGTTTTCCATTTTGAGAGAAAACCATCTATTCATGTGCTAGCAGAATGCATTTTTTTACTGTTGTTATACTCTGATGGCGTATGAAGATCAAGCAGCTGTTTGAGTTTTACTTCCAGCTCTTCCTTTAAAATACCTTTTTACAGGGTGGGATAAAATCCAGATGATGCAAAGGGTGAAGATAATGGCTATTTTATTTTATTTTCCTCCGTTTCCAGAGTGTCACTGAAGGCTACAATGGTACCATATTTGCCTATGGCCAGACTGGCAGCGGGAAGTCGTTCACCATGCAGGGAGTTGTGGATCCTTCTACGCAGAAAGGCATAATACCCAGGGCATTTGAACACATTTTTGAGAGCATACAGGTAACAATGTGAAATAGATCCTGTTGTAAGATGGTGTGATATCAAGAAAGATGATTTTTGTGTTGTACCCCAAGGGCTGAGGGCTGATCGCACTCGGGAGCAAGAATGGGGGCAGGCTTTTGGGTATGCTGCCTCTCATCCTAAAGCTGAGGCCTGTATATAGTCAGACGAACTGCACCCTCATCTCTGCTGACTTTATGGACTCGCACTTGAGATGTTTAAGGACCGAAAGTCCCTGTAGTGAGTGTGTTGAGTGGTTATACCTGGGAATGAAATGCCAGAAGAGATTTGATGAAGTGCTGAAGGGAGGTAGGCACCCAGCTGGCATTGGAGATCTACATGGGCTGCCTACTTGCTTTCATTTTGAGAACCTCACCCGAAAAATCGTTCCTGTTTTGCACAGTGTGCTGAAAATGCCAAGTTCTTGGTGAGAGCTTCCTACCTGGAGATTTACAATGAAGACATACGAGATCTTCTAGGACCTGATACCAAGCAGAAGTTGGAGGTGAGGTGGAGTCAATGTGTCTTAATTAGGAAGCGCTTTAATTTGCTCAGGTAAGCGTTATCACAAAAGTGCGATGTCAGAAGCTGAACGCCAGACTATGAAGATATAGTGATGAATATGGAAACCGAGAGGAGATTTTGAGGGACTTTCATAAAAAGTTTTGTGGCAGAAGGAACAGGATCCAGTCCCATGTGTCTCACTTGATAGCAGCCGATAGTTTAGCAGAACCTGTGTGAAAATCATTCTGGACAAGGATGGAATAAAGTGCTCATGGGGCAATTTCTTCATAATCCTCTTCATCTCATGGCTGTCTCTAAAGCAGGAGGATACTGCGCCTTCTAAATGTTTCATCTGATCCAGGGTAGCTGTGGATGATCTCGTTATCTGTCTAAACCAAAAAAGGCTGATCCTTTTTTGAGGGGACAGAGCAGATATTACTCCCCATGGGAACGCATGGGGAAGGCAGGCAGTTTTCAGCAACGCAGGAAGATAAACTTCCCTGAAATCCTAACCAGGGATCTGATTTTTATAAAATTTACCTCTTGGTGGCTTTCCAGATATTTTTGCATGTATTCCTGGGAGGGGGCTGCATATCTCCTGTCCTAATTTACTTCCCTGCAGGACTGCCCTTGTGAAGAAAACCGAGGCACTAGCACCATCTGCCGCACAGACGCTCTGAGATGGTGACAGGCCCAAACTGCCTTACGGGGCAGATTATTTTTTTTTAAACAGGTCCCTGGCTTTCAGGGAGGTAAAACCCTCTCTGCTTCATGTTCCAGGCATGCTTCGCCTGTGCGTGTGGAGAGGGCGGGTGGGAGAAGAGGACTCGCTGTTTCCGAAGGCGCTTGCTGCAGTTTTCCATCCTTTGTTCCACATCAGCGGTGACACCGGTTTCCATGACGACTGCAGTTGGCACTGGGAGGGCAGGAGTTGGGCAGAACAGTTTCCAGGGTAACACCATCAGACTGGTGACAGCCGCTGCCTGTTGCTGCCTCCACCGAGTAATTAAGGGAGGCATGTCCTGCGGAGACCGAGAGCTCGGGCTGACCTACTGCTTTCTTCTTTGTCCCCCAGTTCTCCTCCAAAACCCCATTTCTGTTTGTTCCTTTGCCTTTCAACATCAATGACTTTGGTGACTCTGAAGCCCGCAATCACCTCCTGTGGCGTGAAACCCTGTGAAGAGCCAGTTTTACAGAGCTCTGCAACGAAAATGCCCCTGTCAGTCTGTCGTGAAGTTGAACAACAGCCGTGTCCTCGGTTGGGTGTTCCTCAGGGACTCTGCAACACCCTCAAATACAGCCGGGCCAGCCACCAGGCTCTCCTGTAGCACAGGCAAAAGTCACAGTGTATGAACAGTCTGGCTGTGATTCTGTAACTGGATTCATCTGGGCAGCCACGGCTTTAGAAGGCGGCTAAAATCCTGCATAGTTTAGTTTTCAGCCAGTTCTGCTCCATTCTGTGTGGATTTTTTTTTACAGCAAACATACTATTTCACATCACTTCTTGCGGTGCGTGCATCGCTAAAGTATCTAAGGATCTTTGGAAGTCACACTGCCAAACGCAGTGCCCGTCACTCCGTGACACCAAGTCATGACAGCTATATCTTGATATCCCAGCTGACATGATAAAGATAGAGTTTTGGTTATGAACTCAGCAGATGTGGGGCGTAAAGCTGTTGAAAATGAATTCAGCTCGTTTAAAATTCCCAGTGTGGAGGGGGGCTGGCGTAGGAGTGCAGGGATCTCTCGATTGTTTTGTGTTTTTTATGTAGGTTTGACGGATCATTCAAGATTTTGAACGTTCCAATTGTTTATTAGCATGCTGTATGAAATTTTTCTTCTACGTGATTGATAATTGATGAAAAGATGCTGTTAGGTATTTAACACTCTGTCTCTATCCAGGTGCCTGAATAGGATTTTAGAGCATCTTAAAAAATGAACTAATTTGGGAAAAAATTATTACAGTCTGCCTGCGCGTGATGGGTGTGACTTTGGAAATTTTGTCAGTGAGATCAAGACGCCCTCTTAGAATGGAGGGGTTCAGCAAACAATATCTCTGACTATTGAATTTGTGCTTTGATTTTTAAAAAGCTCTCTATGACTGAAGAGATATTAGAGCTTTTGCCATAATAGGAGAAAAACGTTTCAGTTCTTTTTTAACATATGCAGCTTAATAATAGGGGAGGTAGAAGGTGGCTCAGCACAGGTTTCTTGTGGCATGGGAGATGTCTGAATCAATCAGCAAACTTTTAACTTGAATTCTTTTTGTCTGCAGAGCCCAAAAGGTATTTCCCTCTTTTTTTGTGGTTTTATTCCTGCTTCTGAAATACTAAAGCTTTTTAGTAGCAGCCAGATACGTTTTTGCCATACTGCGGTTAAATTTCTCCACATGCAAAACTCATGTAGCCCTCAAGCTTCCGGACAGCTTCCAGCGCACCTTCCTGCAGCCTCGATGCGTCTTGTTCTAACCTGTCTTGCGTTGTCCCTGTTTGCAGCTGAAGGAACACCCGGAGAAAGGGGTGTACGTGAAGGGGCTCTCTCTGCACACCGTGCATAGCGTGGTCCAGTGCGAGCAGATCATGGAGACAGGCTGGAGAAACCGAGCGGTGGGCTATACCCTCATGAATAAGGACTCTTCCCGCTCCCACTCCGTCTTTACTGTCAATGTGGAAATCTACACCGTAGGTAGGTAGATGGATGTCCTGCAGAGCGCAGAATCTGTGCAGTCTGACCAGTCACCCCACAGCTAAACTTAGATCCTAAATGATTTTTAGGTCCAGTAGAAATCAGAATTGTGCCCTGACATGGACATTCTTCACAGCGTGAAATGGCTGAGTATTCAAAGCTTTTTTTTTTTTTTTTCCCCCCCCTCGATTCCCCCTTGGGAGAGAAATGTCTTGCACTCAAACTAGGAATGTATTTAATTCTTCTTCCATTTCTTTATCTTCTAAAACCTTGATTTCCAGCAAAGGGTGCTAAATCTCACCGCCTGTACAATGGCTTGGAGTTCATGCGTTGCACAGCTTGGAGAAACTTACACTGTTATGTCTTGTCTGACCTCCTTTACAATGCACGTCAGATCATTTCACCCAACGATTCCTTCACTGAGCTTAATCATGGGGCGCATCTTTTAAGCAAATGGCTAATCTGGGGTTTAAGATGGAATAAAAGAATCCCTTAATAATGTTTTAATGACTGATTTTCCTTTCTCGAGCATCTCATTTCCATTGGTGTTTCTTTAGCTGAGAAATCTGCCTCGCTGGGTCTGAATATGGACCTCAAAAGGTTTTTTGCTGGGACTAAGGAAGGAATTATAAAGTCTCTTATATTCTGTCTAGTCCTTGGCCCTGGCTGAGGCTGTGAACAACTTGGTTTCGTTTTCTTCAAGTGTTTCAGTCACGGGGAAGGTTGCACAATGTCTTCCTAAATTGTGGTTCCAGATGTTGGTGACACTACCTCACTTTCCTCTATCCAGTTGGTGTGTGTGGGATTTTTGGAATTTCTCGATTAGCACAGCCGGTGGATGCTAATCCTTGCATTATGTGGGTCCATAAAATCCCAACTTTAATCCTAACGAGGGAAAAGAAGTATTTACACTCCTCTTTTGTGTTCCAGATGGGTGCAGGGCTCTTAATCTAGCCTGAAACGATTTCTCTGATTTAAGGCTTTGAAAACTTGTTACACGGAACAGACTGGCAGGTGGGGAAACTTGCGGTTTTGGCTGGTAAATAGGAGACAGCTGGAATATTTGAGGAGAAAGTTGAGGGTTCTGGCACAATCCCCGTAACTGGATGGTTCTACTAGGGTAATCATTAGTTGAAATAGTTAATGAAGTTGGTATTTATGTTGTCATCTTTAGGCTTCATGAAGAGGTGCATGGGGAAGTTCAAACTTATTTTCCAGTTGAGCCTGTAGTAAATTATAATTTACAGGCAGTTGATATTTTAAAGGATCTCTTTGCAATTGTGTGGACCAAAGTGACTCTTCAAAGTAACAGTTTACATTCAGGAACAGAATTATGGCAAATACCGGGCTCTCTGGCTGCAGATGTATGAAATGCACAAGTTACCATCAGTATTTTTGCTGTATTTAGAGTAGCAGATGTTTTATTCCTTTACATTGTGCTTAGGGATTGATCAGTTAATGAGAAAGACGTTGTAGATTTGGCCAGTGCTTATGCCACCAGCGCTGGCCGACGGGCTGTACGGGGAATTAGACAGCAAAGACTTTTGGGCTGCTGCAGGCATTTTAGCAAGAGTCTAGGGATCTTGTTACACCATAGAAATGAAACCGCTAAGCTCCGAGATGGAAACAAACAGCCTCTGTGGGTAAAAGGGCTGGCAGGAACCAAAACAACTTCTTAATTGCCTGTCAGTGTTTACATAAACTGGGGGAAGGAGGGAAAGGGTTAGAAAACTACTTTTTGTGACTGTCCACTCACCCCAGCACTCAGAAAAGATAGTGAGACGGTGCTCTATTTAAGCTCCATCTACTAGTTTTTGTTTGGTTGTTGTTTGGGGGGTTTTTTTTCCCCAATTCTCCTACATCTCTTGACACACCAGGAAGATCTGGAGTGAAACAACAAATTTGCTGGGTGGCAAATGTTAACTTCCACAGTTAACAATCTCTTGCTGTAACTGTGGCAATATCCTGGGGCAACAGATTTTTAGATTTGTGTTCACCTGTGAACTTTTTTCTCCCATGGGTGAGATTATTCATTGCTTATGTTTAGGTATTGTCCACAGTCGTAAATCTCAACTCTGACTAAATTCAAGGCTAGGTTTTGTAGAAATCTGCTGGAAAAGGGTGGACTGGGTTAACACTTTGATGCTTTCTGTGCTTGGAGTACTACAGGAGCTCTGCCCTTGAACTTGGGTTGCAGTCATAAGGAACGATTGGGACGTGGATATCCAAGAGTGTGGTGCAGTGCTTAGGACAGTAGTCTGTGATTTGGGAATGTGTCCCCAACTCTTTGCTCTGCATGAGGCTGGGAAGGTTAAGTAGCCAGCAAAACTGGGGGGTTCCTAAAGTGACCAGATGCACTCTCTCTTTGTCACAGGGAATTTGTGTCATCATGTTAATCCGGCCTCAAAATGCAGGTCAGGAAGCAGATACTGTCTGCGTGAGGTGTGCGCCCAGGTAGCTGGGGAGCTAGCTGTTCACTTAAGCTCGCATCTTCTCTTGCCTTAAAGCACTATGATGGGAATGGCACCAGCTCACTGGGTCTGACTGCCCACTGACTGAGATCCGTCTCCTCATCTGGGTGGTTCGGGCTGAGCACAGTACCGATTTCTTGCAGTTTTCCTGTTTCTCACCTGCGTTCCTTCATTTTACTTTCTGACTGCAAATGTCATGAGTTGAGGAGGAACAGATGCCGCCGAGCATGCCTGTGTGCTGAGTCACGGTGCAGTTTTACAGCTATCTGGGCGACGGGAGATCTGATGGGCTTGAACATTCGAGCCATCTTGGACAGAAAACCAGATGGTGGACCTTGATGGTATCCGGTAGGATGTGCTTTTTCTTTTGAAGCACAGCAAGAAACTTCTTGAATACATCCATTGATTAGGGGAGGCTGGATTCCAGTCTTGAGAAAAGCTGTAGTTCGGGAGTTCATGGAAAAACTGTTTCCCAGTGTAGTGTCTACTCCAGCCTTTCCAGGGTAGTCTGTAGAGGTGACCTTCCTGCCTGTCTCTCCACGTCACGTAGGCATTCAGGGAGCCTGCTCTTTTGCCTGTGCTCTCCTGCTAGCCCTGCTCCAGTTGCTGCCTGTTGACTCATTTCATGCTTCCTCCTTTCTTTCTCCAATTGTCAGATGTTATTTAACTTCATGAAACAATCTGAGGAGGAAAAAAGTTGGATAAACTCATGGTGTGACCTTGTTATTTGCAGAGGGGTTTGCATGAAGTTCTAAATGCTGTGGAAATATGTGGAGGGGGGGGTGTGTGTGTGTGTGTGTGTGTGTTTTCAGAGCTTACTGGGAGAGTAAGAGTGGGTGTGAATTCTTACTGTGCAGGATCTTGTTCAGGAAAGCACTAAAACGTGTAGTTCTAAGATTAAGTGGCTATTTATTTACTTAAGGGAGTCAGGGCCCAAATGCAGACAAGGAACAGGGCTTGAACTGGGATGTAATGCCAAGAGTGCTGTTAAGATGCTTCCTCTTAAGAAAAGCCTAACCTGGAATTATTTTCTTGCAGATGAGCGAGGGCAGGACCACCTTAGGGCTGCAAAACTCAATTTAGTGGATCTGGCAGGAAGCGAGAGACAGTCAAAAACCGGAGCCACAGGGGAGCGGCTCAAAGAGGCCACCAAAATCAACCTCTCCCTCTCAGCTCTGGGCAACGTCATCTCGGCCCTGGTTGATGGCAGGTGTAAGCACATCCCCTACCGAGACTCAAAGCTGACCAGGCTGCTGCAAGACTCCCTCGGAGGGAATACCAAGACACTGATGGTAGCGTGCTTATCTCCGGCTGATAACAACTACGACGAAAGCCTCAGTACTTTGCGCTATGCTAATAGAGCGAAAAACATCAAGAACAAGCCCTGTATCAATGAGGACCCCAAGGATGCTCTGCTGAGGGAGTATCAGGAGGAGATTAAGAAGCTGAAGGCCATTCTAGCTGAACAGATGAGCGCAAATAACTTGTCAGGTAGGAAAGCCCTTGGTGGCTCCAGAGATGTTTTATTTTTGGCAGAAAAATGTGGGGTTTACACATAAAATGCTCACTGGATTTCACCTCAACCTGTCCCTTACCTGCTGGAGGAAGAGTTCTCCATTCTGGTAACAGGCTTTTCCTTCACTGTTGCCAAATTGACCTTATACCACTGGTAAAGCCCAACTCAATTACCCACTGTTTTCAATAATGACAAATTCTGTTAGAAAATGCTGACGTCATTCAAATCCTTGGTGGTTCTTCATCATTCTGGCTAGAACTTGGTCAGTCACAGAAGAGAGGTTTCAGCTGGCAGAGCAAAAATGAGCTGCTAAAGAAATAATAATGTAAAATTCTTTATTAAATATATATATATATATATGTTTTCAAACTTAGCATTCAGCCCCTGTTCTCATACACTGAATTTCTGACACAACAAAAAAAGTTTTGCCCTGCTGACGGCACTGCTTATGGAGAGTATCACTGTCCTCTCTTTGAAGATTCAGCCCAGCCCCAGCAGACTCACTCTTTGCTATGAAGAAGGAAAAACAAATGTGGAACAAATGGGTAAGAGCAGTTTCTAGGGACTGATGACCTTTGGAGAATTATCCCCTAAAAAAGGGCAACTTTCAGCAGAGGAGTAAGGCTGTAAGATATTTCCCCCCCTCCCTTTCTGCCACCTTTCAGAAACAGCTGTGAAGAAAATTTCCGTGCACCTTTCATCTACTTCCCAGTGTCTTTTATCTTCCAAATCTGTTAGTATAGCCCTGGAAACAAGTCTCCTGTTATTCCATGAAAGAGATTAGATTTATATTTGCTTTCATATACCTGAAGCTTAAACCTCTCCCCCCTCTGCTCAGCGCTGACTCCTTCTCTCCCCACACCCATGGAGTCCCAGGCCAGTGGGTGTTTTGGCAGCACAGACGCTGGCACACGAGCGTGGTTTAAAGGAGTGTGTGGACTGAGATTTTCTTTGCTGGCAGCCAGGTTCTTTGTTCTGTTTCCAGGCAATCTGTTTGTCTGTTTCTACAGACAATCCCACCCAGTAATTGTGAGTGATTTTTATTTCTACTTTGCTTTGCAGGGCTTCTACCTGCTGAGACTGCTCACCTCGAAGTGAAGCCAGTTCCCCTCCTCAATCCCCAGTTAGATCTTGCAGCAGAGAAGCAGCTGACCAGAGAAGTAAGTCAGGAGAGAGTATCCCATAGCGTCTTTGAGTAAGGCTTGTGGGGTTTTATTATAATCATTACAAATATGGTGTAGGGCTGTGTGGTTCAGCCTTTTCAGTACCCTTCTCTTCCTATTTTTTTAGTCCTTGAGCTTCTCCGACCAACAGGTGGTGTGTTGATGGAGGCCTTATTTACAATGCCGCTTTTTCTCGGCATTGTTCCCACCTTTCTGGAGATCAATTTTTGAAGTATCTACATGTGAAACTTAAATTCCTCCTGTTGGAGGAGGGAGAAATAGGGGGGGAGGAAAGCAGTAGTCAGAGGTGTTAGGAACAGCACAAGGGTAAAGATAAAGAGGGGGCGTGGAGCCAGGAGGAAGACTGCGGAGTTGGCAGCGAAGACAAAGAGAGAGGGGCCAGAGGAAATAAAACTCACTCTCCTTGCTCTTTACAAAGGTCCTTCCATGGCACCGCATCTGCCCAAGATAGCGGTTTCTAGGGCTAAGTAGTCACCTTCCATCGATCCTGTGTCAACTTAAATCACAGAAAAAGTCAGTGAATACAGGGTGGTAAAGTTTTATTGGGGTGGACATAAGATGTGACCTAGAATGGACTTAGATGTGACCTTGTATACAGTCAGGAGCTGTTGCGTCAGGCTATCTGCTTATGCCTTTCAGGAGTATGAAGAGAGGCTGGCCCAACTCACGGCCAGCTACGAAGCAGAGCAGGCATCCCGTGCCCGCCTCGAAGAGGACATCAGTAGCCTGAAGAATCACTACAATCTCAAGCTGTCTGCTCTCGAGGAGAGCCTCAGGAAGGAAGCAGGTGTGGACGAGGCAGGTGGAGGGTGCGCAGTGCAGACTAAAGGTTCCCCGATGCTGTTCATACGCCGGGGGGTTGGCTTTAGGCATGAGCAGACACAGGCTGTTTTTGCAAAATCACTTGTGTGTGGCAGCCACTGCGAATTCTGAAGTGGCAGCGACTGCTACTGCAGGAAGTGCTGCCTGGCAGCAATCCCTGCTCTCGACCCTCCCTTATCGACAGCCGGAGCGGTAACTCCAGCTCTCTGTCCCGGCTTTGTCCTCTTCCCTATTTCCCTGACTTCTTTTCCCTGTCAGGACCAGCCTGGCCCTACCCTGTAAGCCTTGAGGTGATGAAATGCAATTTTTTTGAGTTTCTCTGACTTAGCACAGCATTTCTCTCAAGCAGAGGTTTGAGCTGCAGAGATGACTGGTCTGTCTTGATCCAATTGGCTTTGCACAACTCGCACACCCAAGACAGGGTGGCTGCAGCAGTCTCTTCCATTGCATGCAAATGCGATGCAGCCCTCTGTCTCCTGGTGGATTATCCACACCGTCGCTTTGCCGGAGGGTGGATATTCCTCTCGCGTATCTATAATTTGTTGCCAGCTATCCTCTTCACTGCTGCTTTTCATTTATACTTCCACAGTGCCTCAGAGCATGTTTTGCTATGTGCTTGTACAGCACTTATTGCCCAATATTAAATTATTGAACCAACAGTCTTCATTTTTGATGCTATCACTTTCTAAGGTGAGAGGCTTTTTTTTTCTCTCCCTCTGATTACAAATATGCACCACTCGCCCTCTGAAATAGATTATTTGTATGTGAAAACAAGGACCAAGGCTCTCCCAACCCTGTGAAACCTGCATTCCTTACCTGATACATCCTCTGGGTCTCTGATAGCTTTTACTGACCAGCATAAATAACAGACCTCTTCCTTCCAGACACATAGCAGTTTTCAGCTTTTGGCAAAGGCTTTGTGGGCTGTTTTCACAGATTTATGCTCTGGTTTTGCAGAGCTCATTACTTACATTGTGGGTAATTCCTCTTTTATTTTTCAGCTGCCATGAGGACTGAAACTACTCCTGACAAGACTCCTTTGCCTGAGGACACTGTTACTGCAGCAGATGAAGAACCAACGTCAGCCCAGGTATCTGTCTGGCTATATTACCCCCTGGGCAGAATAAACCTGAGTGGGTACTGTCGTGCTTCATCTATCCTAGTACTCATATGGCGTCTTTTCAGAGCTGCTTGGTTTCCTCTTGTCCTCAGGACCCAGCAGCGCCTCGGACTGTCCAAGACGTGAGCAGGGGGAGTGCTGGAGCAGAGGTGGCTGTCACCACTGAGGGGATTTCCGTGCCTGCAGACCAGCAGCAGGTGCTCGCCAGGTCAGTGACTACGCTGCTCCTGCTAACTGCCTCTTGTGCATTGCTTCGAACACACACGGGCAAGAAGCAACCCTGTTCTTCCATGATATTACAACTGTCGAGCTTCAGCTGTGAGTTCAACGCAGCACAAAACTAGGTAGATGCGGATTCTTTACCTCAGTTAACTTTGTCCTATTTGGGCAGATAAATAGCTCTTAGCTGCGGCGTTCGATGATGCCAAGTGCCAGAATTATGAGAAGAAAACCTGGAGAGGTCTGTGTCAGCAGATGTGGATGTGAAAAAGCGTGCTTTCCCAATAATAAATCCTGCGTAGATCTGTAGGCACGGAAGTCTCTTCCTTCTATTTATGAGGAGTTTATAAAGTTGAGTCTGGCAGTTGCTGACAGAGCTTAAGTGCCCAAACAGATTATGGCGGTGGCTTCTTTTTCTTCTTCAGAAAGGTTCTTGAAGGGCACTTAGAGCCCTCTCGTATCAGTACAAGTAAGGCAGCAGGCCTTCCCGCTGCTCGCTGCGCGTGTGGATGGACCAGAGTGTCCCCTCCGTGACCCTCCCGTCACCGAGGTCACTTTTGCCTCTAATGCATCTGACGATGTTTGCAAGATGTCAGCCAGAACTGACATCAAAATTGCCCAATAATCACATTTTAGGGGCAGCGTTAGACAGGGCTGAGGTGCGAGGGTTGCCTGGGCTGCTTCAGAAATATACGCTTTAAGCAAATTCTGCCGATTTCTCTCTTTTACTCTGTTGTGTGGAATTATATTAAAATTAGAAATGCTCAACATAAGATACGTTGCAGATGATAGAGTTTGATTCTGAAAAGTGCTGTGTTTTTTAATCAGTCTTTCAGCTTTACTGTGAGCTCCCGTGACGCATGCTCGCTCTGTTGGGCCTCTCCCAGCTGAAAAAGGAGCTATTAAGAAATCTAGAATAGCAGTGTCTGTAATTTGCGGGCAATTCTGTTAATGGAGAGGTCTCCAAAGAAACCATTCCTTTTGACTACAAATCAAATCTTAATAGTCATTAATAGCAATATGCAGTGTTCCTTTTTTTGACAAACAAGTGAAAAATGCTCTTGCAATTCCATTGTTGAAATCAAAGTTCTCTGCTGATGAGGCAGGAGGGTTTGGTTCCGCAGGCACGGGGATTTTCAAAGCCGGCTGTTAAAAGCTTTACGCATCAGGACGGCTGTGAGATCTCTGATACTCGCTCAGCAGAGCACGGATTCAATCGCACATTAAGCAAACGAAACTGAAGGCTACTTGGCAAGTGCAGTACCGTAGAATAGCAGGTCACCTCTGGTGCAGAACGAGCTCTTTTGGATGGGTTTGAAGATAATTAAGAGGCTGTTAGCAGCAGAGGTTTTATCAGCGGTGGGATTTTCTCCAATTTGAGGCAGCGCTGGCCAACCTGAGCTATCTGCTCTGCTGCAGATCCCCGCGCAAAGAGGACGGCCCCAGAGCACGGCTTTATTTCCATGTTGGAAGGTACAGGGCTGTGTGGAGTGGAAATGAGATGAGCTCGATTTCAAATATGGGCCTGTGGCAGTGCTCGAGCAGAAACGCTGAGATCACCCAAGTCATCAACCCTGGCTGATACTGCCCCAAAAAAGAAATTGTACTGTGGTTTCCAGCTGTATCACTCCCACATCCACCCTTTAAAATATTTGTTTGCGTAATTTTCGCACATTTGGTGCTCACCTTGAGAGTGTTTCAAAACAAGAAATAAGAACTGATATATAAATTCCACAAAACAGGGGTTTTAAAAAGAATTCTGTGAGCGTAGATACAGATTTGTTGACAAAGTTGCTCGGAATAACACGCGCTTTGCCTTGGGTCCACAGGAGTATCTATGACATAAACTGTTAATAAAAGTGGAATTTGCCATGATTACTCAGGGCAGCAAATCTCATCAGAAATCACTATTTTCTGTGTCTTCCCAAATGTCATTCAGGTAAGGACGTGTATCCGCCACACTTATGCAGACGGTTCTTTGCGCTGCTGAGCTAAGAGAAGCGTTTGCCTTTTCCAGGCTGCAGATGCTGGAGCGACAGGTGGTAGGGGGGGAGCAGGCGAAAAACAAGGACCTCAAAGAAAAGCGTAAACGCCGGAAAAAATATGCAGACGAGCGGAGGATGCAGCTGGTGACAGCGCTGCAGCAATCTAACGAGGACAGCAGCGATTGGGTTCTGCTTAATGTCTATGACTCCATCCAAGAAGAGGTTCGAGCCAAGAGCAAGCTTCTGGAGAAGATGCAGAAGAAGGTGAGCAGCTTCCTGCTATCCTGGAGGAAGATTTTGGGAGTATCTCCTTCCTCCTCCGCGTCCCCATTTTGTTGGGGTTTTTTAGGTTAAGGAGATATTTTAGGGCAGCATGTTTAGAGCATGACTCCAGGTGCGTCTAATACTTCATACACATGCCCACGTTAGTACTTAAAAGGTTCCTTGCGTGTATTTTTATGAAATATCAGATGCGGCTCAGGGCGGTGAATTAAGTTGTTGAAACCCAAACCCCCACCTTTTTTAAAGGCCGGATTCCTTATTGTGCAGCACAGCGGCTGGAGGATGATGTGATGGGAGAGGATGCGACTCCCTCTACTGACCTACACAATCTATTGCACAGCTCCCTCCACTTCCATTGCCCCAGGTATCACACCTGGAATGAATACGTTCCTGGAAGAAATTACACTGTGAAAAGTTGTCTGGGAGGAAAAAAAAAAAAAAAAATAAAAGCAATGGTCTTAAATTTTTAGGCACGCTTGAAAATCAGTTCTGCTCTGACAAGGCAGAATTGGAGGACCTTCAAAAAAAAATCTCTGTGTGCAGTCCTAAATCTGCACGATAACCTAAATATTTCTGTATTCAGGTTATCAAAGAAATATTGCACCTTTTTCATTGAAGTCAGGAACTCCTAAGAGTTCGGTAGCACCGGGCACAGACCACGAGACTCAGCACTTTGGAGAACCGCGAGAAATCTTTCATTAAAACGTGGAATAATCTCTCCATGCAAATCTCATCCTAATTCTTAATTCTAAATCAGAACTCTTGCCAAATGCTGAAGTTTTTGTACATGTCTTTCCATCTCTGCCTGACAAATTCCTGTACTCGCGGTAACCATCGGTCTCTCTCTATTATCCCATCGATTTATTTTTATTTTATGTCCCAGCTGCAGGCTGCCGAGACTGAGATCAAAGATCTGCAGTCGGAGTTTGAGCTGGAAAAGATCGATTACCTCAGCACTATCCGCCGCCTGGAGCGAGACCTGATGCTCTTCCAGCAGCTCCTGGATCAGGTGCAGTCCCTGGTCCGGCGCGACTGTAACTACAGCAATCTGGAGAAGATCAAGCGCGAATCCGTCTGGGATGAGGAAATCGGCTGCTGGAAAATTCCAGAGCCTGTCATTCAAAAAACCCGCCTGCCCGCAGGTAAGAGGAGCGTCTCCATGGTGCCGCCACGGGCTCGGTGGATCACATTTGGGCTCCACTTGCTTCTAAAATCTTCTGCGTATGGAAAGTTTGAATAATTACATCATCTAATGCATGATACGGATCCTTCGGGAATCTGTGAGCCCAGCCATCGGTGACCGGAGCGGTGTTGGGAATTGGGGAGCACAGCCGGGAAGAGTGCTAATTGTTCTTGAGTTGACAACCCTTTGACGCCCGTCTCTTCTCACAGCAGTTCCAGCCCTGCCTCAGCCCCAACCTGCCCAAAAAAGCCCTTCAGCCCAGAGCCGGGAGCGAACGGTACGCCGCGTTCCTGCTCCCTTTCACGTCCCGTTTTACCAATTCTGCTGTGTTTCTCAGCCATAACCCGAGGGCTAGCGCTGAATCCGGCTGTGCTGATGGCGTTTTCTGCTTCCAGCCCGAGGAAGACCGCTACAAGCTGGTGCTGAACAGGAGCGACAGCGAGACCGTCGCCAGCAACTACTTCGGCTCCACGCGAGCCAGCCGCATCCTCCACCCCGACCCCGCTAAGAACCGAGGTAAAACCGCCTTTTTCCACAAATCTCCAGTGTCCACCTTCACATTCCTTTGTTCTGGCTCCGCTCCCTTGACCTCACCAGGGGTTTTTGGCAGGACGAGGCCCGTTTATGGCGTCCTGCGAGGACGGATGCCCAGTGCGGCCCCTTCCTCTCCTCTTTCAGCTGCCGCGGGGGCCCCGAGCTCCGCCATGCCCCAGCCCCGGCCCTTCCGCCTCCAGGCCCTCGCCCTGGCCCCGCCGACCACCACCAAGTGCAAAAAGGACAAAGCCGGCTCCAGCGGCCGTCCCCTCTGACTCCGTCACCGCAGGAAGACGCCAAATCTCTGTGGTTTTGCACCAAAATTCTCTCGTTGCACATGGAGGTGAAGGACAGAAGGCGAGCTGGGTGTCACTGAGTTCTCTCACGCCCTGTACCCCCCACTCCCCCGCTGCAATAAACCAGTCTGACACCGCCATTTTGAGGTCTTTTACTGGGAATCTGCCTCCTCCCGCTCGGGGTGGCGGGACCGAGGGTGGGAGCGGGCCGGGGCTGGGGCTGGGGCCGGGGCTGGGGCCGGGGCTGGGGCCGGGGCTGACCCCGCGCTGCCCGCCCCGGCCCCGCCGCCATCTTTCCCCCGCTCACCTCAGCGGCGCTACGGTGGCCGCTGTGGGGTCACGACGGCGTCTCGGTGATTGGCTGGAGGCGAGGAGCTGTCTATCGGTGATTGGAAGGCGTGGGCTCGCCGCCTGGCGCTAATTGGCTGTCCGCGCCCGCCCGTTTCCGGGGGAGCTTGGCGCCGGCGAGCAACATGGCGGCGGCCGCGGTCCGGCTGTGCTGGCTCTTGGTGGCGGCGGCGGCGGCCGGGGCTGAGGGGGGACCCCGCACGCTGGTGCTGCTGGAGAACGGCAACCTGCGGGACACGCACTCGCTCTTCTTCCGCAGCCTGGCGGGTAGGGCTCGGGGAGGCGGCTGAGGCCCCCGCGCTGGCCTGAGGGAGGAGACTGGGGTTCCCTGGGGTGGAGGGGGGAGCGGCTGGGGTCCCCTGCTCAGGCTGAGGGAGGAGACTGGGGGTGAGGGGCGTGTTTGGGGTCCCCTGGCCGGGCTGAGGGAGGAGATTGGGGTTGTTTCCCTAGCCGTGCCTGTATTTTGGGTCCCCTGCAGTGTTGGTCCCCAATTGATGGGTGTCAATGGGGCACCCATGCAACAAAAGGGCTCTTCAGGGGCACGTAAACCCAAACCCCAATCCAAGCCCCCATGCCGTTTTTTCCAAAGCACCGCTGTTTATTGGGGAAATAAAACTCAGGATCTTGATGCTGTTTTGCTGCTACGTGTGTCGATTTCATGACATGCAGAAGTTGTCAATTTTGTCTTGTGGCTGCAGACAGGGGTTTCGATCTCACTTTCCGCACAGCGGATGACGCTGGCCTGTCCCTGATAAAATACGGAGAATTTTTGTATGACAACTTGATCATCTTTTCGCCGTCCATAGAAGGTAAATACAGGAGGGGAAAGCTGGAGTGCTCTTGGAGCTTGGTGGCATTTTATGAAGGGGATTTCTAGCTGTTTTGTGAATTTGAATTCAATTGTATGCTTTAGATATTATCCTTTGTGTCTTGTACAGAATTGCAGATATGTCAAGGCCTTTAACAGTGGTTCTTTCAGCCACAATAAAAATTATTTGGTGTTTTGCCGTGGTATTAATTCTGCTGTAGTATTATTTCTGAGAACTAGTCACAAATTTCTGGCATGCACTTTCAGATTTTGGTGGAAACATCAACGTGGAAACCATCACCGCTTTCATCGATGGCGGTGGCAGTGTCCTCGTTGCTGCCAGCTCAGACATCGGTAAGTACAAACATTCGTTGGAGCAAATTAGCTTGTTTCAGCCCCTTCTTGTAACAGGCATCTATACTGCTTACACTCTGTGGTGAGCAAATAGTTTATTCATCCTTCTCTGAGTTCCTGCACCATAAATGGTGAGAAAACGCAATTTCTCCTTCTGAACTTCAAGGTTTGTGCTGCAAGGAAACAGGTGATAAATAACCTTTATTGACATTTTGAATGAGAATTTAGATGAGGGGGGGTTTTGATGCTCCTCCGGATTGGAAAGTGCCAAACATGTGACTCTAAGCTGAATTTACTTTTTATTTTGAGCGCCGAGAGTGGCGTCGCGTCCTGAACGTGCTGCGTAACGGAGAATCTGTTTTGTCCTTCCAGGCGACCCGCTGCGAGAGCTGGGAAGCGAGTGCGGGATCGAGTTTGATGAGGAAAGGACGGCTGTCATCGACCATCACAACTACGATATATCTGACCCCGGCCAGGTAAATATGTTTTCCTGCACATTTTGTTTTTTTTTTTTAATGACAACTTAGATGTAAAGGTTTGGGGATGAATCTCCTGTCCTTGTTTTCCCTTTTTTCCTCCATCCATTCTCTGCTCCCCCACCTTCCTCCCAGGAAAGCCATAAATAACGCCGCTTCACAGCATTCAGTCACGCTGCTGTTGGGAGCAAAACACTGCAAAACTCTGCACTTTTGGGGTCTTTGCCCTCAAACCCATCTTTTGAATTTCCCGGGTTTGATCTTTTTTACTTACTGCCCTGAGTAATTTCAAATTGCCACCGAGCCTCAGGCAGTCACACAATTAATGGCGGTTTTGAACCACTCTGAAGCGTGCAGGATCAGTATAGAAATGTACATGTTTATATGATTATTTTTTTTCTCTCTAGTGTCATCCAGTACTTTAAAATTCAAATCTGTATTAAAGTCTGAACTAAATACATTCTGCTAATTTTTATTTCAATTAAACTGTTGAAGCAGTATGTGGATGTCCTCCTATTTCAGGATGACAGTTGCTAAATATGGGGAAATAAAATACTGCAGGTATTGCTATCTTTACCAAAAGGTGGTTTACATTTCCTTATGTATCAGTATTAATTTGATGATAATTAAACAAAAAATGCTGGATTTCTTGGTTTTTAATTGAATTGTAATGTTCGCTGCTCCGTTTGAATTGTCTGTAAAACCAAAATTAACTTTCAAATAACGAGAGAAGCTGTCGCTTGCTGTTAGAACCTCGCAAACATCCGCCCGCCTCCCCACACAGCCCCTTCACCGCGCCGATCTCTCTCATTTCCTCCCAGCACACGCTCATAGTCGCAGACGCTGAAAATCTCCTGAAGGCTCCCACCATCGTGGGGAAAACGACGCTGAACCCCATCCTTTTCCGAGGAGTCGGGTAAGCATCCCGCAGCGCGGCGTGGGAAGGGAGGCAAGGTGGTTGGTGTTGGGGAAGCAACACCAAAATTACCGGTGTTGCCGCGAGGTAAACGTCGGCTTAGCTGGCTGTGACTCTTAACATGAGGAATTTCTCTTGATTTCGGATAACAATAAAAAGAAAATCTCCAGAGCAGCTTAGTTGTTGACTGAGGAATGTTTCGTAATGTATATTAGTGAAGCTTGGCCATACATTGTGAGGAAATGTTTCATTTCTCGGTGCGCGCAGTTCTCTTGCCGCATCCAAAGGGCGAGGGGGTCAGTGCATCGGTGGCTGCGCATCCCTCTGGGCGGGGGGGGCGCTGGGGGCCTTCGTGCTGCTCACCGTGCCTCTCCCTGCAAGGATGGTGGCTGATCCCGACAACCCGCTGGTGCTGGATATCCTGACCGGCTCTTCTACCTCCTACTCCTTCTTCCCAGATAAGCCTATCACTCAGGTACGCCCCGTTACTACTTCTCTTCTGGGCTAGAAGTCCCTCAAATTTCAGCTTCTCGAGTGTTTAGTCTTCCGATTGATTTTTGAAAGTGTCAGACTGTTGTCTGCTTTCCAATGCTGCCCTGGGAATCTTCCTCTTTGCTTTTTGTTGGTGGGAAGATGTCCAGTGTGAGGGATGCTTCGGAGGAACGGCCAGCCCGGATCAAAGCGTACCTCCGGCTTTTGTTCCAGCCAGAGAGGGCGGAAGCAAAACACTGTGAATCCCATTACTGGTTATTCCGACCTTCTTGGCTTCTGCTTAATTGCAGACTGTGTTACCTACAGTCAGACTGTTCCGCCCCGCAGCGAACCGGAGATGAACTCTCCTTTAATCATTCCTGAATTGGCTAAACACCTTTCTAACCGCCTTCCTTTTCAGTACCCGCATGCGGTGGGGAAGAACACCCTTCTGATTGCAGGACTCCAAGCCCGGAACAATGCCCGCGTTGTTTTCAGCGGTTCCTTGGATTTCTTTAGTGATGCCTTTTTCAATTCTGCTGTGCAGAAAGCCGCTCCTGGCTCCAAGAGGTACGTTGGCTTCCTGGCATCCCCAGCTGAGGAATATTTGGGGAGCTGTTTGCTCGAAAAATAGGCAAAAAATACTCATGTTATGGGAAATGGCAGAAAACTTGAATTAAATCAGGGGTGATGCATTCTTTTGGCCTTGTGGAACAAAGCGCTTTGGCAATTAATTCCCTCTTTCTACCCCCAGCTACCTTTTTCTTGCTTTCACGACTGTTAATGGTTTGGTTTTCGGCACGTGGTGGATTTTTTTCTCAGCTTTCCTTCGTCCGTAGATACTCGCAGACGGGTAATTACGAGCTGGCTGTTGCCTTGTCCCGCTGGGTGTTCAAGGAAGAGGGAGTGCTGCGCGTCGGAGCGGTATCCCACCACCGCGTGGGGGAACTCGCGCCTCCCAACGCCTACACCGTCACCGACCTCGTGGTAAGGCTGCCTGCTTGGAGCCCGCGCTGTGGGCGGGAGGGGACGTGGGAGCTGCTTTGGAAAGAGGAATTGGGGAGAATTTGAACTCGAAATGGGTGGAGGTTCGTTTTCAGGCATCGTTCGTTAACTTCACGCCTTGTGGGTTCCTTCCAGGAGTACAGCATCGTCATTGAAAAGCTTTCTGACGGCAAGTGGGTACCCTTCGACGGAGACGATATTCAGCTGGAGTTCGTCCGCATCGATCCCTTCGTGCGCACCTTCCTGAAGCGGAACGGTAGGTTTTCCTCGCCGCCCCCGCCCTGCCCTGGGGCTGTTTCCACCGCTCGGCTCCCCGCAGCTTCTTGCGTCACCTGAACATCGTCACCATCTCTTTCTCAGGCGGCAAATACAGCGTACAGTTCAAGCTGCCGGACGTCTATGGCGTGTTTCAGTTTAAAGTGGATTATAACCGGCTGGGCTACACCCACCTCTACTCCTCCACCCAGGTAAGCGCGGTGGGAATGAATCGATCGCGAGGGAACGGTGCCGGGGCTGTGCCAGGGCTGCCAGACTCACGGAGCCGCTCTCCCCCCTCCCAGGTGTCTGTCCGTCCCCTCCAGCACACGCAGTACGAACGTTTTATCCCCTCGGCGTACCCGTACTACGCCGGCGCCTTCTCCATGATGGTTGGCCTCTTCATGTTCAGCATCGTCTTCCTGCACATGAAGGAGAAGGAGAAATCCGACTGAGCTCCCTGCCGGAGGACGGAAGAGCTTGTTCTGCGGGGACAGGCGGCGCTCAGGACCCTCGTTTGTAACGGCGTGAGGACTGGTAGGTGCCAGAGACGCCGTGGATTTGAGTTTGGTCTTTTTTTATTTTTATACGTTGAAGGGACTAATAGGATGGGAAATTGAATTTTTTGGGGGGAAATCTGTCACCGTGGAACTGTGATGCCTCTGGAGTGGTTCCTTGATGAACGTTTGTCTCTCCCCGCCGTTGGAATGATTTGGATTCGAGATTAATTTGCTTTTCAAAATAAAGTCTCGTTCTTCTCGACCGGGGTTGAAATAATTCATCGCGGGGGGTGGGGGGGCTTTCGGACGCGTCCCCAGCCTTGTGGGTGGCACTTGAGGGAGGTGTCACCGTGTCACCCATGCCAGCTCGGGGTGTTGGTGGGGTAGGCTGTGAGGGAGCAGTCGGCCGGAGACCCGCCCGGGGCACGCCGAAAGGGAAAAGGGGGAGTCCGGGGCACCCCAGAAAGCCACACGGAGGGGTCTGAGGTGTCACCGAAGGCACGCTGAGGACGACGGGGCACCCCAAAAGCCATGCTGCACCCCAGAAAGCAAAGGGCGGGGTTCAGGGACAGCCGTGAGGGCTCACCCAGGGCCTTGGGGCACCCCAAAACGCCCACCGAGGGCTCTGGGGAGGGAAAAGCAGCCGGAAGCCGCGATGCCAAGGGCGCTGGGGTGACGGGGAGGAGCCGAGGGGGTGGCAGGGTGGGGGGGCGGAGCGAGCGCTTCTTGGGGTGCACCGGGGCTGTTTGGGGGTGGGAGACGGGGAAATGGTGCTGGGGCTGCCTCTGCCCCAGCCTGGCTGGCCCCGGGGCCCGAGGCGCGGGTGCATACCGGGGTGCAGGAGGGGATGGGATTTGGGGGGCCGGAACCCCCCGGGGCACGGGCTCCGCCCACGTGCCGCCGCAGGTGGGGGGAGGTGCCCTCCCGCCAGGCGCACACTGATTGGTCGAGCGCCCCTGATTGACGGTCGGCCCCTGACCCGGCGGGGCGGGCGCTTTGCGACGGCGGCGCTTGACGACGACGGCGGCGGCGACGTTACTTGGCGGCGGCGGGGGCCGGTGGCGGAGGCGGCGGGTCGGCCATGCTGCTCACCGTGTTCTGCCTGCGCCGCGACCGCAGCGAGCTCACCTTCTCCCTCCAGGTGGACGCCGACTTCGAACTCCAAAACTTCCGGGCTCTCTGCGAACTGGAGTCCGGTATCCCGGCGGCCGAGAGCCAGGTCAGGCCCAGCCCGCCGACGGGCCCCCCCCCCCTTAGGACCGGGGAAAGGCCCGCTCGTTACCCCCACACCCCCGGGGTCCCCCTGGGCTGGGAACGGCTGTGTCCCCTCCCGCAGGGCCTGTGTCCCCTCTTCAGCCCCCGGGGCCTCCGCCCCGCCGGATCTCGGAGTTGGGGGGGGGGGAGGGTGTCCGTCCCCGCGCCGACCTTTCGGTTTTGAGGAGAAACGCGTCCTTCTTCCCCTCAAAATCCTCATATTTCCCCTCAGGAGAGGACTCCGGGTCCCCGATGATTCCCTGTCTTATGGGGTCCCTCCGGGAAAGGTTCGGTCTCCTCCCGCGGTGGAACTGAACAAGAGAAGAAAATGGGGGGGTTTTATTGAGTTTTCAGAGGAATTTGGCGTTTTAATGAGGAAAGATTTGGAGCGAGGAATGGGAGTTGGAGAGTGGGGAAGCTGGCAGCCTGCTGTCACTTCAAACCCAAGGGAATGAGGCTGAAACGTTCGGGAAAGGGTTTATTTATCATATCAAATTCCCGCCCACATCTGGGCTGGAAAAAGCAAATTGAGGCTTTTCCCCCCCTTTTTTTCTTACAGGTGCAGGGACTGAGCGGTACATCCGCGTGGTTTCCCCCAGTAAAGATTCCCCCCTCCGGCCCGAATTTGGGGCTCGCTTGTCGTGAGCGTGCCAAAACACACAGCAGGCTGTGGCGTGGGGGCGGCTCTCGTCCGTCTGTCTGTCCGTCTGGGCTTTACTCACAGTTTTGAGTTCGATCCTGCTTTTGGTTTTGGGGTTTTTTTATGATTTTTACCCGTTTATCAGCGGGGCAACACGTTGCTGGGCAGGGCGATGTCGGGTCCTTTTCTCGGGGCGCTGGCCACGCCTGGCAGAGTTTGTGGAGTTTTGTGGCAATCACTTTTGCTTCCCGAGCCTCTTCCGCGTCTAAATTAATAAAGTATTTTTCCACTCAAGCAAATATTAGTCAGCGACGGAAAAACAGCTGAACCGGCAGGCCTTGAGGTAGACGCGTTCCCTCCCCGAGCGGGTTCCCAACGCTTCACCCACGGCGTTTTGCATTTGTTCTGCCTTTTATTTTGGAAGGAGAGGTTGGTTTTGAGGAGAGGTTGGTTTTTCTACCCAAAGCAGGGGTAGAAAATGAAGGTTAGATGAATTTTCCTTTAGGGGAAAAACTCTTTGTTTTTTGGTAAAAGCAAGACACCGCCTTATCTAAAGGTTTCCATCTGGTACGCTCCAGCAAACCCCCCGTGTCTGTGTCACAGCCACCAGCAAAGCACTCAAATTCTACCTCTCCCTGTGGGACTCTGCGAGCATGCGGTGACTTTGATATCTCCGGGCGCGTGGAGCGTAAACTCCTCGTCGTCAGCTTTGTCCCCCTCGCGTCAGGGTAACCCAGCAGCTCTGGGTCTGGTTTAGGATAACGAGGGATCGCAGATTTTCCTGTTTAGATTTTGCCAGGAGATTTTGCTCGTGGAGTTTTGCGATTTTATCGGCCACAGGTAACTGGGATCAGTGCTGTGCTTTTTGTAACCACCTCTGCTTCCCTTCTGCTCAGCCATCTGCCATTTATGCATCATCTTCCTTCCTTTATTTTAATGTTTTCTAGTCACGTATTTATTGTTCCTTTCTCTACTGTTTCTGCCAATGTTTGTGAAGTGTTTTGAGGACCTTCAATAGGGAGAAAGTTATAAAAATACAAGTTATCAGTGAAGCAGCTTTTTGCATAGAAGGATTTTGCATGCCCAAACCATCTTCCACAAACAGGCAGTATTACGTTTACCAAACTTGGTGGTTTACTGCCGTTTTTCCATAACTGAGGCGTCCGCCGCGTTAAAGGCATCACGTTGGCTCAAAAGAGAGGTTGAATTTAATAGTAAGGTTTGTGCAGGGTGGAGCGAACCACTGCTGCGTGTGGAGGAGGGTTAATCCCGGTCTTATTCTCTGTTGTTTTGTGAAATTAATTTGGGGTGCTGCATTTTGGGGTGGAGGCAAACGGGGGGCTGCGAGGTTTCCAAGGGACAGCTGTGGTTGCAAGGCAGGGAGGGCGGCATGAGATAACGGGGATGGCTGTGGTGATAAGAGGAGCTGGGCGAGGAGAGAGGAAATAATTCGCCTTGCTGCGGTTTCCTCCACGCATGGAGGCGGTGGCTTTTCTGGAGAGGGGACAGGGAGAAGAATCATGTTCTTCTGGCAGCGCTGTTATTTCCTTTGTTTTGCTTGCTTTACTCACCGTGCATCTCCTCTCCTTGGCTGTGCGTGGCCTCTTGATTGGGGTTCCTTGCTCCGTACGGAGGTTCTACCCCACGGCACCATGCAGGATCCAACCGTCATGCAGTATTGGTGCCTGCAGCCCTGCCCAGGTCACCTCCGGAAAAATCCGTGTCCGGTACCTGGCCAGTGTACAAAAACATGCTACAGACCAGATACTGATTTAATTTTGCTGCAGTTTTTTATTTTGTTTTAACAACAGAGCAGAATGGGTCAAAAGCTTATTAAGCCGTGCTGCTAATGGATGTAGAGTGAGTGCCGGGTGCTTAATTCATTGTGTGAGGTGTTAAGGCCGAACGCTCATAAATCCAATCCCAGCAAGATGACAGAGGTAAAACCTCACTTAAACCGATTAATTTGTCTCTTCCAGCGTGTCTGCGCAGGGAAGCTGCCATTTAAGATTTGCGCGTGCAGTTGGGATTTATTACAAGCTCGCCTTCTCTGCGGGCAGCAGCGTTACTGCGTTGGGCCGGGCAGGACGCGTCCGGTAACGTGAGAGGACACAGTGGGACTCTTCCCATCACAAGCTAACCTTTATTATGCCGGTAACATCTTAAAAAACTTCGGAGTAGAAACTGCACGCCTTCATATAGGGTGCAAACGGACCTGTGTTTGCTTAGGAAGGGACCCAGTCTGGTGCAATACTGCTGAGGCATTTAATTGTGTCGTTAATGAGAAGGTAGGAAGCTCACACTTGTTTCTAATCACGTGTTTCTCTAATTCTGATGGCTGTTGTATGCGGTTCTTAGTATTTTGGGGTTTTTTGTCTTGTCTTTGGCACCACCTCTGATGATGGATCTCCGCTTAGAGAGCATTAGTGGGATTCTGTGTGATATTTCTGAGTTGCTGGAGTAAAGCAGTGAAAGTCTGTAGTGTCTTCCAGACCTTAAGACATGTAGTAGATGTGTTTTTTTGGATCTGCTACTTGCGATAGCATCGGGTAGAGCCGTAACCCATCCAGACGAGGACTGCGAAAGCTTCTCCCACGCGGCTTTGCTAGTCCTGACCTGCAGCAAACCTGTTGTTGCTGAACCGGCCTTTTCCAGACCCAGAGAGACGCGGGTCTTGCTAAACGAGGTGGTAAATGTGAAATTCGATCGTATGCCAGATGAGTTTAGGCTGAGTTCTCCAGCGCTTCTTGCTTTGCATTCCTGCCAGGGGTAGGAGGCTGTTGAACCCATCTGCCTGGTCTCGTTGCACTCCGATGAAGGCACAGAAACCTTAAAGTTTAGCAGATATTGTTTCTGGGAACTTTCCTTCCCCTAAAGCACTTCTTTATTTGTTTTATTAATTTTTTTTGCTTCCTTGTAATTTAGGACATCTGTAGATACTACAGATCTAATGTTAACAGAAACGTTCCCATGGTGATTATTCATTTTTATCTCAATGCGTTTTTACGTTTAATTGTGCAGACCCCTTGTTAAGTCAGATTATTGTAATAGAAAATGATGTGACTTTGTGTTTTATAGTCAAAAGAAGTTAATTCCCCAACATGGACTGACTACAGTCTCGGGAGTGGTGTCTTTGGGTGCTGAACCTTCAAGTCTGGATAGAGTTACGTCACTGAAGTAAACTGGAAATCACTGAGCTAATCATTGAAGTCCCTGTAAAACTGGTTATTCTGGGGATCCATGTTGTGGGAAAAGGCAGAGATCATGGATATTGGACTGGATCATCCATGGATCAATCCTGATCGACGCTGCCCGCATGTATGCGGTCGGCCCTTGGTCAATAGGTGCTGACTCAGAAGAAGAGAACGCTGTAGAAGATGGGCTGTGACTTGTGTAATCGTAGAGATTGGTTTTGGGAAATGTGTAGCAAACAGCCCTGGTGCAAGGCTTGCTTTCCTGTAAAACCCTTGGCCTCTAACTGAGAGAGACCAGCCCTTCTCTGAGACATTGGGTTTCCGTAAGACCAGCTCTGTGTCATTGTCCAACCACTTGTTGAGGTGTTTGTGTGCCTGAGGTAGAGGTGCTTTGGCAGGGCCTGCCCGTGCCTGTGGTGAGAACGGCATACCTTCCCTTCCGAAGCTTGAGATGGGTCAAGAGGATTTACTGGAATGCTTTCCTAACATAATAAAAATTTCAAAAAACCCCAAGATGTTGTCCGCTTTGTCACATGCACTGTTTTTCATTGTGCTCTCTCCATGAACAGATCGTCTATGCAGAGCAGCCTCTGACTGACAACAACAGATCTTTGGCCTCCTATGGCTTGAAAGATGGGGACGTGGTGATTTTGCGACAGAAAGAGACCATAGAGCCACGGCCCTCCATCCGTTTCCCAGGTGAGAAAGGATTTGTGCTAACTTTTGCCCCGAGCATCCCAAGATCTCGGTGTTTATCAAACACCAACCCCATCTCCTGTCAGTCTCCTTCAGTACCGCGCTAGGCAAAACATTTTGGAAGGAGAGTGGCTGGGGAAGAGGCAAGGGGCTTTTAAAATTTGCTAAAGGGCTTGTTATTTAAGGGGATTTTGTATTCTAAGGAAGCATATACCATTTTACTGTTGTTTTGGGGAAATGTGGAGAAAGCGAGGAAGGCAACCGGTTCAGAACAGCAGTTTTTGTAAAGGTGTGTGAATTTTCATACGACCGCCAGTTCCCTTTCTGCTCGGTGTAATGGTGCAATAAAATGCGGCCTGCGTGACTCGGAGGCATTAACAGGCTGTTGTGACGTGCGCTCTGAATCCCTGCTGTGACAAATACCCAGAGAAACAGCATCTTGACAAACCCAGTTCCACAATTGTGCGTACATGTGAAAGACTCCTCGGATGACGTCTCAGTGGAGCCCTGCTCCTCTGTCCTGCCTTCTAGCAAATCCCCTTCATAAAATATCGCTGGAAAAGAAGGTGCTGCTGGCTGAGAAGGGTGTGGGAGCGTGGCTTGAGGTCTTCATCCTCCTGCCTCAGCTGGAGGATGGGTACCTGCAATGCAGGTCTGCAGAGATGTTACTTTTTTCTTTTTTTCCCCCCCCGCGTTTTTTTTTTTTTTTTTTTTTTTTTTTTTTTAATCTGAGAGATTCAGAAGTGCATTAGAGACACTGGGTTTAGCCTTGCGATCCCTCTGTGTGGTATTCATTTTTGTGAAGCTGGAAATAACTAGTCTGCGATTCAGTAAGTGCATTTCAGGGGATAAAAAATGGGCCAGATAAAAGGCTAGACCAGTTACATAAATAGGTGCTAGCATTCCTAACCCAGTAACCTGAGTACATGGCCATGCTTCCAACACAAATTGCTATTCACAGAATCCAGTCTAATACTGTAGCATTAAGAGCGGCTTATCCTTCCCGTGGTTTTTTTATTCCACTGCATTTTTCAAGCAGACTTGTAAATGTGAAGCGCCGACGCATCTGACCTCTTTTTTTCCCCGTGAAGGTCTGCCGAGGATAGACTTCAGCAGCATCGCGGTTCCTGGGACATCCACTCAGCAGCATCAGCCACCAGCACAACGTCTTCGCCCGTCGCCTCCCGATGCACCTTCGTTCCCTCAGGGTTTGGACAATCCGGCGCTGCTACGGGAGATGTTGCTTGCGAATCCTCACGAGCTGTCCCTGCTGAAGGAGCGCAATCCGCCCTTGGCGGAGGCGTTGCTCAGTGGAGACCGTGGTAAGTTGGGTTTTTAATCTGCGGGAGGTGGTTTTAAATCTGTTTGAGCTCAGTTCTAATCAAAGACAACCACGGGGTTTTAACTAGCTAGGATGTTTGCTGGCAACTCACTGATGATGCTGATAAAAGGTGCTGGTTGGGAGCGCTTGAGGCAGAATTCCTCTCCTTCTAACAAAACCATTTCTGGCAAGTTGGGCATATTTCTCGCGCTTGGTGGCTTTAGTATCCTCTATCCCCTATTTTGAAATATCAGGTGGACAGATAAGTCGAGTTTCTGTGAAGATGAGTGGCTCAGCTCCCGATTTTTCTGCCAGGACTCCCTGAATGCATGTTTTTCAATAACGGTGGTGTGTTTGCAGCATCCCAGAGCCAGTACGCCATGAAGCCAACTCTGTCCATAATGGTTGGCTGCTACGGAAGTGGACATCAGAGAGGGAGAGGAAAAGGAACAAGCACATAGTGTCTTTAGGGAGCTTTTCCAATAGGAATAGTCATAAACGTTTAAATCTTTGTTCATCTTGAAAGTGTTCATGTATTTTGAGCACAGTTGATGCCTAGCACTGCGTCCTTCCCTTCCTCTGCAGGCGAGCGGCTGCTGTTGGTTCCTCATTCCTCACATGCTGAAAGCTTTGAACCCTAGTGTCCTTTCAGTATGAAAACAGAGTGGTGTTTTGGGTAGCGAAAGACGTGCTTCTAAACCTCTGCAAGACGTTTAGTTTAGGAAATAAATCCTGTTGAATTTGGGAAAATGAGTGAAGAGGAGGAGCTTCTAGCAGGAGGCTTTTTTCCCCACTTTCAAGGTTACATCCTAGTGATTTCTCTTGATCAAAGGAAGCTAGAAAGGAACTTGCATGGACATTGTTGCCCAATTTAACTTTTTAATTCTGACTTTAGCTCATATCCAGAGTTAAAACCACATCCTTTGCACTTCCAAGCTTTTTCACACCTCTTGCAGGCACCGCATCCATAGTGCAGGTTTTTTCCCGTCACTTTGAGAGAGAAGATGTGCTGCTGTTGGCAGAAGAAATGAGAGGTTAAGCCCAGGACACCCAGAGCTGGCTTATCTGCTGATCTGTCTTATCTTGTTGTGCGCATTAAACCTCGCTTGGGGTGTGCATTTTTAGTCCCAAGTGGCTGCAGCAGGCTCTCAGGAGGAAGCAGGGTTTGATCTGGTTATACTCTCATCGTTCTGTACTGCTCCTGTTGGTATTTGGGCACAGATCCAGTGCAGCTCTGGCTCCAGTGCCCGAATATACACATAGATATGTGCCATGTGACGGTGCTGGATGCACCGCAAGCACTTTAGAAGGCACCTGCTATACAGAAACCTAGTTTAAAAAAAAACAAACAAGCAAGAAAACATACCCAGTGCCTTCCTGAATGTGTAACAGCCTTTGAGCCAGAGAGCTTCTTCGTGGGGAACTGCATTCCTGGAAGTAAATCCCCAACCTTCTGTGTTTACAGAATTTAATTTATTGCCAAGTCCTTTTGGGAATGTACATGATCAGATCCAAGCAGTAAAAATCAGCCAGAGGCCATCCAAAAAGTGGGGATCTAAAATCTGTGTTCTTAAAATGTATGGCTAGACTTTGTAAAGCAGGTGTCTGGATTTCAGTGGTAGGCCTTCAGCTGTAGGGAGTATAATGGCTCTGTCTTTGCCTATGTTGCTTGTGTTTGAAGTCAGTTTTGTTGTTAGCCTTTATATGTCTTCAGTTTTGCGTTTTCTCTTTGCTGGATGTACAGGCTGTTATTTTACTGGGGATTGCTGAGCGTAAAACGTGATGGACTTTGCAGGCTGTCCTTGCCGAGAGCTTAGGAAATCACACTTCTCTCTCTGTCTGAAGCTTTTCAAAACACACGTGTGCTCAAGCCTCTCGCTTGAATTGTGCAAGTTCTGTAGTCCTGATTTCTGCTTTGGGTCTCATTTATCTGCTGGTTTTGCAGCTGTGTTTTTTTAGAGTATGGTGTAGGCAATTCTTGCTGCAGTGGACAAATGATTTCCTGTTCTAATAGCAGCTCTTTGTTTTAAATATTGTCGTCTTCATGGTTTTTTCATTTTTCTTCCATATAAAAATGTATGCACAAGGAAATTGAGTGCGATTGTGCTGAGTATGGGTAGCAGGCACAAGGAGAAGGAGCTCTGTCCAGTTGCTTTTCATCTCGGCAGGTACCCAAGTTTGCCACTGATGCCTTGAGGTCCATCCATGCTGCCTTGGGATGAAGCCTTTTGTGCCTGTGCTGCTGAGTCTACCCCTGAGTGCATGCTGGCATAAAAAGAAGAGTTTACTGTGCCAGAACTTGATTTGTAAGAGTAATTTCCAGTAAAAAGCATTTCTGTATCTCCTTGTTACTGCAGAGAAGTTCACCAGGGTATTGCTGGAGCAACAGCAGGACCGAGCCCGGCGGGAGCAAGAGAGGATCCGACTCTATTCAGCTGACCCTTTTGATCTTGAGGCACAGGCCAAGATAGAAGAAGATATAAGGTAGCAAACCAAAGTCGCTTGCAGTCTTTGGAGCTCTTCTACTGCTTTTTTCTACAGGATGCTTCCATCCATGATGCTTTTTCCTTGGAGGATGCAAGGAGTGTGTTTAGATCCTGTCTTAAGATGCTTGCAGGGCAATGAGCCACCTTTGCTCGTGGGAAGGTTGGGAATTGGGGATGTGTAGGCACACCCCATCCTTTAGATGTGTCCAGTTGAGCACCGTTGGACAGTGCCGCTGTCCGTCTGTGGTGTCCCAGAGCTGTCTAAGCTGGTCTGCTCTGGAACAAGAGCACTTGTGGAAAGCAATCAACCAAGATCCTCTCCAGAGGTGGCACTTGGGTGTCTCAGGCACGTTTTAAACTGGAGAGCTGGGCCTGTGTTAGTCTCTAAGCTGAGCTCTGCACAACTACGTGGTGTCCTTTCTCCCAGCTGCCTTTGAGATTTGGTTTCATGTACTGCTAATTGTTTTGTGGCTCTGACTGATTCCAGACTCTGAACATCTCTGCTGTCAGATGTTCTGTAGAAATAGGGTCTGCTCATCAGTGCTCGCTCTCTCTTGCTGTCTTCCAAATGTAATTGCATTGGGCTGAGGCTTGATTTCTTAAATTGGGTGATAAATCCTTGAGTCAGAACATGACTGATGTTTTTGTCCCCAGTAAAGAAATGTCTTTGTGATACAGGCTCATGGTTGGTCATAACCAAAATTCATTTGTGATAAGAGTTATTCTGGCATTATGACTGACAAGATGTTGGTGCTGGATAAATGCTTAGCTTAGCAATGCAGAAAATTCTACATTTGTGGATAGGAAACATTGCTCAGAGGCATAGGAGCGCTTTCTGTCTTCACTAGACAGGGGGACAATAAAGGTGACATGCCCAATGCTGTGCAGCTGTTAGGGAACAGTTTGGGCATCTAGCAGTCCCCGGATTTCACACCCCGCTTCATTTCTCTGAACTCCTTGCTTAATTATATGCGCTCTGCCCAAGATTGATTGGAAGCTATTGCAAGCATCGTATTTTTTTGAGACACGTCTCTGCCCTTCAAGTGTATCTTAGGGGAGAGTGTCGAGCACAGAGAAAACAGAGTAATGGATTTGACAAGAAAACAAACTGAAATACCACTGTATATACAATTTAAGTTTAAATAATAGAAGACAGGGCAGTGTGTGGCTTTTTGTTTCTCAAGTATACGAAGCGGGACAGACAGTAGGGTGCTTTAGCTCCCAAGCGAGCCAGGTCTCGGATGCTGTTAGCTGTTTTCCTCCCCCACCAAGAAACCACGTCTGCCCACCTTGGTGTGGGAAGGCTACCACAGTACAGAAGGTGGGTAACAGAGGAGCTCAGGGTTTTTCCCCTTCCCCTACTGAGCAGGAAAAATGAAGTGGCATCAAAATTGGAAGCCCTTTTCCCATTTTTTGTACATAAACCTATTTTGGATACAGTCACTACGGATACCCGTCACTTCCAAGATTACTGTAGGGGCCGTGATGTGCTTCTTGATGAGCGTTTCTTCTGTAGGCTTGAATTTGCACCAAGGGCATGTGTTCACAGTGGTATTCTCGCTGCGGTTTTGCTTGCCTCCCTCCCTTCCTTCGCCTGGAAAAGAAAAGATACCGGGGAAGCGTTGGAGGATTTTAATGTTCAGCTCCTGTGTGGGATTCCAGTGTTGTAGCTACTGGCAACATCTTCATCGTGTGCCCCCAGCCCTTTATTTTAGAGTGACTAATAAATACGCAGGTTTCTCGCTCACAAGTTCTTCAGGTTAACTCTGTGGTGACAGCTTTCTGTTGCAAACAGAAGGTTGTCCGGTGCTGTAGTGTAAGTTAGGCAAGGTGTTGGAAGGAACAGTCTTTGTGGCTGCTGGGGAGTGACTTGGTGTCTCTGGATTAAGCCAAGATCGTTACTAGCAATACCCCTGCTAAGAAGCCTATGTTTAGCTAACGGAGCAGTCTTTGTTGTGGTTTAAACATGCTGTTTCTAAGGTGAGCTGCAGCGGGTGGGATTACCAGGTTTGTTTGTAAGTCGGAGGGATGCTTATAAGATTCGGCTGATGGAAGGTCTGATTTTTCTCTCTCTTCTCTGTTAAATTCAGGCAACAAAACATTGAAGAAAATATGACGATAGCAATGGAAGAGGCCCCCGAGAGTTTTGGCCAGGTGGTGATGCTGTATATTAACTGCAAAGTCAACGGACATCCAGTGAAAGCCTTCGTTGACTCAGGTGAATTGCCCCCATTTTCCTCTCTTTGCACTCTCCCACACTGAGGGAAGACAGTAAATGCTCCAGAAGTTTTGCCCAAAAATTCCATAACAAGATTTTGAAGCACCCAATTAAAACCAAATTGTTGAGAGAAGGAGCGCGCACAAGTGCTTGAACACCCCCAGATCAAGGCTCCTGGGAAAATTTCCGGGGTCTGGTGGCTGCAGTGCCAGAAAAGTCACTGCCACATGTGCGTCTTATTTCATTTTACAGATGGGGGGCATTTTGCATGCCTTTAATGCTGTGCTTCCCATCCGCAGCCTTAAAGGGAAAGTACTTGGGGTTATTCCAGCTCGACAGTAATACCCACTTGGCTGTCAGTGCTGATCTGTGCGTATACAGTCAATTCAAGGCAGTGGGATTCACAGGAAGCCTTTATGCCCTGATGCAGCATTGTTTCCCAGCAAGATCTTAAGCCCTTCCAGGAGAGAATTTTAATTTCTGATGAGCTGTTAGGATTTAACACAAATTCTGTTGCTGGTAGGTGCCCAGATGACCATCATGAGCCAAGCTTGTGCTGAAAGGTGCAACATAATGAGGCTGGTAGATCGGCGGTGGGCTGGCATTGCTAAAGGTGTAGGGACGCAGAAAATAATTGGCAGAGTGCACTTAGGTAAGTACTGACGTTCTTCTTGGGGCAGCTTTAGCAGCAGTTTGACTGCATTTCCCACAATCTTGGCACCGAGGTGTATGTGGTTTAATGTTGAAAGCTCCCACAGAATAAAATAAAAGTGCATATGTAATATGTTCGTTTGTCTCGGGCACAGTAGTCTGGCTTCTGTCTCATTTAAAGTTTTTTAATGGAATTATCTTAACACTTTTAGGCGAGGGAGTCCTTGGCTCAGAGGATGTGTTTGCATGCAAAAAATGGGGCTAACGTGCAATAGTCCCTGGGGCTTGCACAAGGCTAGATTTTCTGTGACCAAGTCAGTACGTCAGAGCTCTGGTTTCAGATTTACCCAGCAGGTTTGTGCAGACTTTCCCAGGAGATCGAAGAGCAGAAAGCAGATGTGTTGCGCCATAACATTGCGAGTGGTAACTTCTCTCCCTTGCATTTCAGCTCAGGTCCAGATTGAAGGGGATTTCCTGGCGTGCTCCTTCTCAATCCTTGAAGAGCAGCCCATGGACATGCTTCTAGGACTGGATATGCTGAAGAGGCATCAGGTATCTTTTGAAACAGTTACTGGCTCTTCCAAGTTAAGTGCTAAGTGCAACAGAAATGCCATGCCTGTGAACTTACTTGGATTTTTCTGGTGACAGTTGATGGTGGATTATCTTCCAGCCGGTTACGAAAGAAGTACATACGCTGCATGCATCACGGACAGCTCTAGGGTGTCTGGTTGCTCCCTAAAGGTTTTTTGCTCTCATCAAAGATGCTCAGAGCTTTCCAGCTGAATGATTTATTACAAATCAAGTCATTTGGAGCCCTTTGCTTTTAACTGATGCTCTTGGTCCGCTTTGCTTAGCTGCTATGAGCTATTGCCATTGGAAATGAATTGTTTAACCTTGTTTCTCCTTTTTTTTCTGGGAATTGGCTGGCTCTTACACAGGCCACTGATGTCTCTATGCTCTTTCACAGTGTTCGATTGATCTCAAGAAGAATGTACTAGTGATCGGCACAACTGGCTCGCAGACCACTTTCCTCCCAGAGGGCGAGCTCCCAGAGTGCGCCCGGCTGGCTTACGGGGCCGGTCGGGAAGACGTGCGGCCGGAGGAGATTGCAGACCAGGAACTAGCAGAAGCAATACAGAAGTCCGTAGAGGAAGCAGGTACCAGGAAGAGCCCAGTTGAAATATTAATCTGCATAGTTTTCTTGCTGTGTATCAGGATGTCTGTCAGCATTCTCTTCTCAGCTCCTAGGAGATACAGCATCAGTGAGGAAATGTTGGAGAGAAAGGGGCTTCTATTCTTGCTCATCGCCTCTAACTGCACTTCTCTTCCTTTCTGTACGGCAAAATCTGTCTGCATGAAGGCATTTCGGGGGTGCTTGCTGTTTAATTTGCGCTCTCCTTGCAACTTCCTACCTGCTCTGGTTTCTTGGACTTCGAAGGTGTGGAGATAAACGGTTGTCTTTGGGTCAAGTTGTAGTGCATAGTCAGGGACACAGTTTGGTTGTGTGGTATTTTAGCAGCCTCGTGTAAGCATGGCTTTGTGGAAGCTTCCGCAAATCCTGTTCTTAATAGCTGCAGCATATAAAAATAGAGGAGCTAAGTATAAATCTCTGGACAAAAATTCATGACAGTTTTTAGAAATAGTCCTATTTCAGCATTTTTATTTCTTAGAATGGTGCTTGTGCCTTTGGAAGGTGAATTGCTTCTCTTACTGAAGATTACTGTTGCTCCAGATTTCAAAAGCAGCAGCTAAATTCACATCCTAATGTATATCATCCGCCTTAAATATGATTTGCAAAGAGAATTTTCACCCTCCCCGTAGTTTTGTTCCCTGCGCCTCTGGTAGCCATGAGCTGCGCAAATGCAGACTGACTGGGCTATGGAAGGTTTCGGTAGCTGCAAAGTTTAGTTAAGTGGAGATGCCAAAATAGGTGAAAGCTAAGCCATGAGCCAAACTGTCTGAAACTCGGCTCTTCTGTTTAACTTCTCCCTTAACTTCAGCATATGCTTTTGACTAAAGGAAAGCTTCATTATTTTTTTTCCCCACTATTACAGTCAAGCTATGAATTCCTTTTCCAAAACTTTTAAAGATAACATTTTATGTGCAAGTGTTTTGTAGAGACTTTTGACTTTTACTGCTAATTTTTCCTCTGAAAACACGCAGTAAGATTCTGCTTCCCACACACATGCAAAACTCTCTGTCGGGTCCTCTTTAAGCCACTAAAGTTGATTTCTTCAACATTTTGACTGCTAATTTTTTAAGACTCTAGCATGCCCGTATTTAAAATTGAAGTGTGATAACCAGATTTAAATATATATATATATATATATATAAAACCAGTTGTAAGGCACTGAAATTTTTCTTTAACACTTCCCAATTGCTGCTTGATAGTCCAAAGAGTGAGCAGTGACTTTCTTGCAAATAATGAAGTTGTTTTCATCTCTTTGACCAATTTTCTTCCATTCTAAGTTTTTCAGGGATGTATAAACCTTTTAAAGCCAAGTTTGAATGCTTGTTACCTTTAAGTTGAAGCAAGTAGAGAGAAACACGCACATAGATTTGACCTTGCCCCTGTCAGGTTTTGACCTAGCTAAAGGTCGGACTTGGTAGCTTGGGCTCATGTCTCTTCACATACGCTGGCAGAGAAAACGTGCAGATGTAAATATTCGTTCTTTTCCTGTCAAAACTTGGAGGCTGATGACGCTTGGGTTGTTTTTTTGCAATATCTTTCCATTTTGGATGACACTTCGCAGACATCGTAGTTGGTTGGACTTAGTTCTCTGCTGAAAGGGTCGAATAAAAAAACAAACCTCGGCCCAAAATATATGAGTCTTTACAATAAAGGCATTTTAGTCCAGAGCTTTAAAATGAAAAGCACCTAAAATGACTTAAATCAAAGCTGCTTATATGCCAATACAGTTCTAAAGACCACGTGGCTTTGTTCAGACTGATCAGCAGTCTGCTGTTCTCCATTGACGCTGAGCCCTAGAGGAGCGTAAAAGATTTATGAGAATAGGAAATCCATTTTGTGCATTCACTTGATGCTTGTAGAACACCCGTGCACAAAACTAAGGTAGGCCTTGTTTAGATTTGCCTGTGCGTAAGCCTTAGACGTATTACAAGCCTCTGGCTCGCAGGCTGTATCCTAAGATGTCAGAATATTAACGTATACCCTCTTCCTCTCTTACGACACTATTTGTAGCTGCTAGGTGGTACCAGGAAAACCAAGTGAAAGAACAGGAAACTAGAGAGGGAGAGAACATAGTGCAGGACCAAGGAAGCTTCCTGCAAGGCCTGCGTTCTTTCAGAACAGCTTGAATTTTTGCTGCCTTCTGGCAGATGGTACAACAGAAATCGCTGTGTACATCTGTAGGCTATTAAAGTTCTTCTTTTGAATGTACCTGGATTATTCTGGAGCTTTGCTTAATCCCCTGAAGCCCACTTTAGCGAGCCTCATGGTTTCTGTCAGCTGGCTTGCTGGTTTTTCAACACCTACGGAAAAGTGGCTGAGGTGTTAGTGGAGTCCTGGTGTGTTTTACCGTGATCTACATCCTCCGCTTCATTTACGGCTGCTTGCTTGCTCTTTTCTGCCAATAAGCAGTTGTTTTCCCCACCACCACTGGGAAACTCGGTGATAGCGGAGGATTTAGCAACAAAACTACAGATGCTTTAGGAAGAAGCGTGTTCAGGTAGTTTACCCCATATACAGCTTTTCATCCAGACAGTCTCGATATAAGAAAGGTGCTGCCACCGCATACGCAACTCAGGTTTTTCCTAAAATAGAGAGGAATTTATCCCTGATGGTGCACTTTGTGGAGAAGAGTTTGTTCCCGGTGTTAGCGGGATCTATATCCTTGATGGGGCTGGGATTTGGCTCCTGGAGATACCCTGGGAGGAAGGTGACAGTGGGTCTCAGGAGGATGAATTGGCAGGGTACCAGCTACTTCTGCTGTCTAAATGACTGCAAATCCCTGGCGTGTTTGATCAGACCCTTATTACCGATCCACTGAGTCAAAAGACAGTTCTGCTTCTTCTCTCAAGGACTGGTTTGGGAGCAGAGAGCGTGAACGTCATCTTACTGCGTAGAAACAGAACAAGAAGCCTCTGGTTTTCATCTGTATCCTGTGTCACAAGCCTCTCTGCACCCTTCTGAAAGATGAGCAGCCTGAAAATCTGCAGGATAATTCTGGCTTCTTAATACTCTGGCGTCACCAAGTTGTTGCAGCTGCATTAAGACCAGATGTGCAGCCGACAGAAGGAATTGCTCTGTGCAGGGGCTGCTGTATTTTATACCAAAGCGTATCGATCAGACGTGTGGTATTGCAGCATGGAGTGCTCCGTTTTTATTTGACAGAGAATAAAAGAAACAAGTAGCTGAGGTGAAAAAGGCAGATGACTTCTATGTAGTGGAACTTAAAGAAATCTTGGCTGCACATGTGAGCGTGGTTAGCTGCCCCCAGTACACCTGCGTATCTGTAAAAAGAGATAGACTTAAGGTGAAATGGGGGTATATATTTAAGACCGCTGAGTTTGGAGGCCTCTGGGAAGGGAAAGGGAATGAATCTGGATCGCTGTTTGGGTATCTGACACTGGACAGAGTAGGGCTTTAATGGAAGAACACACGCTCGTACAGCAAAGGTCACGTTAGTGATTTAATGAGAGCGTGAGAGCTGATACATTAGCAAGATTAGACTGTTAGCAAGATAAGTTCACTTATTTAATCTGTCCTGATAACAAGACCCAGTGTTTGGTACCGCTGATAGAGATCTGCAATTCATCTGTTCTCTGTGTGGAGAAGGAAGCAGTGAGCCGGGTTTGATGTCTGGCTGTCTCTTCCTTCGCTTTGCTTTTCCCAGCCTCGGGCAGCAGTTCCTTTTGGGACTTTCTGCCTTCCACCCTTGGATCTTTACCACTTCCCTTTTGCAGCAAGCTGATGTTTGCTCACCTTCTCCTCCCCATGATGCCACTAGCCATCGCAAGGCGATAGCTGCTGGGAGCACAGTCCAGGACTTGTGATGCCCTCTTAATTCTCATTTCCCTGAAACATGGCTCCTGAATGTCTTCAGCTGTACGGAGAACAAATCAGTACAGTGCTAGACACGTGCCTTGTGCTGAGTATATTTTATCAAGCGTGTAGTATCACCCACGGATCACTCTGCAGTGACATAGTACAGAACAGCCTTTAAATTGTTCTCCAGCGGTGTTATTTTTGACTTGACGTAACGAATTTCCCAGACAGAACTCCTCCTGGAAGGCAATGAACGTGAGGAGCTCCTGCTGCTTGCATGCTGTCTTGATGGACAGCCGGGAGGGGAGCTGCGAGGTTGCAGGACGATAACCGTGCATGGGGTGTGCTCTGAATGCTAACACAAGTTTGCTGTGTTTGTTTCCTAATCCAAACAGAACGTCAGAAGCCTTGATGCATGTAGTGTGTGTTTACTGCAGCTGGAGTGGGCCACAGACCAGGTATTTATAGCCATTGGTTTGTAAGTTTTTCGCTACTACAGTGAAAACCAGTGGTTCTCATGTCCTAACTACTTCTTTCTTTCTGTTTTCTTTTAGAGAATAGTGACAAAGAAACTACCTCACTGGAAATGCCCTCGTTACCAGCTTCTGATGGGTTTGAAAATCCAGTCCAATCTTCGGGACTAAATTCCAAGATCTGTAATCCCACAAATAAATTACTTGATCGTTCTGTCTCTGCCCCTGCTTCAATTTGCTCATCCGAATCTAGCCTCGCAGAGCCCATTGATCCTAGAGCCGTCAAGTCTTTTGAGTCTTCAACTGAATGCCGGATAACCCCAGAAAAAGAACATCCTCTCTTACTACAGCATCTTTCCAATATCGCTTCCTTGGCAAATAACGACCCTTCTCCCCAGACAGGGGAGGTAACCTGTTGCGATCCAGCTTGCCTTTCACAGAAGACACTCAGAGAAACATTTATTGCTGACAGTCTAAAGGAATGTAATGCTGAAGAACAAGACCATGGTCAGGAACATCCTTTGGAAGTGACAAAAGAAAATAGTTTGGCTGACACTGCTGCTAAGCATGGGCAAAATAAAGATGTCTGTCTGTCTTCAGAACAGGAGCAAAAGCATGAGCTTCCCGTAGACACCCATCAGACGTGCAAAGAACCAGAGAAGGAACATCTGGAGAAGCAAACTGAGACAACTGACCCAGAACCTCCTTACCATGTTGGTGGGGTTGAGAAACCTGTTGTGGAAGAAGCCAGCCAGCTGGAAAATCCTCCTACAGAAACGAGAGGAGATGGACTGGAGAAAGCAGGTCTTTCCAGTGCAAAAGGGAGTATCCGAATGTCAGCCTCCTGTAGCCGTATGCATGTGGAAGCCTTCATGGAAATAGATGTAGTTGAGCAGTCTGTAGCTGAAGCGCACAGCTCGATGAGCGAGCAGAAGCGACAGGTTGAGAACAGAAGCGTGTCTGACCTGAACTCGGACGCCGTCTCTATGGAGGTGGAGTCGCTGAAGTCTGTATCCTCCTTGAGTGATCAGCTTTCCACTGGCAATGTCCCCCACTCTAAAAGCACTAGTGAAATTCCTGTAAAGTACAACGAGTTGTCTGATTTGGCAGCTGAAGACAGCTCTTCCCCTTCCAGCATCCATCAGCCAGACACGGATCCAGGAAGACCTTCAGATGAGCCATGTTTCTCTCTAGCATCAGCCTTGAAAGAGCTGCACAAGCTCTTGGTTATCAGTCGGAAAGGAGAATGTAAAAGCCTTGCCTCTGAAGAAGTCTCTCAGCTGGAAATGGTTCACAGAGAGCCAGCAGCACAGCAGCAGGGGCTTTCTGACGATGAGCAGAAAGGCTCAGATCCAGCCAGCCAGGAACAGAGTTGTTCCTTCTATGAGATGAGGTCTGAAGGTGGAAAAGCAGAGGGGAAACAGCCTTGTGATTCTGGCATGGAAAACATCAGTGTTGGGTCTGTCGGACACGTGCAGTCAGCTCTCACAGAAGGTGTTTTAGAGATTCAGAAGTTTTCAGGTAAGAGCAATTTGGTTGTGGTGAATTCTGCAGCGACATCTGACCAGCAACAGAGCTCTGAGCAGGTGGAGGTTTTGGCAGAAGGTTATCAGAGTCCAACTAGTCCGACTTTGGAGCAAAATGCATCTGTTTCCACTAAACCTGCTTTGGATGAAGGTGAACCTCGAGATATTCGGAGCATGCTCGCTGGAGCACCTGGGAGAAGCAGCGGTTCTGCTCCTGAAGGTCCGTGGCCGTTGGGTGGGTGTGAGGAACCACTGCTGATCCCACCGGCTGGCTATACTGGACTTACCTCAGGTGCTTCTCCACCACATGCTTTTCCTGCGGCCGATGTTGATCGGATCCTTGGCGCTGGTTTTACCACACGGGAAGCTCTTGAGGCTTTGGAACGAGCAGATGGAAACGCAGATCTTGCTCTTCTCATTTTGCTAGCCAAGAGTATCGTCGTTCCTACGTAACTATGGAAGAGGTAGCTGACTGGGGTGTCTCTTCTTTCAAAGGACGTATCTAAATTATACACCATAATGTACAAGCAGAATGTTGAGCCAGATTTTTTAATTATTTGCAGCCAAAGTAACTTGTCTCTTCTGTTTCACTCATTAGGTTTGGCCTTTTAAAAGAAAGAAAACGTCCTAGCATTGTGTGGACAGGATAGCTTTTAATTATGCATATTGGATAAAAATTAATGGTTTTATTTAAATGTACAATTTTAGAATAAGCTCCAATGTTACGAATAAAAAGCAGAAGCCATTAAGATCGCCGCCCTGTCCAGCGCAAAGCAGATTGTGAAGTGAATTGACCGTGCATACGTGTGCACAGGACAGGAGGTGCACGCCGAGATCGGTATGGTGCAGACGCAAAACGGCGCTTGTCCAAACGGACTTTGTGGATTTGTTTTAGCTCTCCTGCGCTTTGTAACCCAATATCCATCTGTGACGCTGATGAAACTATTATGGCAGCTACTAAAGGTATGTAGATGCCCACAGACGTGTAACATTTTACAAGAGGAGTGAGGGGTGGAGGGGGTTTTCGGAAGTGTGCGCTTTTTGTGTGTGCACGGGGAAGGCTGATGCCTATTTTTGCCAAACCCTTTTATGCTCTTGGGCCAGTGCGTTCAAGTTTACAACATGGGGATAGAAGAAGGGAAAGGGATAGAATTTGGTGCTACCAAACTTAAGAGACGTTTTAACTTATTTGAAGATGTGCTGGTATTAATTGTAGGGGGGTGGGGAGGGAGGGGGAAAAAGGAGTATTTCACTTTTCTTTTTCTAGCCTTGCCCACATCATGTGTCCCCCATACAAAAGAACAAGCTCAACCACTTTAAGGCAAAACCTTAACGGTGAAATTGTTGAACAAACCAACCGTGTGTTATGGTTCTTAATCCCCCTCTGCCCCTGGAAGAATGAACTGTTTCACTGGATGCATCCTCTATGCACCGAGTGGGGATGTGATCAGAAGAATGAAGAAATCTGCTTTGCACTAGTTTATCTCGATGTTTTGGGGATGATCAGCCTCTCAGCTGTGGAAATGCAAACTGCAGAAAGCCTGTAGCGGCTGGTGGGGTACTAATTTAATACTTCTTAAAGAGCGAGGGCTCCCCAATAGGGTTTATGAAACAAATGCACTGACGTGGCTTCTGCATTATAACCATCGTGGCCTTCTGGGAAGTCCCTGGTGAGTAGCCCGCATGATGAGGACTCACCGACGCTGTGCTCTAGGAAGCCCTTTCCAGATGCTTTTTTTTGGCGGGGGGATGAATTACTTTGTGATGCTCTGCAGAGCCCCAAAACGCTGTTGGGGCTGGGGAAGAGGAAGGAAAGCGTGGCTGAAACGTGATACCAAATTTAAAGTAGGAACTTTTACTTGGTCCCACTTGCAAATCTCCAAAGTGGCTTTGTGTCAAGTGTTCATCTTGAGCTTTCTGCTTTGAGCTAAACCTGAAGTGATGGGTCAGCACTGGCTGGAAACATGTTTTTGTTCATGGCTTTCATTTGTTACCATTGTCTCAGGCCTGTGTTCCTGGTGTTGTGTTTTCCCTGTTGCTTAGCAGATTTGCCTCCGTGCATGCTAGGCTTTTTTTCATGCAGGGTGACATTTAAAAAGAACACAAATTGGGTTTCATCTGTGAACTTGCAGGAGTTTCTGAAGTCAATGAGTGGTGGTTGTCAGATTTTTCTTAGACACTTGGGCAGCCAGGAGATCCTTCAGAAGAACTAAGAGCTTTAAGGCATTCCTCTATCCGTCAAATGGAGCTTCTGCATGAGCTGTGACCGTACCAGCTAGGCCTGGGGCTCCCGGACACATTTAGCTTGCACCCCACTGCTTGTGATGCCAGCAGCAGGCGTTGCTCCATGCATATGTAGGAAGCAGTGCTTGGCTGTTTGGGGAGCCCTTGGCAGAGCAGCATCGAGTAATTCACTTGAGGCTCTGTTCAAAATTAGTTACTGAGGCAAGACTACAGCTTTATGATCTTTACTGTGTGGGTGGTTGTAATTACCCCTGCTGAAGTTTTTTTAAATATTCTCCTTACAATGAGCACCTCAAATCAGCAGAAGCCCCATCTGTAAAAGGTAGTGCTCAGGCTGGTACAGGAGTACAGTGTCATCAGATCTCTCTCTAGAAGCCTTAGGAAATAAGATAGGTTAGACCCATTCCCATCTGCATCTGGTTTGCTATCAAAAGCAGCAACAAGAGTGAAGCTCCCAGCTCTCAGATCCTCCATCTAAACAGCTGAATCTGCTCCCGATTCACACCACGGGTCTTGGTGAGGTGGTCCTGGGAGCAAGCCCCTGTCCGGTACGCAGATACCAGCCCTCTTGGATGCGCGAGAGCTGAATTTGTGCCCTTAGCCAGCAGGTTCATCTACTGCCAGCTACTTGAAGCACCAGATGTTAGCCATTCAATGTTATACCCTTTCTGTATTTACACTTTATGTTTTTAGAAGCAATTGCTAATAGCTAGACGAAGTACCGCTGCTTTGCACCAAACTGGTTAAAGGCTCTAGTTTTATGGCCACGTTTACTTAGACTGCATATACAGAATTTACGCTAGAAAAGCTTTAGAGCATCAGCCAACTTGCTTCAATGCTCAGTTTTATTCTTTGTCAAATATAATTTTTGAAATCTGCCCTTCTGCCAAAGCTGTACTGAAGCATTTATCAATAGTGCTAGAATTTCCTGGGTAACTTTCTCTGAACTGCTAGAAACAAAGCCTGACCCCCCCCCAACTGATAAATACTTTTAAAACTAAGTTGGTCCAAGCCTGGTGATTTAAATCTCTTAATTTCAGAGCCTTGCCTTGAGTGAATGGCTACGTGCTGCTAAATTAGAGAATGATGTTTTTAGGAGCAAGATTTATGTTGGAGAAAATCTGGGCAGTCATGAGTATTTAAGGTTAAAATGTAATAGAACACACATTTAGTGAACGCTGTCTAAAAGTTGTCTTGTTTTAATGTGCATGTGTGTCCTCTCCGCTGTATGCACACGTCCTTTAGCAATCCCTTAACTGGTCTCTGTGCTTACCTGGCCCACAAAGTGGGAATACTTCTATTTAGGCAGGGATGGCAGACTGCCACAGCTTGTTGGCTAGAGCAGGGGATAAAGTTAATGCCAAAAGCTGTTCAGGTTTCCAAGGAGCCATGTACTCCGGCCTAAAATAAGGCTTTTCACTCTCTTCTCTTCCCCCTCCTCGTTCGTCAGTGCTCTAGTGTACTAATGTCACATCAGCTTAGCAAAATAATTTCAGTATGAAAAATCCATCTATAGAGACTAAAGCAACACTCAGAAGCTGCTTCATAAAGATGCCAGCGCCTGTGGGGACCCTTGTGGGTCTGTAGAGCTCGTTTCCAGGTGTTTCCTGAAGCCACTGTGGTCACGTACCTTGCTGTTGGTTTCTGAGATGTATTCTTTTCCTCAAAGACGGTGAATGAATTTATCTGGCCTCTTGCTGTTTCTGTACGTGAGGCTCTAGGTGAGTTTAGAGGTGATGTTTAGTGAAATACCGACATCTGAAAGTTTCTGGGCACAGATAATTCTGACAAGAGGAGGAAATATTTCCTGGTGATGGAAACGTTTACCTGCTGCTGAACAAAGCTGAGCGATGCTGCGTTATCGTGACAATCTCTGCCTTGTTGCTACGTATGTTCAACTTTCTACGTAGACACTTGGTCTCCAGGACTGTTAACCTTGTACCTCCTAGATATGTTTCCTTCTTTCTGTCTTTGCCTCTCCCTCTTGCTGTCTCCTTTCCTCAAAAGTAGCAATATTTAAGTGTACTTGCTGAATGCTTAACTTCCAGATAAGTTTTCTTTAACACACTATGCCATTTACAAATAAAAGGAGGAACAGATCCTAGAGGTTTCTTCACCAGACTTGGACTTCTTGCCAAACGGCTCCCCAGAACTCTTAACATGAATTCAAAGAGGAGAAATCAAGAGGTATTTTTGCCTGCCTCTCTCAGAAGTCAGCTTGGGAAATGGGGTCGGTTTCGTGTCCATCATTCCCTTCTGAAGCGTTCAAGAGATTTCTTCCTGCACTGTGTAGACGAGGCTTAGTCTGTGATCCAAATGCCTAGCGGTTTGGGTTACTCTTTGACTGATGCTTTTTAGCTTAAGAGTTTTACAAACTCACTTGAGGAACTTGAGGGAATCAATACTCAGGAATCCTAAAGCTGGTTGCGTTTGTGTCATTTACTCTTCTGGGCTGAACATACTGCGGTTGTCCTCGCAGGTGGCTGAAGGGAGGGAGTGGTGGTGGTGTCATCAGAGAATGAGATGTGGTTCTGCCCAAAGTAATACACACTTGATTCTTTATTTTTGATTTTTGGGTGTTGTTTTTTTTTAATATTGGGGGACTGTTTATCAACAAAATTGATGTGTTTAAAAAAAAAAATTTGATATTTAAAAAAAAATGAATAAACACTTTATCATAATGTTGCTTGATTGGTCTGTCTGTGTTTCTGAGGTCTGCACTCAAATCCTTCTCTGGCTTTTTTTTCCAAAGCAAATAGAATTTCCTTAACGAAAATGTTACCATTTTGAACATAAACGAGTGGAAATCTGTGCTTAAAATTATTCCAGTTGGCAGGGCCTGAGAACAGGCATGAGAAATTCATGTATTCCCCTTCTACGGAGATGGGCTGTTGAATCCTTCAGGCATTTATATCCCTGGAAAGCTCATCACAGTTTTAGTTATTTCTAACTTTTTTTTAAGTCCCATTCTCTTAGTGTTGTGTAATAAAACAGATTTTGGAAAGAGGGAGCAGAGGATCTTCCTCCTCTGAAACATAACCCTAAGCGGCAGCACGTGTCTCATGGAGCAGTGATTTCTTTTTTGTATCTTGAAAAATATGCACTTTTTCTTGAGACAAACACTGAGGTTTTGACCATTTTAAATCTCAGCTATCCAGAGAGCAGTCAGTGTTAGTACCAGATGAGCAGAGCCACCCAAAAACGTGAAGGGTTATGAATCAGTCACTCTGACGAAGGACTTCTTGGGCAGTGGTTTCCTCTTCACGTGTTCAAGCTCTACATGTGATGCTGCTGTCACTATTACAGCTGAGTTATGTCATTAAGGCAGGAGTTAATTAGGAGGGCAAAACTACATTTCAAATTCCAGTCTTGGGGTGAGAAAGGGGAAGGTTTTCATGTGTGGGCTGTGCAGCCCCATTCGTACATCAGGCAAAATGTTGGTTGCGATTTCTGCCGGGAGACGATTTAAGGACTAAACGCTGTGTTTGAAAACTATTTTGAGCACTTGGGCTTCGTCTGTTCTGCTTTCTGAAGATGGTTTTCTTTTGGTACTGTATACAAGTGCAAATTAATGATGCTGTTACGGTTGTGTTCACGTTTGGGATTGTCCCAGTCTGTTTGAATCGGGGCATTAGCACTTTTAAAGCTGCAGCCCCTTATATGGCCAAAAGGGGTTCAGACCCTATGTAATAAATGTAAAGCTTACTGCAAGTTGGTGTGCTTTCCTTGGTTCTCTTTTACGGATGCTTTAGGAGCAGGACAAGGGACCCCCCCAGAGGTTTAGAGTTTAAAAATGACAAACAAAGGTGGTTTTTTTGAGTAGTCACGTGGGTGCAGAAGCTGCATGAAGAGCAGGCGCTGGATGCAGAGAGGTGAGCATTGCGTCATACCACATCCTGCATCAGAATCGTTTTGAGAAATAGTCAACAGAAGAAACGAGACTGAGCCATCGCTCGTAAATCCTGCAGTGCCACTCGCATAGGTCCGCTGCCTTGTTTCTCTGCAGTGTCATGGTTTTAGCACGTGCCTGGTGGTGCTTTTTGGGCAGGTTTGTCACCAGAATGGGATTTGAGAAATCCTGCTGGCCAGCCTGGCTTTTGATTCACTCTGGCCTTAGATCGATTATCTGCTCTACCTCCTCCTTCCCTGGGGGTATGCTGGGGGTGAAGGACCCCCTTGGAAGCGTAATCGCTCCACTATGACATAATTGTCTCTGACAACTAAGCTCACTAATCACAACGTGCTGTCATGATTGCCAATCATTGCCAATTGCATTGAGTCACGCAGACGAGGATCTGAGTGGTTGGTGGTTGAAAAATCCCTCACAACAGCAGCTGCCAAAGGAATGTATCATTCCAAGTCCCTTTGTTTACAAATGAAAATGGGAAGCGTTTTAAAAATCAAACATTTGTGCCTGGTTGTGAAAATGGAGGTTGTGAAAACGGAGGTGTGCTCACAGGGTTGTATGTTGGTCATGAGATACAGGATTCGCTGTTTATTTATCCTGATAAGCCTGCGGTTTCTTCTGTGTTTTTTCCTAATAGTAAATTTTTTCTTGCCTAAATCTATACAGCAACCTCCTGAAATGTTTCTTGTGTCTCTTTAATTTCCTTCTGGATCACTGGCATCATTATTGAGGTGCCCTACGACTGCACTGCATGACAAGGTACCTATCTGAGGAGGATGGTATCTTGCACTTAGCAGACTTTGCTGCTGGAGATGAAATACACCTCAGTGACTCCTGTCCTTCCTCGCTATCCATTTGTGACAAGAGCCTGTTGGCTTCTCTCTTTGTGGGTAGCATTCTTCATGCTAACTTTGGGCTGTAACTCCTGAGCAAAGAGTTAAAAATCTCTTGGGAAGAGGGTAGGAAGCAGACCGGCATGTGGCAGGAGTGGGATGGTGCCTCCTGAGCTTGGCCAGGGAGAGGGGGAGTTGTCTTTAAATGCTGGGAGCAGGGAATTGTCCATGTAAATCCATAATTGTGTGGTGGGTGCTTTGAGGGATTACACCCAACTCATTTTACTTAGAGTAAAACAGAGACTTGGGGCATTCAAAACATCCAGGAAAACCATAGACGAGGAAGTCGTCCATACCGTGGGATTATACAGGTGTATACGCTGCGTCTAGTGCCTCCAGAGTGATGAAGAATGCACGCAGATGCACTGACCTGCTGCCTGGTGCTGTACAGTTTGTTTTCTTTATACCCTGAGCATGCTTTAAACCCTAACATTCACCAGTAAAGAAAAAAACTGTGTATCTGTTGGGCTTCTTTAAAAGGGGCTGACTTTAGCTTGGAGGTGTCTCCAGTGACTTCTTAGGGATCAGGCTTAAATGTTTCATGCTCAGGACTCTGTGTGAATTTTAGTGGAGTTGTTTCCCTCTAATCTCCCCCCAGTTCAGCGGGAGAGGTTTACCTTCTTCCCCAGGTGCCGAGACAAGCTCCGATCCTTGTTGGGATCTCAACGCAACACTCATCCTTCTCCAGCGGCTGGTGGGGAGCTGAGAAAAGGAGTTTTATGGTGTGGCTCTGTTTTAACCCAAGCGCTAACGAGCTGCACTCTCTTCCTTTCCCTAGGATTTTTTCCCAATTTCCAAAGTTGTTAAACTGGCTGGGCTGTTCCTGCAACTGCAGGGAAAGAGCAGGCGCGTTTTCTCTGACCAAGTAAGTCCTTGCTCAGCCCTTCCCTTCCCTGCCAGCAGGTTATTTGCAGAGGAAGGGGTGGGAATGGTGCAGGGAACATGCTGCTGGCTTTTCCTTTTTTATTTGCTTTTACTTTCGGTTCCATTTTCAGTTATCGCAAGAGCGATAAGCCAGCCCTGAGGGACAGCCCCAGCATTGAGGCCCTTTCGCCTACATCTCAGGAGAAGGGTTTATTATTATCTTTTATTTCTTCAACCCCCACCTCTGTTAGGCCTCTGCACCAACTCCTGGCTCTGTCCTGTGATGGCTGGTGGGGCTTGATTGGGGTTTTTTTAGGAGCTTTTCCCACCATTGAAGGTTTGGGCTTGAGCAACGCTTATCTGGCCCACTTTTGGCTCCAAGGTGCATGGCACCAAGCTTGTGAACCTTAGCAGAGAGGTGGATCTGTTCATCTCAGGGCTTGCTGAAGGCCTCGGTGGGGGAGTGCCATGCAGACCCCCTCATTTTTCCTCTCTTTCCCTTAAGGCTGACCTGGCCTCCCTGGCGAGGAGGGCTGCGTGCCTGGTGGCCACCTCTCCTGGTGTCCCCAAACTGGGCCTGACCCACCCCGTGTGTCCTCTCAGCAAGGACCCAACACTGTTATCCCTTCCTGTCCCTCAGGGGGCTGTGAGGGACCCAACACCATCTCCCCTCAGCCCCTCCCATCCCCTTTCTGAACCCTGGGCTGAGAAGGACCCAACGCTGTCTCCTTCATGTCCCCTCACCGGGTCACCAGGGACCCAGTGCCATCTCCCACCACCCCCCTCATGTCTCCTTGCTGTCCCCAGCGCTCTCTCCCCTCATGTCCCCTCACTCCACCAACAGTCCCCTCACTGGGTCATGAGGGGCCCAGCGCCATCTCCCCTCGTCCCCTCCACATCCCCTTGCTAAGCCCAGGGCTGTGAGGGACAAAACACTTAAGTGCCTCCATATCCCCTCACTGGCTCCATCCAACCTCCCCGCCGCCTCCGTGGGGACTCGCGGCCGCCATTTGGGGCGGGAGGCGTTGGCTCGGCGGGGCGGTCCCGGGTGCCGGGGGCGGGCAGCGCCGCTCCCTCCCTTCCTTCTCTCCCTCCCTCCTGACCTCAGTTCCTGGCGGAGCTAGGTGCCGGTCACGAGTGCGGCTCCGCTCCGCTCCCTCCTCCCCGCGGGGCCCCGTTCGCCTCCGCGCCCGCCGCGGGGGGCCCCCGGCGCGACCATGGCGCGCTGAGCGGCGACGGAGGCCGCCACCCCGCAGCCGGCGGGCCGGGGCCAGGCCGGGCCGGGGCCGGGCCGGGGCAGCCGGCAGGACGGAGCCGGCCGGCGGGGGGCGGCGGGGCGGCGAGCGGGCCCGGCGGGTGGGCCGGTATTCGGCCTCCGCCGGGCGGGCGCGGCGGCGGGCGGCGGCGGCAGCAGCAGCAGCAGCGGCGGGCGGCGGCGCCATGGAGCCGGCGGAGGTGAAGGACCGCATCCTGGAGAACATCTCCCTCTCCGTCAAGAAGGTGGGTGGCGAGGGCCCCGGTGTGGGGCTGGGGTGGCCCTGGAGGCACACTCCACGCACACCACCCCTCCACCCCCCCACCCCCCCCGCCGTCTCTGACAGGGGTGTGAGGATGGGAACCACCCTCTGCCGGTGCTCTGGGCCTGGGGACAGCCCTGGGACAACCCTGGGGATCCCCTCTGGAAGGGCTCTGGGCCTGGGGATCCCTCTGCCCTGGGGTGACCGTGGGGACTGCCTCCGCCTGAGATGCGGGGCTGGAGGACACTCCTGGGGACCCGCCAGACACACACTACCACCAGAGACGTGGGGCTGAGGGACAGTCCCTAGGAACCCTTCTGCCTGAGGTGTGAGGCTGGGGAACAGTCCCTAGGCACCCCCTACACCCAAGGTAGGGGGCTGGGGACACCCCAGGGACACTGGGGGACTCTTTGGGACAGGAGTGTGAGGTCAAGGACACCCGGCATCCCCTCTGCCAGAGGCAGGGGACACCTGTACATCCTCTGTGCAGGTTTGGGGATGTCTCTAGGGACCCCCTGTGCTGGGGATGTGATGTTGGAGGCATCCTTTTTGCTGGTGCCATGGGTCACCCCCAGGGACCCCAGTCTGCTGGTCAGGGTATGCTGGGGTTCCCCCTTTTCAAAGGGTTTCTTTCTCCTGTGGACAAGACTGGAGGGATCCTAGGGGGGGATCCTTTTTCTTGGGGGTGTACGGTGGGGAGATTTGGACGAGTCCAGCACGAAACCCTCTTTGGAGACGTCCTCCCTCCAGCCAGGTGTACACCGTGGGTTTGCTGTGCCCTGGTGTGAGCCCTCAAAATGAGAGGTCTGAAGACACATCCTCATCTTTCACCTTGTCCTTCTGCTTGCCCCTCATTTCTCCTTGCCCCTTGGCGTTTGCTGCCCATGAGAGTGTTTCTTAAAGCCCATCTCTTCAGTGGGGAATGTCTGCATGCTGGCACAAAGGAGACCAGGACGCGGACGTCTGTTCAGGGCAGTGACAGGAGTGAGTTGTAAGGACATGCTGGAAGTTTTGGATTGGGCCGCGTGTCCTGCCTGGTCCACGTGTGAGCTCCAGCCATCTTTGAGAAAGAACGCAGTTCTGTTTGAGAAGGTAAAGGGAGTCTTGTTTCAGTTTTCAGCCCAAGTTTGGGGGGAAAGGATGCTTTCTGGACTCGCTGATATTTCTCCAGTTGGTGGGTTTCCGCTGCCTTATGGAATAGGAGTTTTCCTATGATCTGCAACGTGTCCTGACACGGATTCATCCGTGAAAACTTGTCTTGCGAAGACCATCACAAGTGAGTTCCTGGCACTATTAAGGAAGGGATGGGCTGACATCGCCTCTGGGACGTAGGATGGACGTGCAAACCTCTCCCAGCCTTTCTCTTTTCTTCCGTTGGTGATCCCGCCCTCTGTCCTTTCACCTTTCTGTCCTCTAAAAATTAAGGATAATCTTTTATCTACCTGGAAATCAGTGGACGTTCAGCCTGCTCCCAAGCTCTGTTATGATGTTCAACAGCGCTGACGTAGCTGCCTCAGTTTCCCCATATGTATAAGGATGTACTACTTCCCACGCAGGATTCGTTGGACGTAATTTATTTGCGTTCAGAAAATCTTTGGAGGTCCCTGTTGGAAATGCTGTCAAATCTCGTTCATCCTCCTCTCCCTACCTCTGGGTCCATCTTGAGTAACTCCTCATTGCCAGGATTGTGTCATGGGGTGTGGAGGAGTTTTCCAAGTATCTCGTCTCTGATTTCAAAAGCTTCCTAGCTGTGTAGGTTGCTCGCCCCTTACTTTCACCATCGTTGCAGGTTTGAGTTGTAGAGCAGAGGGTTTAGATGTGTTTGCAGTGATGTGCGCACCTCTCCACACCATTTTTTGGCCAGATGGTGGTGATAGGTTTTCTTTTCTCAGCTTTAGACCTAAAGAGGAGTTTGTGGACTCTCAGCAGTCCGTGGACTGCAAGTCAGATATTATTTTAGAAGACAGCCAGGACTAAACCCCACCTTGAGACTGGGCAAACTGGGACAAACCACCACTGAAGGCTGAGGTACCTGGTAATGATGTCAGGCTTTGAGTAGCAGCAGCAAAAATGCCTTATTTTCACCGAGTAGCCCTGGGCAGGGTTTGTGCCACAGAGACTTGGGGCTTTGACTTTACCTGGCTGTGACTTCAGTTTCTCCAGGGTGCTTCTGAATTTCAGGAGTGGGGGGGTTAGAGCACAAGCAGTGAATAAATTCTGTAGAACTCAACAGCAAAAAAAAAAGTGCTTTGGTTCCAAGTGAATCCCTCGAGCCTCAGTGAACAGGACTGTTCTGTCTAATTTTCCTAGAAATATATGAGGGATGGAGCACAGCTAGAAAAGATGGGACGTAAACCTGCTTGGAGAAGGTAATTACAAACCTGTGGGTTTCTCTGTGTGATACCTAAGTGCCAGGGCTGGACCATTCACGTACTTGAAGCATATCTCAGAGATCAGTGGTAGCTTTGCCACTGACTGCAGGGGTGTGAGATCAAACCTTGACTGCAGAGAGAGGGGCAGAACATCTAATTTAGACACCCCATAAATTGTCCCGTGTAGCTGGAGAGATATCAAGAGGCTGCTGCTCTTGGTGGCTTCAGAAGAGGTTGGGAGAGCTCAGCAATAGCGAGTTGGGTGCCTGCTTGAGTTCCAGCACACACCCAAGGGAATTGTAAACGTGGTGTTGATTTCCCATCTACAGCTTGTCCTCCCTGGGAGACAGAAGTTAATTCAGAGGGTAATGCTTTCTGCTCTGATTACGTGGACAGTGCGAAGCCATGGAGCTCGTTGCTTCTGCCTCGTGACCATTTCTTTTCCGCTTTCCCATCTAGTGCTCCCTCACCCAGCTTTCTGCTAAGAGGGCTGTGCTTCAGCACAAATTACTGTGCAAATTGATGCCTAACCCTTATTTTTTTTAAAGAATTAGGGCTTTATTGAGGCAGAGGGCTGGAGCTGGGCACGTTATGGCTCAGTGTGCAGTCACTGCTTTCTGTGCATCTTCTCCCAGTGGGCTACAGACCCTTGTTCACTCGAGCGCTTGTTTTCTTCTAGGAGATATTATTGTGCGCAGCAACAGTGGGATGAGAGCAGCCTCCTGGTGCTTCTCAGTTGAACTCTTGCCGTGATAAGCATGCTAGAAATGCCAACAGCTTCGTATCCATCCTTGGCCAACCATCTTCTGGTAGCTAGAAGCTATCACAGGTGACCCGGTCGGGGTAGCATAGAGGTTTTGTATTCTCTTGTTGGATTTCCATGCCCTCCTTGACATTGCAGTGGGTTGAGGAGAGATTTATTGCTGTCCTGCCTGTGATTAGGTGGTGAAAATGCAATGGCCTTAAACGATGCTCCTCATTGGGAATTCCAGGAGCTAAAATTAAAATCAGAAAAGAGATCAGAATCCAAGATTTTGGGCGTCTTCTCTGTTTTTTCAGGCTTTCCTACTGGCTTTGAAGGACATGCATTCCTATGAACTCTAGAGCAGCTGATCCTTGGTGCATGTCAATCAGGTGGAGTGATGGTTTTTGCTGATGTTGCAGGAGTTTTTGCCAAAAGCTCTGGCTCTGCTCTGTTTACGCATGACTTTGGGAAGGTTTCCACTTCCCCCACAGTGAGTGAATGCCATGCCTTTTCTGCTTGTCTCCAGATCAGATTTTCAGCCTTGTACCATTGAAATGTCTTTGCAGTTCCTCGGGCTCCCTGAGCTCTGCTTTACAGCATCTCTGCTTCTTCTGCACGGCAAGAGAGGGTAGATTTGGGGATGGCTTAGTGCCCATGTCCTGGAGAGGAGCAGGTAGTGCTAGATTGGAGCATCCATCTTCGAATCATGTAGGGAAGGTGCTCATCTCCGGCTGGGTGGATTTAATTAGCCCAGCCACCGTGACACAGAGGCAGCAATTCTGGAGATGTGAAAATAGTCAAATAGCGACTTGCTTTCTGCTTCCCGTTGAGGGGCACCTCGCTGGCTCTGAGACCACAGGGGGGTTTATCTCTGCCAGGGTATTTCCTCTTGCTCATGTTTACTCCAGGCCGCATCCGCTGTTGCTGCAGGGAACACGCAGCAGGGATCTGCATCGGTACGTGTGTGCCGCTCTCCTTGACAGTCCTGGTGTACCCTTTTGCCACGTGTACCAGGTTTGCCAGACTGCCAGAAGCCCATGGCTGAAGCTAGCAGCAATCTCACGGACCTCATAAGTCAGCCACAAAGACACAAAGGTTGCTCAGGTGCTTTAAGAAGTCTACGAACGCTTGCAGCTCCAATGCTGCGTGTTTTGGTGGTCTTCTAAGGGCTTTGCCACTGTTTGACGAGCGAACAAAGCTGTTTGCTGTGGTTCTGCTGAGAGTGCAGCAGTGTATTTCTTGGGTTACTTGAGTATTTCAAGGTTTATCTCTTTGGAAACTCCTAATGCGGCATCCTGACGCAGGCCCAGTGATAGTACGAGGTTCGTCTTCTGCAGTAGCAAGGGGATTGGATTCTGTGGGTACCTAAACTGATGTTGTCTCTTTATACCCAGAGGAGGTGTTTCTCAAATCCAGCTGTTGGACCAGGCTATGATAGCCTTTTGGGGAGAAAAAAAAAAAATCCCGTTTGTTCTCTGACTACTAACACAAAGCGTTTTTCTGGGAGAGCAATTGGTTTAGGAGGCTGAATTCTGGCAGTGGGTTTTGTACGAGGAGCTGAAGCCATGCCTGTGAGCTCCTCTGCCTCTGATTGCACAAGTTCAGTGGCTGTTGAGCGATTTCAGCTTTCCTCGCTTCTGATACCCTGGTCCGAGAGGAGTAACTGAAATAACTGCAGGCCAGAGGACTTCATCTACGGGGCGAGATTCAGAGCCAGTGTGTGTGAGTAAGCAGCAGCAATCTGGGAGAGCATCGCCGTTACCAAGACTTGCAGGGCACAAGCACCCTGTGCTTGCTTGTTTTCCTGTGTTTACCATCCAGGCTTGGGATTTTTAATTCCCATGACATCTGTTTTCTCTGTTGTGCCGAGCGTGTGACCTTTCTGTCTGCCTTCATTGAGCACAGGGATTCTTTTCCACAAGCGGCCAGCTCCGTGCCCGTCCCCTGCTCCGTGCGCTTTGCTCGCCATGACACAGGAATGGGATGCTCCCTGCGACTTGCAAGTGTCACTGCTGGAAAAAAAAAATCCTGTCCTTGGCTGAGCCACGCACAGGCCCAGACTGCTGCAAGGTTTGCTGCTCAGGAATAATGAAGAAAAGCCTTCGGGGGTGTGGGAGCTGATGAGTGTACGTGTCCAGGAGTTGACAGCCTTGTGGGTGCTGGATTGTAAATGATTCAAAGCTCTGTGTTTCCACCCACGGAGCATCTTCGTTGTGGGTTTCAGCTTCACCTGTTTCAGGCTCCTGTCTCTACACATCACGAGCACGCTCTGTTTCTCTGCAGGCTGCTCCAATGTCACTTGTGGTGCCTTCAACGTGTTGATGCTCTGAGCGTGCCAATGTATTTCATCCAGGCGAGGTGTGCTGAGGCTGGTGCTGGTTTGGAAGCTTGTTGTAAGAAATGTTGAGTCAGATGATGTATGCAACCTCCAAAATGTCCTGCTACAGCTGAAGTTTTAGGGCTTTGTGTTAATACAAGTGTACAAGAAAGAATAATGCCCCTGCCTTGAAATTCAGCATGCTTTTACGGGTGGTATGGAAGACTAGGAGTTTTCCAGGCAGAGAAGTTCAGCCTCCTCTTTATCCATTTGCCATTGAATGTCTGTACTCCCCTGAGCAGATACGAGAGTGCTGGTTGCTTATCTATCTTTTATGTGTCTGTCCTGTCCCTGCCCATTGCCCCTTCCCTTGGGATTGAGCTGTTATTGCCTGCATGGGACAAGGTCAGTCTCCTGCCACCTTTTTTTGGTGCTTCCTGGAGTGCCAAGACCCAGAGCTGGCTTCTTAATCAGCATTTTTTTAATCACGTTTTTGGATGACTTTGCAAGCTGCGTTCACAGGAAACTGTATGGGTTTGCTCTTGCTGCAGAGGCTTATTCTGGCTGTGCAGTCCAGTAGGTAACATGCCATCTCCAACTGCCTGCCTGGATGGCTCACGAAATACTGCCCTCAAAGAAAAGCACCTACTTGATAGCTTGGAGGAGGTGTCTTTCTAGCTGCTGGGGAAGATGGTGAGAGGACAAGAACTGAGGCGGAAAAAAGGCTGCTGCAGCTTCTGTTAGGTTTTGGCTATCCGCTTGCTGCTTCGTGGTACTGCTTTTGTTTTGAATTCCTGCAGCTGGGGAAAACTCCTCACCAGTCCGTGTGCTGTGGCTGGAAAAGTGGGTTTCAGAGCGCCTCTCGCCTTTGCCGTGCAGTGAGCACTGCGGTTAGGGAGCCAGAGGAATGCAAAGGGTGCCCGACTGGGCTGTTTGCTTTTCTTTCACCATGTTTGTCCTGCCAGGGAAATACTAAGCTGAACCAGGAAATTAATTTGGTGTTGGAAAGCTGCTAGTGAAACATCTGCGGGCCAGATTTACGGAGAGGAGATGAAGACTCGGTTGGGTTGTGGCCAGCTGTGAGCAGGTCAGGAGACTGTATTTCAATATTTCAATAAGGTTGTAGAAATACTGGAGAGATTTCAAAGGAGAGCCACAAGAATGCTTAGATTGGGAGAATGGACTTTACAGTGTGGCTGCCTGATTGTTTTTTGGTGTCTCTTGCAACACAGGAGCTTTGCAAATGAGCCTGGAGAGCTTCACACTCATTGAGAACGGTGCAATTGGTAGGCTATAAAATTGTGCAAGGAGTATCTTCTTTTGTGCATGCCAGTGTGGGGTGTGGTGTATCACTGCAAAAAAAACCCCATCAACTCCTGATTGATAAACAACAATTAAATCCACCTTCCCCTCGATGGGGATGAGGTGTGATTGCTGGAGCGCAAACCCCATGTTCCCACCGTGCAAACCAGCTCTCTGTTCCCTTTGGCCAAATGTCCTTCTGCTCTGCTTTCTTCTCAAGTGTGTTTAACTCACCAGCCTTGAGTGTTTGGGCTTTTGTAACCAGTTCACCAAAGCAGGTTTTGTCCCATGCTGTCGCAACATTGGTGATCAGGGACAGTTGGAACTGCAGAGTGGTCTCAGTGAGTGGCAGAGATGCCTTCTGCATGCCGACGGCACTTATTTTGGCTGCAGGAATGTCTATAAATAGACCTGGGTCATGGCTCGAGGCATTTACCGTGCCCCACACGAGTCCCCTGTCTGAGCCAGCTTTCAACCCTTCCTTCTGGTTTTGGAGTGCAGAGAAGACGACGGGAAGAGCATCTCTCTGGAAAACCCATAGATGACCAATGTCACTTTTGGTTAATGCTTTTTAACCTTATTGCTTGTCTCCTTCCTAATTTTCCCTGGCTCCAGCCCGGCTCGCTACCCAAGTATGTCAGGGAGCTGCTTTGTGGATGCTTCATAAAGTTTGGTCACCACCTCCCAAACAGGTCCGTCTGCCACGCCGTGATTAGGGAGAGGTTGGTTTCAAATTATTCGTTTGTGTTTGATAGCGATTTACAGGAGAGAAGTAAACACTCCATAGAAATGCCATTTTTTCAGGGCAGTGCCACATCACTCCTGCCTGCGCTGCATGGTCAGGGTTGGGTGCTGGGATTGTCCATTGTCTGTACCGCTGCCCTGAGATGCTTGTGGTCGTAATTCCTACAGATTTTCAGCTAAGTGTATCTTGGAGCAGGTCAGCAGGCCTTTAGGAAGTGATACAGCTGGATTTTTGTTCCCCAACTCGTAAAGCTATTTCATTGCACCTTTGTTGTGCTCCAGCAAGCTGTGCGCATCCTTTGCTCGGGGCTGTAAGCTGTTGGCTGTGTTTGTTTTGGAGAGATGCTGGAAACAGCACCATCCCTTGACGTAGCACCATCCAGGGAACGTGGTGGCACATCTTTGTGCCTGCGGGAAGGAGCGAGCCCTTGGTGCACTTCCCTGTGACCGACAGCTCCTAAACTACTGACTCGGGGTGCCCGAATCCAAATCTGAAACTGCTGAGCACACGTTTCCAGCTCGCAGGGTCCCACGTGCACAGGGCTGACGTGATCCTGTGACTCTGAGCAAAGCACAGCCACGCCAGCTCATCCTCTGGCTCCTGGCGTCGCAGAGGGGCATACTTGAGCCTTTTGAGGTTGGTTGGATCTGGACATTGCCATGGGGCTGGGTTTTCCAGTAGCCTCCCCAGGAAGAGGGTGCGATGCAGGGGTAACTGGTTTGGGAAGAGCAGGAGGCTGTGTGCTCTTTGCAGAGCAGCTTAAAGTAACACTTAAGCCTTAATATCACGCAGAACGAGCCCTTCAAAACTTAAATCCTGTCATGGGGAGAAGATTTGGCTTTTCTAGGGAAGAGAAATCTGTTTTTTCAGAAATTCCCTGGTGCTTCTCGATGTTCAGAGATGTTGAGATGGGACCACCAGTTTGCTAACGGTTTGCATCCTCTGATGATGGGAGCAGGTCGGTCTGTGTAGCAATGGAGACGGTTGGGAGCTGTGAACTGGCCACACGAAGGACTGTAACAAAGATCTAAGTTATTTTCGGAGAAGGAAGGAAAGAAAAAAGAGGAAATGCTTCTATTTGCTCATCTCTTTTGCTGCCCAGGCTCAGAGTCACTCTGTCATGGGGCATTCCTCCAGTTGGTAGCACAGACAGGCTCCAGGTTCTCTCCAAGATGACCTCCCCGAGCTGTGGGCGTAGAGCTGGTTCAATATCTCCTTGTTTTTAGTGGTAAGCTAACGTAGGGCCTGGTTAGTTTGGTTTTCCCCTAGCTGTCTCCTACACCTGCATTTCTTCAAGGGAGCACAAAGCCTGCAGAAACACCCAGGACAGGAACCCTCCTCTGAGGGTACCCCAGCTCTCTGCAGGGGCAACAGCCTGGTTGGGACAAGCCAGGAATTTCTGCCTTCAAATCCTGCTGAAATAGTTCTTGAATAGTGGGATTTTAGGGCATTCTTCTCCCTGCTTGGGTCTGGGCTGCCTGTTAATAGTGTAAATCTTCTGGGACAGCTGCCTCAAAAAAAAAAAAAAAAAAAAAACAAAACCACTAAGAGCTGCTGAGCTGAAATGTTGGGGTCGCACCTGGGTGTTGTGAAAAAGTCTGTGCATCGCTGGAGCACCCATGGGTGGCTCTACAAACAAAACGGTATTACATGTTTCCTTCCATAGGGGATTTACCTTCTGGACTAGATGGGATAGGGACAGGGTGAAATGCACTGTGCAATCGGACGAGGGAATCGTCCGCGATTTGGCTGCGATTCTTCGGGCTCAGCAGTTCTTTCCCACGTAAGGGCTGGGACCTGCTCCGTGCAGGAACACGCCTGGCTCTCCCATCTTACCTAAGAGCTCCAGAGAGAGCCAAGGTCTTGAAGCCAGGAGTGTGTAAGAGCTAGATATTCATATTTTTAAGAATATTGTTGGGAACAGTTCCCCAGGGTCCATGAGGTGTTCTCTGTCCCCTTCATAACTTTTGCACTGAGACTGGATGATTTTTCTAAAGGAGTTTCTCTGCCTCTAGTAATAATTCAGGAGGAGAAACCAGTTTCTGAAGACAGGTCAGACTCGACAAGTACAATACCATCAAGTTTTTGGTTTTTAAATCTACCATCTAACTGGTGAGGTTGGGCAAAGACGTATCGCGTCACCAAAATAATATACGTACGGGTGATGTGTTGTCGTGGCTCAGCTGAACCACGCTCGCTTGTCGCCAGCCAGAGCAAACAAACGTGGCATATACAGCTGAGATTACATCCTGGGTGAGTAATCTCCCTGCCTGAATGCCGAGTGTGTGCGAGATGGGGACCTAAATAGATCTGTAAGCTCCAGGGGCAGGAGGAGGCCGGTGGGTCAGCTGGGAAGGGATATAGGATTTCGGCATAAGGGGATTTCTAGGATTTCTAGCAGGTTTTGCAGAAGCAGAAAAGCAATTTGTGCTGTATCAAGCCTCCGAGGGCTGGTATCAGCAGAGTACAGGGCCAGCGCTACCTTTGCAGCTGCGAACGGGTTAACCGAGGATGAGTCAAGCTGTCCGAATTTTTGAGAAAGCGGCAACTAAGTGACGTGATGCATCGTAGTGATGTAGCCTCTCCCCAGCGGAGGCAAATGACTCGGAATTAATTGAGCTGCCTTTGTCCCATACGCACGTGTCTCCGTCCATATCTGTGCTGCCCTTTGCACTCTCCGAGTCCCCGCTGCTGTGCAGCCCGGCAATCTGTACCAGCCTGTGTTTGAAAGTCTGGGGCAACTCTCAGCTGCCTAGCATCAATACCCAGCATCGCGGCGGTCGCTCGAGCTGCCCGTAACAAGAAGACCTCTGTCTCTTCCCGGGATGCTGAAACTGCGCTGAGATTTTGCACAGATTTAGCACAGAGTGTGTGTGCTGCAAGAATGAGGCTCCTGGATTCAGAGCATCTTTTATACCTGGAAGCAACAGATCTCCCCAGCTAGGGTTTCCCATTGCAAGACCCTGAGACTGAGGAGTGGACTTGTCCGTGGCAGAGCCAGAAACAGAGCCCAGAACTCTGATTTTTCTGTTCTGAACAGCTTTGCGATGGCTGCACTGCTGCAGAGGAACCACCGAAATCCCACTGTAGTGTTGGCTGTGAAGGAGGAGGCTGTGCAGCTCAGCCCGTCTGCTCAGCAAACAGGGAAGTTGGTTGTGCAGCTGTGGCCACGCTGCTGGCATGTCTCTGAAACGTGGATGAGTCTTTGTGGGTGAGGTTCTCCTTATGAGTTAACTGCCTTTAGGGTAAACCAATTGCTAAGTAACCTGCATCAAGGTTTAGCAAGCTGAGAGATTTAAAAAAGCTATTTAATGCTGGCTTTGAGTGTATTGGCATCCACTTCTGCGTCCTTACTGGGCTGTAGAAGGGCGTTTCAGCCATGCTGTCTCTTCTTTTTGCAGCTGCAGAGCTACTTTGCTGCCTGCGAAGATGAGACACCGGCCATCAGAAACCATGACAAGGTCCTGCAGCGGCTGTGTGAACATCTGGACCACGCGCTGCTCTATGGGTAAGTGTGGAGCTGCCTCCGGGCTGCTTGTCACTGTGCTTTGCCTAGCATGTAGCCTCAGCATGGGGAAGCCATCTAGGCAGTAATTGGGATGGAGATAATGAAGTCCTTGCTTAACCTTCCTCTGACCTTCTTTCTCTTCTAGTCTGCAAGATCTTTCCTCGGGCTACTGGGTGCTGGTCGTTCACTTCACCCGCCGGGAAGCCGTCAAACAGATAGAAGTGCTTCAACACGTGGCCACCAACTTAGGACGCAGTGAGTATTCGCAGATACTGCCTTGGCTCTGAGGGCAAAGCTCGGTTCAGGGACATCTGGCAGGAGGTCCAGGCAGGTTGTGCTGGCCGCGTGTTTGAGGGTTGGAGCTGCAGGCAGACCGAGGGAGCCAGCAGGCAGCTCCCCGCTGAGTCTGGGTCACTTTGCCGAGGCCGAGGAGGTGGGAGTCCTACTGTAACCGCATGATGGCTCTAGAAATAATTGCACTGTGCCTCAGGATCAAATGTTGGGTCAGAGACATAGCCCTGCTTCTGCTGTCGTGAAACCAAAGCGATCTGCTTTGTGCTCTGGGAAGGGTTTCTGGCGGATGGGAGGCATCACCTCTCTCACCCCAGAGTCTCTCGCTGTAGCTGTTGTTTGCCCGATGCTGCTTCTCCCCTGCTGTGAGTTGTCTGTAGTGGATGTTTGGGACCATCGAGGCCGCTTTTGACGCAGGACGGTGCCCAGAGACCTCCTCTCTGCCTGATTATCCCAGCACCCTTCATCTCCCAAGCCCCATATCGGTGAGAGCGGAGCTGAGCACAGATTGCACCGTCACCTCTCGCTGCACCAGAATTTGTGTAATACCTCAAATTGCACTGATTTGGAGCGATTCTGCCTCCATCTTTCCTGTCTCTGATGCCTGCTGGAAATGCCAGCAGGGCTCCCATCTCGCTGGAGAGACACAGTTGTGTGTCTGCTTCTCAGCCAGCTATCACGCAGTCTCTTATTCCCACTCCGAATCACGAATCTGACCCTTCATCTTCCGCTGACGTTTTTTCCCCACAGATTTCCCCAATGGTCAGTTGCTCCCTTGAAATGATAAAAACGCAAATGAACGATCTTGACGTGTTTTAACTGATTCGTGATTATTTCCAGGCTTGCTTTGCTTCTTAGGTGTTTCCCCACAGTTAAATCTCTCTGCTGCTTTCTTTTCAGGCCGGGCATGGCTGTACTTAGCCCTCAACGAGAACTCCTTGGAGAGCTACTTGAGGCTGTTCCAGGAGAACCTAAGCCTGCTGCACAAGTACTACGTCAAGTGAGTATCCCCACTCGTTCTTGTTTGGGCACTGGTTGGCATCCCTTCTTGTCAAAAGCAAGCCCTGATTTGCCAGTGGGGAGCAAGCAGTTGATCAGGGTCTGACCTTTCCTTATGGGTTTTGCATGATTAATATAGGTTAAATTAAAGGTCCCAGATGTGAATGCACTGTCCTCTATAAGAGCCTGCAAGCATCTCTCCTGGTTACTGCTTTTACTCCCAGTTCCAGATGTACTTTTTATACTCTTTTATGCTTTCCAAGAAGCTGCTGAGCTCTTGTCCAGGGACCCAGCTCTGGTGGATGCCTGGAAATCTGGCTGTAGCTCATTTTGGGGACAGCATGTAGTGGATGTGCCCGCCTGCCCTGAGCCGCACGTATCTGCCTTTAAGCTCTGCCATTGCTCTTAGGAGGCAAACAGCAGGCTCACAGCTCTGAGGCCATTTGTACGGCAGCGCAGAGACATACCACCAAGAAAACAGAAGGGTGCTTGTAGCTATTTCTTCTCTTTCCCACATCTCTAAACCTCTTCTGTTTTATCTGTGCTGCAGGAACGCCCTGGTTTGCAGTCACGATCATCTGACCTTGTTCTTAACGCTGGTGTCTGGGCTGGAGTTCATCCGCTTTGACTTGGATCTGGTGAGTGTTTTATCTGTTTCTCTTGGCTCTGGGAGAGCAGAGCGGGTGCACGGAGCAGGGGGAGTCCTGGCTGCAACAGGACCGCTTGGTCCAGGGTTTACCTTCTTGTTGGCCTTCAGCTGAAAACGTGAAGAACTTTTAGGAAAGGCTCTAGGCTGGGATCTTTGGAGATCAAGCAATGGGATTTATTCCTGTTGCTCAGTTATTCCTCCTACTGTTCAGAAGAGGAACAAGGCAGGTGCAGGGAAGGCAGCTGCAGGGCAGAGTGATGGGGATAAAGGACTTGAGTTCTGCAAGCGTGGTACGACATGCCAGCATCCCTCCAGGTAAACACAAAGCCACTGGCTAACCCTTGGTGTTGTGATAGAGCTGTTGGGTTTCCCCTGAAAGGCAGCAGAAATGGACGGTCAGAGGACGTTCGAGGACAGCCCCATCGTTTTGACTGTGCTAATAACTGTGTGCGGTGACTCAGAGCGTGACTCACCCCACGCTCTTGTCTCTGCAGGACGCTCCATACCTGGATCTGGCCCCGTACATGCCAGATTACTACAAACCTCAATACCTGCTAGACTTTGAGGACCGCCTGCCCAGCTCCGTGCACGGCTCAGACAGCCTGTCCCTCAACTCCTTCAACTCGGTCACCTCCACCAACCTGGAATGGGACGACAGTGCCATCGCTCCGTCCAGTGAAGGTCAGTGGTTTTTTTGGGAGATGGGTGCGGTCAGGGCTGTGTGCTCCCACACCCGCCTTCAGCTGAGCTGCTGGACCGGACGAGACGCCGAATGAGGTAGCAAATGATGGGCTGGAAGAGATCAAAGCAAGAAACCCAGCAGTTAGTCTGTGAGTCTCTCCTGTCTTGCCTTGGGAGGTGCTGGGATTTAAGCTGTGAACACCCCTTTGCCTTGGATCAGGAGAGAAGGACTTTCCCTGCTAGTCACCTCAGGCCATGTTTCCATCCTGGGGGGGGGTGTTTCAGCAAGAACTAGAGAAATCTCCCTGTGGAGTAAAAACCGTGCCCGCATCTGAATGTGGCTTCCAGTTCAGGGGAGGTACACAGGGCTGTAGAGAACTTTTTTCAACTGCTTATTTTGCAGTCCAGAGACCTAAATATGCTGGAAGTAGTGGGGAATAGTTCCCAGAGTCTTTTCTCCATGTCTGCAGTCTGAGGGAAAGGCAGCCAGTCATCTCAGAGGTGCCATTTTTTTCCTCTTTATGCATCTTAACTTGAGCAGCCTGATAAGTTGTCATACTCACCCCCTTTTTCCTGTCGGAGAGGGCTGGATGTTGATCCTGATGAACTGACATGATGTGTAACCTGTGCCTGCCCCCTTAACTGCTTCAGGCCAGAGCAGGGAGCTCTTATGCTGCATGGAAGCATGTTCACATGAAGGAGCAGCTCTGCTGCTATTGTTCCTAATCCAAAATAGGTTGGCCCTGTTCCTTTTTTGATGTCCGTTTGAACAAAGCGAGATCAGGGGATTCCAGAGTAGATGGGGCGATGCGTGCTGTTAATTGGATACGGTGAATTCAGGACTGAGTCCGCATACGGGTGGGTTCCCTGTGAGACAAGGGTCCACCAGTTGCCTTTTATGTGCAGACATTAAAGATGCAGAGAAGGAAGAGCCCAGGATGGGCGTCAGCATCGTTTTAGCAAACGGCTTTGAAGCACAGTGCTGCTTTGGGCTCACCCACGGCATCTGTGCTGGTGCTGTAAGCGTGAAAGGATTTGTTTTTGGGGACGTGCTTATGCCAAAGCCCCAGAACTGGAGATGGCAATCAAATTCACAGGAAGAAGCTTCTCTGTTCCCAGAGGTTTGGCATAAGCAGCCGTTTTGGTGCGTGCTGCACCCCTTGGGCTTGTATTCCTGTTCCTCCCCCAGAGGAACACGTCTTGGTGCCAGCGCATCTCCTACCTGTCCCTATTGTCTGGGCAAGGGGTGGCACTTGGGTTTGGCTACGCTCTCCAGCCCATCTGGTGGATGGAAGCTTAATGCTCAAGAGAAGAGGGGTTTGGAGTAGAGATCCAGGAGATTTTGGAGCTGAGTTTTGGGTTTGGCATTGTCGCAAGCTATTCCGCATGTCCCAGCAGTAGTTGTGACTTGTGCCTCAGTTTGCCCATGGGTAGAGGGTTTGGTTCTGATGTAGAAATGCCGTCCCCTGTTGCAGGACCAGGACAGTGGAGGTGTCAGAGATCCAGAGGGCAGGTATTGCCGCTGTTCCTCTGACGTGGAGGAATTTAACTTCAATAACTATTTCACTGCTCATCATTTCAACAGGAGCATCTCGCCACCTTGGGAGTGTAGGTGAAGCTGGGGGTTTTAGGATCAGAGGACAAGTTTTTACTTTTAATCAGACCCCTGGCTTTGCAAACATTAATGAGTCAAACATCACAGTATCTATGGGAGGTAAGTGTGAAGTGGGGAAACTGAGGCACAGAGCAATTAAATAGGCTCACAAAGAGGATCCCGATTAAGTACATGCCACCGACCGTTTTTCTGGTTTAGTTTTCCAGCAGCTTGCATGATGGGGCCTTCGTCCTTCTTTGGCCCCGTTGTGGCTCCCATAACGCAAACATCCAGCAGGAACAGTTAGTGCAGCTGGTTTCCATTTGCGTCCATGTTTCCTAACTATTTTCTCATGCGTTTCAGATACTGGTGGAAGATTGTTTTGTTTCTCTCCTTTCCCATCTCCCACCCCAAATCCCCTTCACACTCTCCCCTGCCCCCTTTCCCTCCCCACTACTTGTATTTCTAATCCTGAGTTTTATCCCTCGTTTTTGTAGATTATGATTTTGGAGATGTCTTTCCAGCAATGCAGACCATGCCCAGCAGAGACTGGGAAGGTGGGACATACTCATCTGTTACAACATTTTGTTTTTCTCTCTGCATTGCTGCCACCTGAAGCTTGCTGCATGCTCCCCAGTTCATTTCTCTAACAAGCAAGCACCACATCTTGATGGAATTCGGTAGAAAAGAACGGAAAAGATCCCCAAGGTGGGAGGTTGTGTGTCTCATCTCCCGTGAGACCACGTGCAAAACTTTCCCCGACTCCTGCCGTATGCAGGCACGCTTACCCGGCTGTATATCCCGGAGCAGAGGGATGTTTTTCTGCCTCCGTGTCTTCCAGACATGTCTGCCCCAGCCCTCGGCGTAGCAGACGTGAGGCTGGAATTTCGAGTGTGGTTCTGTGGCTGCTCGTTACGTTAACGGCCTGTGTTGATAAAGCAGCCTTTATCCGAGGTTACAAAAGAAAAGCTGTGAAATCGCCCACACCGTGAAGCTGGCAGGCAGGGATCAGCAGCCGTCCGAAACGAGCATGACCGTGCCAGCTGCCCTTACGCCGTACATTTCCTCTTTGGGGTAAAGCACGCAGGGTGCTGATTGAAAAACTGATCCACCTTCATTGATTTCCTGAAAGCCCTGGAAAACAGCTGAATTAATTCTGCTTTCTTTAATTTTGGGCCTTTTGCAGGGATTAATTTGGGAGGCTTTGTCTTCCTTGGACCCTGCTCTCCTGTATCAAAACGTTTCTCTTGAAGCCACAACATCCAGCACATCACTGTGCTCAGTTTGGGTCACTACACTTTTTTTTTTTTTTTTTTTTTTTTTCTTATTTTACCACTTTTAAAACCAACTTGTCAACTATGTTTGGCCTTTACGGTCAAGAGCACATGCCCATTTTAGAGGAACTCATTCTCCTTCCTCCACATGCAGTCCCTGTGCGTACCCTTTGCACGTCCTCTGCTTTACCCCCCGGAGGAAATAACACCCACGCTCTGTCCTTTGCAGCTAAAAGCTGGATGGAGCCCTGGATCTGAATTGCCTTGGCCAGTATCACCTGAATATTTGGGGAAATTCTGCCTGAATTCCATGTGGATGGCTCTTGGGCTCTAACATGCTCCCTCTCATCTTCTTTCTTACCTGACACACAGAGATGCTCACAGAGATGGTTTAACGTGTCCCTGAAGCTTGAGCGTACACCTAGATGGTACAAACCACGTTTCCAAACCCAAAACCCAGCAAGCAACTTAACCATGGGTGTTGGGTGCAGGCTGGGAGAAGCCAAGGGCTGCTGGGGGCAAATCCCTCTGGTTTTCAGAGGTGTGCACAGCTCCCGTGGGATCCAGCGCTGCTCCAGACTGGGTTTCTGCATGCTGAGCAAACCTCAGCCATAGCAAAGTTTTCATCGTAACCCCCTGCCAGGTTAGCTTACTGATGCATTCCTTGCCGTTCGTACACGGAGCAAGAGGTTAAGAAAGTTGGGGCAGTTCCCTGTTTTCAGCAAACACATTTTGGAGTAAAATTCTGTATTTTGGACAAAGATTGTTTTGTCTCAACAGAACCAGCAGGGTTTAGGCAAAAGAAGTGATGTTCATTTTGGTGATGCAGGCTAGAAGCCTGGGCCTGAAATAGCTTTTAAACATTTTATTTTCCCTTTAATGTAGACATTAAAAATCCACCCGATTGACTTCCCTTGACAGAGTTCAACACCCTCCATGCTGCAGGGCATGTTTCAGCAGGAACAAAGCAGTGTTTTGAAATCAGCCATCACAAAACTGCCTTGATTAGATTTTTTTCTAAGAGGTTTCCAACCCTACACCCCCGAATCAGTCTGCCGGGGTGGTGGTTTCCGTCAGAAGGGATCTCCCTGCCTAGCAAAAGGTTTCTAGCTGGCTTTGGAAATGAAGGGTGCTGGAGAAGAGAAGGGCATGAGTAACCTTCCTTTAACCATGACTTTGTGGATGGATAACTCCGAGCATGACTCTGTAGCCCTTCTCCACTGCTCCTTTTCCCTCTGAAGACTAACATGGGCCAAGCTGGTTGTGCTACGACCTGTGTAGCCTGCTGTCCTCAGACCCCGGTGAATGCTGTGTCCCCCCTCCACCACACTTCCAGCCCCTCCGCGTGCATCTCGTGCAAGCGGAGAAAAGCAGCTGGCTCCGTAAGGATCCGCTGCTCTATGGGCTGGCTCCGTTCTGCCCTTCTAGCCGAGCGAGCGTCTTCCTAAGACCCCGTCGCACGGGAGAAGCAGCAGTGTGGGGCAGAAGCCTCGTTAGCTCGCTGTCATCTTGTTAAGGAGCACCGTGGCCCCAAGACCCCTCAAGTTCCTTCCCAAGGATGCTACCTCTACTTCTTAATCCAGCTGCTGATTTCTGATCTGAATTGTAGGGAGTGCAAAATGCAGAACGATACTGAGTTGCGCGCTGGCCTCTCTGTCCCTCCTCGCAAAGAGCCTGCTGCCCGCAGCAATCTCTGAAGCTAAGCTGGTCCGACAGTGCTCTGCCGGTGCCTGGGATGGTGTCACTGGAGCAGTGCGGTGACCACGTAGTGCCCTGAGCCCCAAGCGCGCAGCTTTGCTTGATTTGACTTGATCTGGTGCCCGAGCTGACGTTAATCCTGCTCTTCCCTTTTTGTCTTTGCAGATGGAGACCTCACGGACACGCTCAGCTGCCCGCGTTCTACTGCCTCGGAGGCGAACGGCAGTAAGGCCTCCGTGAAGAGCCCGACGCAGCGCTACAACCCCTTCAATGAGGAGAAAGCCGACGCGCCATCTTCCACCGAGACCACGCCGGTGCACACAGCTTCCCAGGAGAAGGCAGAAGCCACCCCTGAAGGAACAGACCAGTCAGAGAGCTGCACGGAGCTGGAGGTCATCAGGTAGGGACGGAGCTGCCTGGCCTGGAAACATGTCCCTGAGTGTCATCTGTCACCAGATGTTGATGATGTGCTGCCCCGTCTAGCCCAACGGAGACAGCGTTTGTGGTGTGGCCTTTATACAATCACGAGAAAGTGGTTTTATACCTCCAGACACCTACTGCTGCTCCGTAGGTGTCAACGGAGCTGGTCCCTTGGGTCTGTAGAGCTACAGGCTGGCTTGACATAAACACCTTTGCCTGACAGTCTGTAGCAGAGAGCTCAGAGGAAGCCGTGGGCTTTTATTCGAACCTTTCTCCAGCTGGTGGCAGGGTAGCAGCAACTCTGGGTCTCAGATCTTCTCTCCCATCCTTCCTCTTGTTTGTCAATGAGCTGTGGCTAAACCTGTTGAGGGAGATGCCTCTGCAGACCTGCTGGCCTGCGTTTGACTCCTTGCAGAGGAGATCCCCAGGGATCCCTTAGAGCCCTTAACCCAGACAAAGAGCTTGAGGCTCTGTCTGCTCACACCCAGGGATGGGAGCACCCCAAAACCAGCCCAGCAGGCCTGTGCTTTGCTCTCGCACCCCGTTTTTCCTGGGAGGAGCAGAGGAGCTGGGTTGCATCGCACCCAGCAATCCAGCAGACACGAGGGAAGGGGACAACCACGCTCACGTCCCAGTCAGGTGTGACCTGGCAGCAGTTTGGGTGCCATGGCAGGCCTGAACGCTTCCGCAGCCGGCATCGCCAAGTGCCATTCAGCTGGAGGGGGCTCCAGCCTGCATCTCCCTCTTCTGGCAGGCGGGGACATGGCATTCCCACGTCCTCTTGAAACCTCCCTTCCCAGCATCTCGCTCTCAGACAGGGATTTCTCCCACGTCATTTTAGCTCCGCATCCGTTTGTAATCCCCTTTGCAGCCAAAGGAAGCCCAAGACGCTGCATCCAGCAGCCGATGCCTCTTTTCTTTTCTGGATAGGTAGGAAGCAGTATCCATATCCTGCTTTTCTTGTGATGGCTGACATGGAGACAGCAGCTCTGTGGCCCACACATTGAGCGATATTCTTGAGATAAGGATTTCTCTGCAATAGAGAAAACTTCAAAGGAAGGTTGTTGGGAAAGGGTGGAACCCCTCTCAATATTGCAAAAATCTAAGCAGGCACAGATGAGTGATATCTCTATTGGTCTCTCACCACGCAGGTTAGCCAAGAAGAAGAAAACAGGCAAGAAGAAGAAGGCGAAGCCCGAGGAGCTGGTGAACACCCCTGTGCCTGTAGTGCCCGAGACCCAGCAGGCCAGCGGAGACAGCGGTGTGAACGGGCTGAGTGACAGAGAAGACTCGCAGAGAGACGATGGTCCTGCTGCCCCGGCTGGCGAGCCAAGCCCGGGTGGGCGGGAGGAGGGTCGCGAGCGCTCTGCCCTCAGGCAGCTGGCTTTACGCATCCCCGAGATGAAGGACACGTCCATGGAGAGCATGGGGCAGCCCCTGAGCAAGGTGATGGACAGACTCAATGGGCAGCTGGACCCCGGTGGCTGGAACGCCCCCCTCGAGCCCCCCGGGCAGTCCTTTCGGACTGGCACGCCAGGGGAGACCCCAGATGGATCGTCCTCTGGCGACTTTAGTGAGGGAATTTCAGCCCCCATGGACTTCTACCGCTTTACCGTCGAGAGTCCAAACGCTGCTGCACCAGGTGGTGGCCACCATGACGCTCCAAGGCCTGGCCAACCGCCACATGTTTCTGGTAGCCCTGAGGCTCCTGAAGAAGAAGAAAGCAGAGAGGGAGAAGCAGTTGGGACAGTAGAGGAGTCTGGAGGGACGAGTGATGAACCCCAAACTGGCCAGACAGAAACCACCAACCCCCAGGCTCTCCCCGAGCCGAAGAAGGAGCAGCCCAGCCCTTCCCTGAGCAGCGCTGAGGACTCCGGTGTGGAGGAAGGGCAGGGCAGCCCTTCGGAGCTGACCCATCCCTCCGAGTTCAGGTGAGGCTGGGTTTGCTCGACAAGGAGAGCATCTTCCAAAGAATCTTGAGCTCAAGCTGGCAATTTTCTCTTTGTCGTTGGTTCGGAGGGGCAAAGACCTTCCTGTTCCAGGATGAAGATGGGTCAGGAGGAGAAGGTCTTGGGTGGCCAAATTCAATAAGGAAGGGGATTGCCCTTCCTGGACCCACCCAGCCCCACATCTATGTCCATCCTCTACTGTCTGTCTCTACAGGGTGGATAACAACCATCTCCTCCTACTGATGATCCACGTCTTTCGGGAGAACGAGGAACAGTTGTTCAGGGTAAGGTGGTCACAATCGCTCTCCCACGAAGGACCGGCTCTGTGCCTGTGTCAGCCATGGGCTGAGAGCTCTTCTCTCTCCGCACAGATGATCCGAATGAGCACCGGGCACATGGAGGGCAACCTGCAGCTGATCTATGTCCTGCTGACGGATTGCTACGTGTACCTGATCAGGAAAGGTATCCCGTCCTGACAGCTTCTGTGCTCAGCTCCAGGGAGGGAGGCTTGCTTCATCTGTGGCTTGTCCATAAATTAGGGCACCATAGCTCACGGCTTTCGCTGCCAGCTCCTGCCAGTTCCCTCATGTCCCCCGGAGTGGTGGCAGTCTCAGTAGGGAGCTCAGGTTGACTCGTCCCCCGAGAAGCCCTGAGACACGTGTCCCACAGCTCTGTGCAGCCCGGGACACAGCTCGGTTTGCAGGTCCATCTGCTGCTGCGTGGTGGCCTGGATCTGGGCTCCTTCGCCCCCCTTCACGTGGCTCTTTGTGTCTGTGCCAGGGGCAGCGGAGAAGCCGTACATGGTGGAGGAGGCAGTTTCCTATAACGAGCTGGACTACATTTCGGTGAGCGCCGCCTGGGTCAGGTCAGCCCTCTTGGGAGGAGCAGGAGGCAAGTGGGGGGGGGTCACTCCTGACCACTCCGGCCACAGGGGTGTCAGGAGCGTCACAGTGGGGTGTTTCTGTGGGGCGCTCTGTCCACAGAGAGATTTTGACCAGTGAATCTTTGAGACCAGAAGAATTAGAAACTATCTCCCCTCAAATGCCACCTCTGTGGGGTGCCCAGCGTGCTCATGCCTTTGCATGGGTAGCAGAGCGACCGCAGAGCGACCGCTGACCTCCCCTGGGGCCAGAAGCCAGGTTCAGCTTCAGAACCCTCGTCCTCCGCCTGGCTTCCCTAACCGGTCATATGTGGCACAGGTTGGGCTGGATCAGCAGACGGTGACTCTGGTGTGCACCAACCGGAGGAAGCAGTTCCTGCTCGACACCGCGGACGTGGCTCTCACCGAGTAAGCAGGGAGTGGGCGGCGAACCGTGGCGCTTTCCTCCTCGGGGTGCGGGACCTCTGGCTCGCACCTCAGACTGCTGGTGTGATTTAGGGAATGCAAGAGACTCCAGTGATAGCCCTTCACCACAAAGTCCTGCAACCAGAGGGGGACTGGGGTTTGGTTTGATGCCACCAGCTAAACCCTGCGGGCACTGGGTGATGCAGACTGCATGTCCTTTGTGTCGTTTGGGATGAATAGGGATGAGGTCTTGAGCTTCAGGGCACGTCCACAGGTGTCTGCATGTTGTCAGCTCAGGGAGGTGACCTCTTCAGGGCCTGGATGGTCATACTGGGGTCTGTGTTGGGATGAATGTCCATCTCCCAGTCTCACCTTGGAGTTCAAGACTTTGGTCTGTAGGTTGATTTCAAGACCCTTTGGTCTGGAAGACCAGAGGCCGACATTGAAGGGAAGCCACTTTGGCATCAGGGCACATTGAAGGAGATGAGGGGCTATTGGCCTTATCAGAGATCTCCGTCTCCCTCAGGTTCTTCCTGGTTTCCTTGAAGTCAGCCATGATCAAAGGGTGCCGGGAGCCCCCGTACCCCAGTATCCTCACAGATGCCACCATGGAGAAACTGGCACTCGCAAAGTTCGTGGCCCAGGAGTCCAAGTGCGAGGTGAGTTTGGATATCGTGGCCATCATGAGCTCGTCAGCTCATGGGGAAACTCCGTCCCATTGACTTCTCCACCTGATTCTTGCAGGCGTGCGACGTGGTTGTGCGTTTCTATGGCCTCGTTCACTGGGAAGACCCCATGGATGAGGCGCTGGGACCCACCAACAATAGCTACACCTCTGCTGAAAACGCAGTCACCAAGGACGGCATCCTGCACTACAAGGCGGGGACCTCCTACCTAGGCAAGGAGCAGTGGAAGACCTGCTTCGTCGTGCTCAGGTGGGCTGTGGGTCGGGACTGGGGTCACCCAGGGCTCCTTGGAGGAGGTGCTGGGACCAGTTTGCTGCCCGGGAACTTCTTGGGAGATGGAGAGGACCCATCTTGTCACCTGGGAGGCCAAAGCTACCAGTTGTGGGCTGCGTGGGTGGAGGGCAGGGCAGGAGTGGCTGTGGGACCAAAGGCAGAGGGTGTTTGTGCAGTTGCCGGAGCCGAGCTCACTCCGGTTACCATCTCTCTCACCTTCCCGAACGGCAGCAACGGGATCTTGTACCAGTACCCGGACCGCACGGACGTCACCCCTCTGCTCTCCATCAACATGGGGTAAGCGGCTGGTAGGATGTGGCACCCTGACGCGGCAGGGATCTGGGGATCAGGAGCTCCTTGGGGGTTCAGGGATGTGTCTCAGGGCGGACCATGGTCTGGTCCATGCTGCCGGACTCCTTGCTCGCTCCTTGCCCGTTTGCTTTGGCTCCGGTGCGTGTAGCTGGAGATGGGCTCATTTCCTCCTGGTGTTTGCACGCCAAGCCCCCTCTTTGCCAGGGAATTGGTCTCTGAAGGGCTGAGGTACCCCTCTGAGAGAGCCGTGCTGGGAGACCCACCGCACTCAACTCTGGCTCCACCACGATGTGCAGAGACAGGGGCCGTCCTTGGAGCAACCGCAGGAGATGGCATAGATGGGAAACGAGCGGTTGTGGGGAAAAGGGGTGACGTGCAGCGCAGGGAGGGCAGACGGAGGCTGTTTTCAGGCTAGTGCCGGCCGGTCCATCCCGCTGATCTCCATCCTCCCCCCTCTCTCCCAGCGGCGAGCAGTGTGGGGGATGCCGGCGCTCCAACACCACCGACCGGCCCCACTCCTTCCAGGTGATCCTGACGGACCGGCCCTCCCTGGAGCTGAGCGCCGAGAACGACGAAGACATGGCAGACTGGATGCAGTACTTCTGCCAGGCTGTCTCCAAAGGGGTGAGCTGGGGACAGGCCCCCAAACCTGGGTGCGCCGACCCCCACCTTTGCCCAGAGCCCCTTTGGGGCACGGCCCAGCCGGCACGGAGCTGCCGACGGGAGCGGTTTTCTCCCGAGCCAGGAGCGCTTCCGCGTGGATCACCCCGTGGAGACGGAGCTCCTTCATGCCAGGTTTTAACCCCCCCCTTCCCCACGCCGTGCAGGTGATCCCCCAAGGTGTCGCCCCTACGCCTTGCGTCCCCTGCTGCCTCGTGCTGACGGACGAGAAGGCTTTCACCTGCCACGAGGACTGCCAGACAAGCTTCTTCCGCTCACTGGGCACTGTGGAGCTGACGGACATCACCGCCGTCTCTACAGAGGCCAACAAGGAGTACTGTATCCTGGTGAGCGTGGTGCTTCAGGGCTGGACAGCCCAGGGCTGGGGAAGGGCCGCGGTGGTAACACCCAGCCTCTCTCTTGGTGCGTAGGAGTTTGCTCAGGACCGCAAGCAGTTCCTGCCCCCCTGGGTCCTCTATTTTAGTTGCACTACAGAACTGGAGAGGTTCCTCTTGGCGCTGAACGCCGCGTGGAGGAACATCTACCAGGTGAGCGTGCGAGGCTGCGTCGCACCCTTCCTCCGGCAAGGAAGGGCAAACGGGGCCGGCATCCTCCGAGGAAGGCGTGGGTGAACCCAGCTTTCCTGTGAAGGGCAGGAGAGCCATGGAGCTCCTCCATGTCCATATAACCATGGGATGTGGGATTCGGAGCCCGAGTCCCCTGGCACACAGACCATGAGCTGAGCATCCAGGGCTGGCAAGGGGATGGGGGAGGAACATGGGTCACCTCTATTTATGACACAAGCAATTTTCCCATCTGTTTTTGGGGTGGTTTTACAAAAAGGGGGAGAAGCGGCTGTCGTTCGTTCCCCTCCTGATGGCCCCGCGCGTGTGTTTCAGATTGATCTCCTGCACAAGGCCATTCTGGACGCGGCCGTCAAGAAGAAATGCGAAGACGCTCAGAGCCTCATCAACAGTGCCTGGCAGCGCAGCGACAGCCTCTGCCGCGGGCGAGCGGAGCGGGACCCCTGGTGTTAACCCTGGCCGGGGGGAAGGATGGCTGACGGGGGCCCATTTTCGGAGAGCGGGGCCTGTATCCGGCTGCACCGCAGCCAACTGGCGCCCCAAACTCTCCTGCCATCCCTCGGTGCCCACCGGGAGCGTGCCCGCAGGCGTGGACCCCACACCTTGTCCCTGCCGGGGATGTCCAGCGCATTTTGGGGAGCAACCGGACGCTTTCCTTGTACAGCCGCGCAGGCGAGCCTGCGCCCTCCTCCTCCTCCAGCTGCCACCGGGCAAAATAATTTGCCTTTCACGGAGTAATATCCCGCTAGTAACGAGGGAGAGGGCGGGAGCGGGGTGGGCTGGGGATGAGCATCCCCCCGTCGCGGCGGGGAGCAGGACTGAGGAGTTGTTCATTTTAGAACAGGGTAGGGACGCGGAGGTGGTGAGATGGGAACACTAAATCGCTACCGTGCATGTTTTCTCCTTGCTAATACAATCACCGAGTAGGGCACTGCTTCGCCACCTCCTCCTGGCGTCTCCTGGCGCCGGGAGAGATCTTGCCTGCGATCTCTGGACATCACAACACCGCTCCCCAGCCAGGCGATGAGATTTGAGGGTAAGGAAGAAGGACCGGGGCCAAAAATTTGGCCTTGAATATCTCAACGTGGTTTTTAGATCTTGGAAGCCGGCTTAAGGTTTGGACGCTGGCCCCATGTGCTGCGGAAAAGAAGAGATGGAGTCCGATGTTCTTCAGGGGATGTTGTCGCGTGGCTGCCATCAAACGTGTCCCCATCTTCTTGGCTCGCTGCATCCCAGGCCAGCGAGGACCTCTTGCCACTTGCCCTCTACAGCAAGTCCCTTGGGGCACAACCCCAGCTTTTAAATAATAATAATCTGGAGACCTTCTTGTGTAATATACGTTCACGGGGCCTTTTTCTGGGAGAAAACATATGTGACTGAATGTATATGTATATACATCTGCTTCCTTTCCCCCCTCCCCAAATAAATATTCATTGGTAACTCGGATTTGGCCCTACAACAGCTTCCCGCACCGCTTGGCGCCTGCGGCTTCGCTTTGGGGCAGGGAGGAGGAGATATTTGGGACAGGGAGGAGGGGAGGACGTGCACCCCCAGCTCCTCGCTGTACCCCCGCAGCGTTCACCCTGCGGCAGAGCTCGTTCATGGCTTCAACCGTGAATTATCTGTCCCGACGCTCCGACCCCGTTTATCCCTGGATCCGGGAGATATTCCCAGTCTAGACAAGAAATAAACAGTCCCAGGGCCAGCCCCCAGCGTCACCCACCTCCCCCATTAACCCTCCCTCGCCTTTCAGGTTCAAAAGGGGAGGATTTGGGGGGATATCAGGATGGGGCAGCAAGGGGGAGGGAAGGATTTTGGGGTTCCACCCCCCAGTAATCACCGAAGTGGCTCAGCCACGGCTACGCCGCAGTGTCACCGCGCAGTCCTAAAAATAAGAATCCGTGGGGGGGTGGGGGACAGCGACCTCCCCCCCTGCAGCTTTTTGGGCTGGGAAGCTCCAATTTCAAAGCGTTTCTGGGCTAAGCCAGCCACCAGTAACCCTGAGAGGGGCTGGCACAGGGAGAAGGGGGGGAGACTCCCCCACAACCCCCCCCCAGCAAACCGCAGCCACAAGCGCAACGAGTTGGCCAGTCCTCATGCCCCACCTTCCGGGGTTCATCTGGCTGCGTGGCTCCCCCCCCCCCCCAAAACCGCTCTTCCTCGGCTTTTATTGCAGTTTGATCGCGCCTTTTCTTTTTGCAGAAACAGCCCTTTTTTTTCCCTGTTTGCGCCGGGGCATCGCCAAGTCACGTGAGACGAGGCCGCCTGGCTGGGATTTGGCTGCCGGGTGTGCATTGGTGCTGGGGGGGGGACACGCACCCCCAGGCCTGACCTTTGCCCCATATCCCTTCCCCAAATTGGGGGGCGGCTTTGGATTTGGGGGGGGAGGTTGGTTGGCAGGAGGCGGTGCTCGCTCCCCCCCTTTTTTTTTCCCCTGCAGAACGGGGGGGGGGGGAACGGGGAAGGTGGAGCCTGGGGCCATCCCTGCAGGCAGGTGCTGCATGGCGGCGGGTGCCGGGGCCCTCGCACCCTTCCCCGGGCCCCCCCCCGCTTCCCTGCATGAATTCCCTTATCCCCCCCAAAACAGACCCCGCGTCGCACGGGGTTCCCCAACCGGGGGGGTACCGCCGGCTATCGATTTGGTGCTGGGAGCCGCGGCCGGTTGCTTGGCCTGCGTCCTCACCAACCCGCTGGAGGTGGTCAAGACGCGGTTGCAGCTGCAGGGCGAGTTGCAGCCCCCCGGTACCTACCCCCGGCCCTACCGGGGGGTGCTGCGGGCGGTGGGGGCCGTGTGCCGGGCCGACGGGCTGCGGGGGCTGCAGAAGGGTCTGGCCGCCGGCCTCCTCTACCAGGGGCTGATGAACGGCGTCCGGTTTTATTGCTATTCCCACGCCGAAGACGCCGGCTGGACGGGGTATCCCGGTGGTACCGTGGCCGCCGGGGCCGTGGCCGGGGCGGTGGGAGCGTTCGTGGGCAGCCCCGCGTACCTGGTGAGTGCCGCTCTGCCCCAGAAGCCCTCGCATGGGGGGGGGGGGAGGGGAATGGGGAGGGGGGGCATTTCAGGGGCCCCCCCAAAAAAGATTTGGCCAGCCCAGAGCTTGGCCGCATCCTATAAACGCCGGCGCGGAGCATCCTTTCTCCCCCTGTTTTGCTTTGCACTCCCAAAAATTCTTTGCACCCCCCCTTCTTCCCCAAATCCCCCCCTCCCCAGAAACCTGAGGGGAGAACCCCCTCATAAGGAAACTGGGGGATTTTCCCCCCTTCTTGTGGGTCTCCGCTGTTTTTTGGGGGTGCAGAGCTCAAAGTGGGGGGGGGCTGCAGTGAGTGTTTGTGGGGGGGCCTTTGCCCTGGGGTGGGATGGGCAGGACACAAACAGGGTTCAAAATCTGGAGGTGCCGCTTGGCAACACATCTGGGCACCCCACATCTGTCAGGGGGGCTTAGAACACCCCCAAAAGCTGCTAAGAAGTGTGTGGGGGGGGGAAATGACAGCCTGTCCCGGCGGGGGCTTGGGGGGGGGGGGCAGATCTCATCGTTGTGTGTGTCCCCCCCAGGTCAAGACTCACCTCCAAGCCCAGACGCTGGCGGCCGTGGCCGTGGGCCACCAGCACAACCACGAGGTGAGCGGGGACGGGGTAGGGGACGGGGCGGGGGGAGCCGGACGCGATTCGGTGGCACCTTGGCCGTGCAGACGCCGGCAGCCGGTGAGGACAACGCTATTGCGGCCGCCGGGTATTTAAAGCTGCTGTTTGGCAGCTCAGCCCCGTATAGATGCTATAAATAACAGTGCGAGGACAGGGAGGGGGTGGCGGGGACACGGGGTGGTGACACCAAATCCGGTCACCCCTCGGGACCGGTGTCACCCAGCCGGAGCAGCTGTGGCTTCGTGCCACCAATGAACAACACGGTTTTGCACGCCGGGGTGGGAAATTTAGCTGGGTTCCTGTTTTCCCTGAATTTCTTCTCTTCCCCAGAGTATCTCCGGCGCTTTTGAGAGCATCTACAAGCAGCACGGGGTGGCGGGGCTGTGGCGGGGGGTGACGGGCGCGGTGCCCCGCGTGGCGGTGGGCTCGGCCGCGCAGCTCGCCACCTTCGCCTCCGCCAAGGACTGGGTCTGCGAGCGCCAGGTGAGGGGGAACGTGTGCCGGATCCGACCGCCGCCGGCTCCCCGCTTCCTCCCCGTTTTTTCGGGGAAGAGCTGACGGCCGGCGCTTCCCGCAGTGGTTCGCGGAGGGCAGCTGGGCCGCGGTGCTGGCGGGGGGCATGGTGAGCGGTGTGGCCGTGGCGGTGACGATGACACCTTTCGACGTGGTCAGCACCCGTCTCTACAACCAGCCGGTGGACGCCGACGGCACAGTAAGGCCATTTGGCAAAAGACGGGGAGGGGGACACACGGCTTTTCCCAGGATTGCAGCCGGCAGGGGCGTGCAGCCGGCTCCTCTCTCCCCAGGGCAAGCTCTATCGGGGTTTTTTGGATTGCATCCTGCAAATCTCCAGCAAAGAGGGGCTGCTGGGCTTGTACAAGGGCATCGGCGCCGTCTACCTCCGCCTCGGCCCGCACACCGTCCTCAGCCTCTTCTTTTGGGACGAGCTCAGGAAGATGGTGCAGCACCAGCAGCCCCCGGGGCCGTAGGACGGGCTCCCGGCCCCGCTGCGGCCGTTAATAAAGGGGTTTTTCTATTTTTGGCGTCGTTTCGGGGTCTTTGGGGTGGTGCAAAAAGAGAGGGGGAGGGTGTTTGTACCCTGCAAAGCCAGAGTCTGAAACGCTGCGATGCATCGGGCTGGAGAGGATAACGGCCGTGCTGGGCCAGGGGGATTAAAGATGCTCCCCGAGCTCCGCCATGTGCATCCCATCACTGCAGCCCTCTCGCCACCCTCATTTTCCCCTCCACGGGGCAGCTGGAGCTCAACTGCTCAGAACTGGGCTCCAGCTGCCCTCGCTTGCCCCGGCAATGATTTACTAGCCGGGGGGGCCGCTCCCAGCCTCCGCCCTGCGGACCTTGGAGCCGGGGCCTGGTTACACCGTGGCTCCTCTCTACCAAACATGTTTTCTCTGGGGTCCTGGCTGCCGGCATTGCCCGGGCTGGCGTGGGGCTGGGCGCTGCTGGATACGCTCCTGCAAGGTGAGAGCCCCCAAGGATGGCATGGGGACAGCTTGGGGACATCCTGGGGGATGTCGGTGACCCGCTGCTGCCTTTTCCCTGCAGGGTTGGTGGGTGCCTGCGCCGTCTCGGTGCTCTGCAGCCTCCTGAAGGTTTATCTCTACATCCAGTGCCTGAAGTAAGCACCAGCCCTTCTTCCACCCCAACACTGGGGGATTTGTTTTGGGGAGCCGCTTTTGGGATCTGCTTTTGGGATCCGCTATTGGGGAGGGTGGCTCTCAGCACCCATGGGTGCTGGTGGCGGCCTGAGCAGGGCAGGGGCTGCGCCCTCCTCTCCCCGCTGCAAAGCGCAGGGGGGAGTCTCCAAGGCCGTCACCCTGTTTTGGGGTGCTGGAGGAGGAAGGGGACATCGCGCCTGGCTCAGCGTCCGTCCTCCCCGTTGTCCCCAGCAACCCGGAGAGACAGGCGGAGAAGGAGGCGATCCGGGCGCAGTGGTGGGTGCTGGAGCCGCTGCACGTGGTGGTGCTGACGGGCGTGCTGGCGCTGGTGGGCTCCCGCGTGGCCGCGCTGGTGGTGCTGGAGTTCTCCCTGCGCGCCATCTCCACCGTCCTCTCCCTCGGCAAGGTGAGACGGGACGGGGGAAACTGAGGCACGGCGGGGTGGCGGCGTGGAGGGAGCCATGCAGTTGTGCAACTGTGCAGTGGAGCAGCCCTTGCAGATTTGCGAGGGGATTGCTTTGCAACCGTGCATCCCCTCGCAGATTTGCAACAACCATGGGGGATAGAAGGGCTGCGGCACGGAGAAGGCCATGCGTCGCTTTGCAGCCGTGCATCCCCTCGCCGCTTTGCGGCTGACGGCGCCGTCCCGCTCTCGCAGGGCGCCCACAGCAGCCAGCTCTACCTGCTGTGCCAGTACTCGCTGGGCTGCGGGGTGTCCTGCGGCCTCAGCTTCTTGCTGGAAGGGGCTCCCCACGGGACCTGCAACCTGCTGCTGGCGGCGGGGCTGGCGGGGCTGCTGGCCACCTACGCCCGGCGTCTGGCTCGTCACGTCTGCACCCTCTACGAGCTGCACAGCCGAGCACGTTACTGCGGCATCTGCATCCTCCTCCTCGCCTCCGGTCACGGCATCCCCCAGCTGCTCCGGAATGCTTTGGCCGTCACCTTCACCGTGGCCGATCTGGCCGCCGTGGCACTCATCAACCGGGATTTCCTCTCCACGGTGGAGGCCGTTCGCTTCTGGACGCCGCTCACCATCTGCTACACGCTGCTGGTCATCTACATGCAAGGTGAGAAGGGGACTGAACCCCCAGGGGGGTTTTGGAGGGGGGGTGCCCCAGTATGGGGCATCCTGGGGCTGTATGGGGGCACAGGGAGCATCCTGGGGGTATATGGGGGCACAAGGGGGCACTGGGGGTACATAGGGGGTATATGGAGCATCCTGGGGGTGTATGGGGACACAGGGGGACCCTGGGGGTACATAGGGGGTATATGGGGCACCCTGGGGGGACACAGGGCATCCTGGGGGTATATGCAAAGCCACCCTGTGACATCCCCAAAATTCATGGTGTCCCCGGTCATGGGGCTGGGGAGGGGATGGGACCCCCCTGCAGTGGCCGCCCCGACGCCGTGTCCTTGCAGAGGAGCCACGGCAGAGTTCCGGTGGGCAGCCGGTTTACCAGACGGTGCTGGTACGGATGGGCGGCCTCTTCATCCTCCTCCTCACCGTCGGCCGTTGGACCGACGTCCTCCATGTCCTCATCTCGCTGCTGGGAGAGCTCTGGTGTCTGCTCCGTGCCGGCATCATGCTGGAGGTGTGCCGGCGGCAGGTGAGATGGGGTCACCTCCCTGCCACAACGCCAGGATGAGGGGCTGGCGGCAGCCCCGAGGCCACGGTGAGGGGCCTTTCTGCTTCTCTTCTTCCATCTCCCGTAGGATTTCGCCCAGCAGTCTCGGCTGGATAGGCGGTTGGGATCGGGATTGGGATCGGAGGAGGCATCCTGATAAGCCATGGGGTGTAACCAGGCATCAGAAACTCAGGGTGGCTTCGCCCGGCTCCCTGAAATGCGGGCACCCCCCAAATCCTCCCCGTCGCAGATCCCCCAAGGGGACGAAGGAAAAAGGGCTCCCGGAAGGTGTTTGACCCCATCCCACGGGGTGGGGGAGGTTGGGGGGAGGTTCACACGACCCTTGGTTTTTGGGGGGACCCCAGAGGGCTCTGGCGGCGCTGGGGGTTTGCTCCTTCATCCCACTGGGGATGCGGGATGCTGACGGATGTCCCCGTCCTTGGCGGCTGCAGGGCCGTGCTGTCACGGTGCAGGGGTCTCCGGGGGCTTATAAATCTCAGAAAATAAAGGTTTTTTTCCCAGCAAAATCTGTGGGCAGAGCGAGCTGGAGAGGGGCTTGGGGATGGCCACGTGCAGCTTTTTGGAGGAGATGGGTGGTGTGGTTCCTCCCCAGGAAGGGAAACTGAGGCACAGAGGGGGTCGGGGTGGCCTCTCTGGCTGAGAGGTTGTCCCCGTGCCTCAGTTTCCCCACCTGGCTGCAGCCGGCCGTGTCGTGCCACGGGGCACCAGGCATTGCACAGTTGGGGTGCAGGATTTGGAGAGGGAGGAAGACCCCCCCCCGGCCTCAAGAGGGAGAGCAGGAGAGGGGCCGGGGCTATATGGGGCATCCTGGGGGTATATGGGGGCACAGGGGGCCAGCTGGGGCTCTATAGGGGTACATGGGACATCCTGGTGCTATATGGGGCACCCTGGGGCTGAGGGGGGGCACAGGGGGTGTCCTAGGGATGTATGGTGCATGGGCCATCCCAGAACACGCAGGGGCACCCCGGGGTGCGTGGGGCAGCCAGAGGGCACCCTGAGGTCCCATGGAGCACCCTGGGGTGGTGCATGGGGCGGTCGGGGGGGCCACAGTGCAGTGCACCCCAGGGTGCATGGGGCACCCTTAGGACACTTGGGGCATCCTGGGGGGGGGGGTGTGTGTGTGCATGGGGCACCCCGTGTCCTATATGTCACCTTAAGGACCTGTGGGGCACCCCAGGGTGCATGGGGCACCCTAAGGCCATGTGCCCCCCCCGCCCCTCTCTCCTCGGGGCCGGGGGGGAGGAGGAAGGGAGGAGGAGGAGGAGGAGGGAGGGAGGAAGGGGCGGTGATGCCGGGCGGCTCTGCCTCCCCGCTGCCCCCGCCGCGCCGGGCAGGGCGCGCCCGCGGAGCGCACGGAGGGACCCGCACCGGCTCCCCAGGTAGGGGACAGGGACACCCCCCCGAGGGGCGGGGGGGCTGCAGGGACCCCCCCCCCGGGCAGGCGACACCTCCTCGGGTAGGGGATGTCCCCCCCCAAAGGTAGGACCCCCCTACCCCAGGGAGGGGACGGCGCAGGTATGGGATTGGGGACACCCCCGGGGAGGGGACAGGGGACACCCCAGGCAATGGGATAAGGACCGCAGAGCTGTGCTGGGACGGGACACGGGGACCAAGAGCCACCCCCAGGTAGGGGATGGGAGACACCCCCCGGGGATGGGATTGGGGACACCCCCCGGGGAGGGGACAGGGGGCTCCCAGGCAGAGGGGGACACGGTGGGGTCACTGCCACTTAGGGCACAGGGCACCCCCAGGTAGGGGATAGGGGGCTGTGGGGCTAGCCGACAGGGGATTGTGGGGGGGCTGCAGGGCCACCCCCCAGTAAGGGACAAGGGGACTGCGAGGCCACTTGGGGAAGGGACGGGGGGGACAGCGAGGGCTGTGTCCCCCCACCCTGTCCCTTCTCCCTGGGCAGCCTCAAAGTGCTCTCCAAGAGGTCCCCAGGGCTGGGGACAGAGTTGGGGGACAGCTGTAGGAGGGCCATGCCCCATCCCAATTCTGGGGGGTCTGGGGGTGCCCCATAAGTGGCCCCATTTCCCTCGGTCCCACCTGGGTTCCCACCCCAGGAGATTTTGGGGCGAAGCTTGTGAGAAACCAGGGGGGCCCTTCCCAACGTGGCCTCGGCCATCCCAAAATGGGATGGAGCTACATGGGGGGTACACCCCATAAAAAAAAAGGGGGGAGCAAACCCCATTAATGCACCCCTCAAGCCTCAACCACCCCGACGGCCCCTGGCTTGGGGGGGAACCGGGGGTGCCACGATGGGGCCGCTGGGATCCCGTCAGCCCCGGCACAAAGAGGAATGTGACGAGCACATGGTTCCCATTAGCCCCGGAGATTTTTTTCTTCTTCTTTTTTTGGGTTGGCTTTTTATGATTATTACCTTTTTTCCCCCCTATTTTCTGCAGCTTGGCCGGGGAGGAGGAAAACCGGCAGCTCCCGCGGGCGAGGATTTGAACAGCCGGGCGAAGGCTGGCAGCGCCGGAGCCCGTTTTGGGGTTTCGCCGGCGGGGAGGGAGGGAAGGAGGGAGCGAAGCCGCTCAGGGTTTTTTCCTTTTTAATCCCTTCCCCTGCTTGAGTCAGAGGCTGAAGTCACCGGCGTGCCCGTCCCGAAGCTTTTCCCCCACCACGGGGGAACCGGCCACCCCCCCGAAAGGATGCACTGACACCCGCGAGCGGGATTTTGGGGGAGCGGAGCCACCTCGTGCCAGGGCATGAGACCGGGCAACTCATCGCACAGGTATTTTTCAGGCAACTGATTCATCTCGGGGATGAATCCTGCTTCACTGGTGCAGCGTCCCAGTTAAAAGCCTTGGGGTTCCCCCCCCCCCTCCAGGATAATTCCGGTTGGGAAGGGGAAGCTTCGCCCCGGCTGCTTTTCCCGTTGGGAAGCTGAATAAACAGCTCTTTTCCTTCCCGAGCAGGGTTTATCGGGGTCAGGCACATCCTGCCTGCACCGCCAGGCGACGCTTGGGGGCCGTTTCGGTGGCGGGAATGCGGCGATGCGCGATATCGTGCCTCAGTTTCCCCATCTGTAAAAATAAAAGGGGGGGATCCCCAAGCTGGGAGTGATTAATGGGGAAATGGGAGGGAATGGGGAGCCCCAAACACCCCAAAAAAGGGTTTGGCAAAAGCAGATCCTATTGCGACCCTGTTTTTAAAAGGAAAAGTGGGGTTTTCCTGCTGCCCACAGGGAGTTTAGTCCCAGGTGGGGGCTATAAGAGGAAATAAAAGGGGTTAAAATGCTTAGAAAAGGGCGGGATTTGGCCACAGAGGCATGAAAATGGGTGATTTCGGCTGCTGCTTCACCGAGACTCTTTACCCTGTGTCCTCCCAGGCACGAGACTATTTATTGCTGTGACGTGGGACGGGGACGCTCGTTCCTTCTCCCTTTCCGGGAGGGCGAGGAGGGAGGCGGGTTGAGGCCGAAGGCCGGCGAGGCTGCAGGAGCTGTTGGCGTGCCCGCAGCTTTCACTCCTTTTTATCTTATTTTCCTCAAAATCAAACCCAGGTCCGGCCCTTCCGCGGCTTCGGCGATGCTGCCGGGGAAAGTGGAGAAGAGGATCGCTTCATCCGTCTTCATCACCCTGGTGCCGCCGCAGAGGGAGGCGGCTGCCAAGGGGAAAACGCAAAGGGAGACGCGATCAGACAGTGCTGAGGTCCCGGGCACCCATCGCCCCCGGACCCCACCGCCGCAGCACCCCACGTTGCCCAATGGAGGTGAGGGGTGTCCGTGGGGGGCTGCGAGCGGTGCCGGGAGGATGATGATGGTGCCAAGGATACTGTGGAGATGCTTCGCTAGAAGATGCGTGTGCAGGCGGGGAGGGGATGTGGGTTTTTGCGGGGGTTATTCCCCAAATCCCTGCACCCATCCTGGGATGGATCCGGCTATGGGGAAGGGCTGTGTTTGCTCTCCATTGCCGGGCGCTTATCGGCGCTGTTTGTCCCGGCTGGTCGGGACAGCGTTTGCTTTTGGGGCAGGTCAGCGAATGCAAAGCTGTTGGGGTGTTATTGCGACAGGGTGTTATGGGATGTTATTGCCCCCCTAAACCCACCGTGTCTGGCTTTTGCTGCAGAAACCCACCCAGCGGCCCCCAAGCCTTCGTCCCCGCCGGTCCTCGTTCTCTCTGAAGCGCCCCAGCCCTTGTCCGCAGAGGCGCTGGGTCCGGCACTGCAGCAGCTGGACCTTGCAGCACCTGCCAGCTTCCAGGTGAGGACAATGGGGTGCAATCACCCCAGTGCCTCAGTTTCCCCACCTGCAAGGGCATAAATGTGACAGGCTTTTGCCTCCCCCCACTCACCAGGCCCCTTCTGCCTTCCCCGCTGAATTGAGGCTGCCCAAATTTTGCCAGGAGCAAGCAGGCCAGCCGCAGTGGCAGGATGCGAACGGGTACCTGGAGAGGGACAGCTCCAGAGGTAAGAGGGGGACCCAGCTGCGCAGCGCAGGCTCCTCTCCAGTTGGGGAAACCGAGGCACGCAACACCGAACCCCTCTCCCTTCCTCCTGCAGACATCTGTGCCTTCTGCCACAAAGCGCTGGGGCCCCGGGAGCCGACGGTGGAGGCGATGCGGAAGCAGTACCACGCCAACTGCTTCACCTGCCGGACGTGCCACCGGCTCCTGGCTGGCCAACGCTACTACCAAAAAGACGGACGCCCCACATGTGACACTTGCTACCAGGTACCTGTCCTCCCCCGAGGACAACGAGCACCCTCGGGAGGGTGGCAGGGGGTGCGGTCCCTTGGAGGGGGGAGCTGGCATCTCACAACGTGTTCTCCCCAAAACCCCAGGCCACGCTGGAGAAGTGCGCCAAGTGCCAGGGGCTGATTACAGAGCGCATCGTCCGTGCCCTGGGCAAGGGCTACCACCCCGGCTGCTTCTCCTGCACCGCCTGCGGCCGGGCCATCGGCACCGAGAGCTTCGCTGTGGACGAGCAGGATGAGGTGTACTGCGTGACCGACTTTTACAGGTGGGGGAGCGCGGAAAAGGGGGAGCATCCCCCACACTGGGAGGGCTTTGGCTTGTTCCCGTCATCCCACCGGTCTCACGCCGTTCCGATTTGCTCCCGTCAGGAAATACGCTGCGATCTGCAGTGCCTGTGAGCACCCCATCGTCCCTCGCGAGGACAAGGACACCTACAAGATTGAGTGCCTGGGACGCGATTTCCACGAGAGCTGCTACCGCTGCGAGGTATGGCCCTGATGGGGCTGGGGGCACACCCCAAAAGCCGAGGGGTTTGGCACCGAGCCTTTGCAAAGCACGGCCATGGGGCTCGCAGCACTCGGGGTTACTTTTTAGCCAGCAGTTTATCTTGCAAATCGATGGGGAGGAGGAAATATAAATAAATTGGGTGAAAAGGATGATGCGTTTGGCCAGGAGAGCTTCAGCTTTTCATGCTTTTGAGGTAGTTTTGTTGTTTTTTTCTGAGTGCTGGTGGGTTTTGCAGCAAAAATGGGATGCAACACCCTAAAACGTGGCCTCCCTTTCCCCTCTCGTCCCCAGAGCTGCAGGACACCCCTGTCACCGGAGCCAACGGAGAACGGGTGCTACCCCCTGGACGACCACCTCCTCTGCAAGTCCTGCCACATCCGATGGCGAAACGAGTCGTCCTGCTAAAAACCCGCAGCTCAACATCCATCTTCCAGCGCTGCACACCAAAAAGGGGCCGTGGCCAGTCCTGGGTGCCTGCTGCACCCCCAAATAGCTGCAGAACTGGGGTTTTCATCACCAAAATGTAGCTGGTACCCCCCGTCCTGCTGGGCTGGCCAGGCAGAGAAGCACAGATGTGGTGTCCCGGCATGGCCCTGAGCTCATAGCAAACATAAAAAGCCCTGGCAGAGCAGCGGTGGCAGAGGAGCTGAGGTTTTGTTCACTTATTTCTTTTTTTAAATTCCTTTTCCAAGGCCGGTTTGGTTTCCTTGGGTGGTTTTTTTTTTTTCTTTCTTCTCAAGCTTCCTTGGGGTTTCACTTAAACATTTCTCTGTGGTGACGCAGAGAGCAGGCACTGATTTAGTTACTCGTAGTTAAATAAACCCCCGAGTTTAAAAAAAAAAACAACCCTGTTTCTTTCATCCGCCCTGCATCCCAAACCCATAAAATGCATGTTTAAAAATAAGAAAGAAAAAAAAAAAAAGCGCCACTTTTTAGACTTCACAGGAGTGGCAAGAGCCAGGTTGCTCAGGGCAATAAGGCAGCTGATTTTTGGGGTGCAGCGATTTGGCAGATGCCGCTGTCGCCCTGGGGAGAGCGGAAGGTCGTTTTCCGGGGCCAGATTCAGGGTTTTGCGATGCGCCGTGGTGTTGATGGTGGTTAGTGGTGGGGTTTGGTTGTTGGTTTGTTGGGTTTTTTTCGTGGACAGCCCACACTGTCTGGTCTCCATCTCAAACAAATCCTGGAGCCGGCAGAGGGCAGCCGGAGCACAAATTCCTCCATCAGACAGAAAAATTGCAACTAAAAACCGTCTCTCCTGTATCAGACAGTGCTGGGATGCCGGAAAAGACTGACAGCCCCATTTTTTCACGTTATCCAAGATAATATTGCTCCATTGTCGGAAATTTTTTAATCTCCTCTCAGTCCAAGCCCCCCCAAAAAAATTCTGCCCCAAACCGGCAGAAATTAGACTATTTCTCTGCACGCCCAACATCTGTGCAACCGATGTCACCGGTGCTTAGTGGTTTTGTTTGCGAGGGCGTTGCAAACCAGCCGGAGAAAGAACGGGTTTTCTTTTTTAACTGAATGTGCTTAAAAAGCCACAAATTGAGAGCAGAAAATAGCAAAAGCATCTGAGACGATGTTTAATGCTTTCCTGATGAAAAAAGGGAGCTGCTAAAAAAAAAAACCCACAAACCAACCAAGCCAGCAGCCTAAGTCACGTTGTATAATGTCTTTCCAGCACGTGCTGTATTTATGAACGAAGGGGTTAATGTATAGTTAACGTACGCACTGGAGTCTGGCGGGCTGGTTGATTAATCAACACCAACCCCACAACTATTTCCTGCCGACTCTCCCCATCTCCAAAGCCTATTACTCAGCGTTCGTTAATGCGTGTCTACAGCCCATCAATCAGGTCAGAACTCACTATATGCTTTTTATAAGTAGAATGTTAATGTAAAGCCGTGGTCTTTTCCCTGTCACGTAGGTCTTTTCCCCCGTCACGTAGGTAAGTCGGTGACTTTGGGTCCGGTTGGGTGAGGATCCTGTGTCCCACGCTTGGGGAAGTCCCGTGCTCGAAGTCAGCTCTCACTTTCTGAAGTTTCTCACCCTGCGGGGAAAAACCAGGCATCAAAATGATGCTAGAAAAGTAAAACGACGTGGGCAGGCTTGGTGGCGGCCAAAGGGACGCCCCACAGAGCAAAAGGTTACTCGTTCTTTTGCAATAGGGGTATTTTTCCGAGCGAGGTTTTTCAGGGAGGATGGAAACGCCAATGCCAAGCGGCATTTTGGCTGTGTTATCGCACTGCATGCTGGGTTAAACCCTCTGCACAGCACCCTTGGGTACTCAGCAAGCTACGCTCCCCCTCCGCAGAGCTTGTGGTGGGAAGGGGTCGGGTATTTCCCCCCCAGAGCGAGCCAGGATGGGCTGTTAGTGCTGGGACTGCGTTGATTTTTGGCCAGAGGCAGGCAGGGAAAGGTTTTTATCAATACAAAGCCATGGAGAAGATGCTGGAGGATGAGAAGGGCAAGGTGCAGCTGGAGAGTCTGGCGGCGTGGTGAAGGGACGCAGAAGGGGTCAGATTTGGTATATTTTTCCAGGAGCGGACGATGACAAGGGACAGGGATGGATGGACAGGGAGGTAAGATGGTAAAAGACTGATTTAAGCCATTTTCTTCTTGAATAAGGGGAGAAACGTTATGAGCCGAGGTTTGGGGAGCGTGGCAATGCCTGAAAAGCACGGCCTTGCATTTTCCCCCTGGGAGGATCTCAAGGAATTTCTAGCGCCGTCCAAGCTGTGTGGAGGAGATTTCGCAGGGCTGAGGCTGCAGGAGCCACGTCCCATCCTGCCGCGGAGCAAATCCACGTTGGCTGCGATGGCTCAGCCCGTCCTTGGGCTCCTCGCCCTCACTGCAAGCACCCGGGTTTGCTAGCAAAAATAAACCAAATACAAATCACGCACGGAGCAACATGAAGCTCCTGCTTTGTTCTGTGAGCCCCCCAAATCCTTGCAGAGCCACCCCCCCAAGACCATCCAGGCGTAAAAACCCACTTGAGATCTTGCTCGTCTCCTTCCAGGGGCAGTGCAAACGGGCAAAGAGGATCGGACGCCTCCGGAATTGCATCGGCCGAGCCCTGCCCTTCCCTCGGCTGCTGCAATAAGCCTGGCTTTTCTTGCAATCCCTCTTGGCGAGGCCAAGGAGAGGGGGGAGGGACCTGGCTGTCCTCCAAGGAGAAGCAAATGCAAATATTTCTTCACTTCAGGCTGGGTGCGGCCCGGGGGTAAAATTTCCCTGGGCTTTCCCAGCAAAGGCATCTGATACCATACCCTGCTGTGAGCTCCCAGGAGTACAACGGTGTATCCCATTAAAAAAAAACAACAAAGAACAACCCACAACAAAACCCAAAGGTTCTTTTTCTTGCAACTCAAAGCTTTTAAATTAAAGGAGAAGCTGACAGGCAGTGCCCGTAGTATTTTTGAATCAGTGGTCAAAGTGTTGCTTTGTAACAAATAAGGCCTTTTGACAGGTTTTGTTTGCAAGCCGAAGATTTTTGGCACGGTGTGAGGAAAGCAAGCCCGTGAAGGGAAACAGGCTGGAAAGTGCCTTTCCCCAGCATCCCCTTGGTCAACCGTGAGATGAGCTGGAGTCCTCGCGTAGGAAACGCTGCAGGAGGGGAAACTGAGGCTGAAGAAGCCGCCAGGGCTTTGCTGGCTGGAAAAGGTGCTGGGAGGAGGGTTGGATGCTCAGCACTGACGATGTTTTGTTTTGGTTTGGTTTTTTTCCAAACAGGATGGAAAGAGCTGGAGGAAAACTGGGTTATTCTTTTGGTTGACCCAGGTTAATTACAACCATATCCCAGCCGGCTTGCTGTAGCATCATCCTTCCCTGCAGAGCATTCAGATCCGTTTTCTGCACTTTCCCATCTTTGATGCAACCTAAAAACCTAAAATGTCTTAAATAAAAAGTGTTCTCATCCTTCTGGCTAAGAGAAAGGCTGGGGGGGGGGGGAACCAGCAGAGATTACTCTGAGAGCAGCCCAAGTCCTGAATTTCTCCAGCTTCATTATGCAGCACAGGCAGGCTATATAAAAGAAATAATGCAACATTCTTCTTTTTCCCCCCACTTCCCCTGCAAAACTGAAACATCCACTGCCGCGATTTATTTTTAAAGCACGATAACATGAGGCAAAATCGATGCAGCCAGTTACGCAAGTGTGTTACCAGGCTGCAAGTGATACACTGGGTTATTAAAAAAAAAAAAAAAAAAAAAAGGCAAAAAATCCCCAACCCACCCTATTTCTGAAAATAGATGCATGGCACATGCCTGCAAATGGAGCTTTGACATTTTATATCCTGGCTTTCCTTCATTGTATCAGCAGTGATTACAGCATCCCGCAGCCTTATTTCCTGAAAATTAACAATTTTCACCCTGACCTGGCTTCAAACAGCTTACATCTATATTTGGCAGCAGTGTCCATTAGAGCCCATAGGTGAGGGATTTTATTAAAAAAAAAACACAACAAAAAAACCCCCTAAAACCCCCCAACTTCTCTCAGAGGTTATCCCGTTTGTCAAGGCGGCTTATTGACCTCGGTGATTTATCACTGGGAAAAAAGCTGAAGGGAGGTGAAAGAGGGGGGAAATAGCTCCTAAAAATAAATATATCCCTTAATTCTCCGTGCGGCTAAACTTCCCCTCACAGCCCAGTCGGAGGAATGTACTTTAATTTCCTTTCTCGAATTCCTTCGTCCGAGGTTGAATCTCGCTGAGGCGATCGGGGCGTTTTAAGGGCACCACGTTTTGCAAAGAAAAAGAGAAATAAGCGAGAGAAAGGAGGGTATTTGCCTGACAAAAAGGAGGAGGAGGAGGCTGGCCGTTACCCCTCACGCCGCCTCAGGCTCCACAGCGCCGCCTCGCCCGCGGTCCTGCAGGAGCCGCCTCCCGCCTCTCGCTTCACAAAATGGCCGCCCGACGGGACCACGGCCACCGGCGCTGAGGCGACAAAATGGCGCCGGGCGGGCAGCGGGGGGAAGGATGGACGATACGTGGCTGCGGGGCCGGGGCGGCGAGCGTGAGTTTCAGCCGTGCCAGGACCACGGTGGAGGGGCTTCTCTTGATGTGCGTATCCTCTCCAGGCAGGCAGCGAAAGCGCTGCGGGTGAAACCTGACCGCCCCCCCCCCCCTTCCTCCCCGCACGCCTTTCGCAAAAGGATGCGAAAATGCCCAGAAATGCGCGTTTCCACTCGGCCACGGGGGGGGCGGAGGCCTAGGTCTCCCCTCCGCCGCCTCAGAGGCCCCCCGGCGCCATCGCCCGTTCTTTCCCTTCACGGCGCAGCCCGCCGGCACCGACCCGTCTCAGGTTTTTTTTTCCTCATAGCGTGAAGATTTTTGGCCCAGAATCGCTCTTATCGTCACACGCACCCCAAGGTGGGTAGTTTTGTGCCTAATTCTTTCTCATCCACCGCTTTTCTCCTTCGCAGAGGTTGAAGCCACCGCCTCCCATTCTCCTCACGGCATGGAAAATACCCAAACGCGCTTTTAAAAAAAACCAACCAAACCATCACAAAACAAACGCAAAACACCCGAGGATTGATGTATCTTCAGAGCCAGAGTGGTGCAGGGAAGAAGCCGTCGTCGCTCGCCTTGCTCCCCACGACAACCTCCCTGCCATTCAGTTAATTAAAAGCGTATACTTAGTGTGATCAGACGTGGTAATACCGTAAAAAAACCTCCCAAAACCCCGTAACATCCAAATGCTCGTTGTTGGAGGCTGCAGCCAAGGTACCACATATGCTTTTTTTAAAAAAATACATTTTTTTAATGTTGCCTTTTTTTCTGTACCACAGTGGTGTTATAGGCTTCATTGTAACGTCCCTTCTTCGTTAAAACCCACATACCTAAAATAGTACTGTTTTTTCCTGGAATTACGGTTTTAGGCCCATACAGATAATCTTTTATTCCTACATGTATAGAAATATTTCTATATATTTACTACATATTTTTAAATATATATATATGTCTCCTTTTTCCAGGGACTGATTACAGAATATAAAATAAATCCCCACACCTAAAATACTATGACTTAATGATATATAATCACTGTAATTTTGGCCCATATATATGTTTGATTTTATATATTACCTTTGTTTTCCTCCATTGGCTTTCTACTACAATATATCCTAAAAGCAGGAGAAAAAAATGCCATTAAAAAAAAAAGAAAAAGCAACCCATCTCTTTTTTTACAGTCCATGGTGGAAGTTTGTGCCTGAATGTTTTATTTGTTCCACAGAGATGTAGATTTTCCTTGGGAGATTTGGGGAGGATTTTTTTTTAAATTCAAAGAGGAAAAAATACACCCAGAAGAACAACAAGAAAAGAGAACAAAAAAAGAAAAAAAAGTACATAAAAACAGACCCCAGTAACTGAAGCTGCAAATGCAATCAAATAGTCCGGTTCAGACAATTCATTGTAACGAAAAGAGAGGACAAATCAGTTGCACTGAAATGGCAGAGCTCTGCTGCAGATCCGGAGGAGGGATCAGCTCCTTTATCCCACCATCTAGCGCTCCAACCACCACCATTATTTTTTTTTCCAGTGCTTTTGTGTTGGGGCGTTTTATTTAAAGCCAAGCAGGCTGCAAAACCCCGCTGAGCCGGGACTGCCAAAGCTGCTCATGGGCTTAATTTATATATATATATTTTTCTCCCTGCTTGCACCCCATCCTTGTGCAATCCTCTCCTTTATTATGTGCTCTATTGCTTGCTCGCTCTCTTCCCCCCCCCCCCCCCCCCGCGGGTATAAAGGTTTCTCTCCTCTCCCCAGCTTGGCTGCTTATTCCAGAAGTTTCTACGGGGGAGGGAGCACCCACTGCGGAGCCTTTGCCGCAGCGCCGGGCAGGCGTGGTCCCTGCTGCCGGAGGAGGAGGAGGAGGATGGTGATGGTGATGCAGAGGATGCACCACCTCTCCCTGCCCTCCATCCCCAGCTGGCAGCCTCTCCCCCTTGCTAGATTTCCCCATCCTTGAAAAGGGTGCTGGGAGGCGTTTGCAAGGGTTGGTTTTTTGGTGGGTTTTTTTTTTCCCCTCCCTCTTTGCTAAATAAATTAAAAGCAGAGATGTCTCTTGATGGAGATGGATGAGGCTGGGCTTGCAGCAATGGGGTTGCTCACTCACGCGCGCTGCAGCAGCCTTGATCTGGCATAGCAAGGGTACCGATGGCAGAAGTGACCTTTCCCAGGCGGTGGGAAGGAGGCTTCCTCCCCTGCCCTGACATGCTCCCGCTTGGAATTCATTTTAAATAGCAGGGTTATGATTTTTTTAAATTTTCTTTCCCCCTTCCCCTTAACAGCTTGCTCTTTCAGTGATTTTTTTTTTTTTTTTGGTAGCCTGTGGGTTGAAGCTTCCTCATGATTTTTTTTTTTGTGTGTGTGTGTGTTTTGAATTGCATTTTAAAACTGCCCAGCTGGAGACAAGTCTTGATTAGAGCTGGAACAATAGCTTCATTTTATTAATAATGGGAAGGATTTACAATTCTACAGCACCTTCCTTGGAAAGCTTTCAAAATCATTTGCAAACACTCACAAATTTAAGATTTCACAGCCCTTGGCTGTGAGGTGGGTAAGTATTTTAACTGTGCCACCACCAAAAATCACGTTGGTGGCAAATCTCCATTTCTGAGTGCTTAAAAAAATGACAGATTTGGTGGGTTTTAGGGATGCAAAGCTGGGAGGGGGGGAGGTCGGTAAGTGGGGCTGCCTGAAAGCTGTAACCTAGATCTGTTCAGTGTTCTCTGTAGATGCAGAGTATTTCACTGCGTCCTGGGAACTGGGCTGTTATTTCTCCGCCTGCTCCATGCAGACGACCACGCAGCTTGCCAGAGCAAAGCTGTGGACTTGCCTGCTTGTCAGTGAACATCTGCTTGTAGATTACTTTTTGTTCCTTTTTTGTTTTTTTTTTTTTTTTTTTTTTAATTCATTACATTTTTCTAGTCCCCAAGTGACCTCCTTTAGTGCTGGCTCCGCTGTGGTTTGACCACAGCTTTGCATTAAAGCAGGCTACTAGCGCTAACATGTCTCCATGCGAGCCAGCGTGACCTTGCTTGGGGGACTGGGCCCACCGAGCTCGTGCAGACACTGCTTCGATTACAGAACCCTGCACGCCGCTTTTTTCCAGCGTGTCCCTTCCCTGTCCCAGGTAGTGCAGGGGATGTTGCAGTATTGTGGGTGAAAGATGTCTTATGCCTTATTTTTTTTCCTTCCCAGGGAAATACAGGATTGTTTGTGTAACCCCTCTCCACAGCAGATACCTTCTTTGTAAGTATTGTAAACACGCAGCAATCTAAAAGCTGTCTGGGCAGTTGGATCTGGCCTCACTGAAGAGCATAAAGCACAGTGCTCTGGTTGTGTAAATGTGTGTTGTACACGGGCCACAGAAACCCACAATGTTTCTGTGGTTACTCCTGTCTGGATAGCATGAGTAGGTCCCAGGGCTTTCCCTTCCCACCGCTTACTATTTCACAAAAGCAAAGGCTGGAAAAAGCTCTGCCTTGTGGCCTTTTTTAAAGAAAAAAAAAAAGAAAAAGAAAAACTGCTGTGGATTAGTCATCCTTATTTTTAAAGGAAGCTGTGTTTGCCCGTCCTATCTGTATAACGCATGTGCATGTGAGATATTAACTATTAGCTTTATTTGCTGAGGCTGGTAATGGGCTGTGTTCGCTGCTCTTTGGAGCAATGCCACCCAGGCTCTGTCAAGCTGCTGCTGGCAGGTGGAAAAACTGACGGTCCAGTTTTTCATACCCTTCCCTCCATTTTCCTTTCTCGGTGCTGATGTCTCTGCATCAGCAGGTGTGAGGCCGTAACAACTGTAAGCAAGGACACATGAGCTGTTTTCTGGGGTCACCCTCTTGGTTTATATTTCTTTTCTTGCCTGTGGTAGCTTTTACCCTAAACTCCACTGACTGTATCTTGTGAGAAGACCGAGTTTGACCCTTTTGGATGCTAAAAATGGTACCATTTTTAAACCTTTGTGCTTTTTTCCCCTTTCCTTGTGGTCATGCAGAAGAGCGAGCAGTTCAATTAAAACAATATAGCAAAGGACAGCTCCCTCCCCCTTTCCCCTTTCAAAAAAACCTTCCAGAGTTGTGTGCTCTTGAACTGCTGCATAGGCAGAAAACATACAATGCAGTTGTCAGCATTGTGCTGATGTGTGGCACATTAAAAAAAAAAAAAAAAATACACACAAAAGGGGTGGGGAGAACGGTTGCCTCCAGGGAATAAAACTGTGGGGCCCCTTTCCCTACAAGCAAACAGACCTACATGCGATAGGATATTACTCCTAATTTTACTCAGGCGAAGGGCTAACATCAGAGGGAGCGTTGCAATGGCCTAAATTGTGCTGGTGAAGATCAGGGTCCCCTTGAACTATATTTTTTTTTTTTTTCCTGTGAACTTGCTGCTGCGAGATGCTGCTGGTTTATTACTTGATCCTTCAAAGTTGTGCTCGTTTACCGGGACTAAGGAAAACGCTTCCTTATTGGGTGCAGTTTCTTTTGTTGTGTTGCAAAAGGTAATAAAAAGCACCTGGTGCTGGTCTCTCCTAGGTCACACATGACTTCAAGGCACAGAGTCCCGGCAATCACGAGTGCGCAAGGAGCATTAGGTATTGGCGCCTTCTCGTTAGCCTCTCTTAATGAGAATATTGGCATTGGTGTTACATGAATCCCTCTGGCTGACCAACGAAGAGGCCCTGCCCTGCTAAACTGGAGCAACACCGTATGAGAAATGCAGTAATTCCACTGCCAGTGAGGCTGTCTGCTTGCTGATTTGTAGCACAGCTTTGATTTTATGCTTTTCTGGCCAAAACTTTGTGGAAGGTAAGTAGGAGGTGTCTGGGCCAGATTTCATACTGTGCTCCCTGTGGTGGAGAGCTGGGGAAAGTTGGTGTGCGGTGTACGTGGAAAACTCAGTAGCTCCTAAGCCTGAAGCCTCATCTATACTTGAAATAAACCAGCGTGGACAGGGATATTAATTTTATGCTCTTGTTAGGGATCTTTGGGTTTGGAGGTATGCCTCATGCTCATCAGAGGCCTTTGCTGGCATGGAGGAACAGTGGACCAAGACGTGTTTGGGACGTTTCCACATTTTTCAGGTTGGCACACCCTGTGGGACTTGGAATTACTTTTCTTTGGCACTTAAGGACAAACGAGTGAGAATTACCTCGTGTGCGCTGAACTTTTACCACCCTCTGCTTTGGACTGAAGAGTTACTAGAACTACATCGACGAGGTTTCCAAGCTAAACAAAACCTGAATTTCCGGTGCCAAAAAGCGAGCGAGTGATAGAAACCTCCAGTCCTCCTCCATAAGGGGGGGAAACTGCAGTCTTTTAAGCTTTCCTATTATCCCGAAGAGTTAAAAAGTTGCATCATGAGATCTGCAGAGGTAAAGCAAAGGTCAGAACTCACCCAGAAACTGTTCTTCTGCGCCGTATTACTGGAGAGGTTTTTGCGCGTGGCAGGTCTCGATACACAAGTATTTTTCTTTCTCTGAAGTGAAAGAGCGATAACAGCCCAAACGCGCATTCAGTCTGCTCCGTTTAAATACCATCAAGTTGCTTCAGTATGAAAATGGCATTTGGCGAAACAAAAGCTCTGATGGACAGCTGGCTTGGTACTTATTTTGTGCTGGGTGTGCAGATCAATCCAATGGGGTGTGTGGGGAAGAGCATCCTTTAGGTTTGGACTGTGGGTTTTGGGTTAAACTTTTGTCCTGCAACATCTCTAGCGTCATTTCTGTGACTTTTTTTTTTTGTTTGTTTTGTTGTTTTGTATCCTGGGCATTGCACGCGAGGCCTTTATGTAGAGGTCATAGAGCAACTGAGTGTTAAAAACAGCAAAGTACAGGATACGGTGATTTATATCCTTTGCAGTTCTTGTGTTTGGGTATCAAACCATGTGGGGCTTGCTCTTTGTAGTTTTGTTTTCTTTGTTTTTTCCCCTAAAATGTAATATTTTGCAGCCCGGAAGACTAAAGTCCTCTCTGTCTAGCTGATGAAATGCCCCGTGTTTGGGAAAACCCCTTTTGAGGTGAGCAGGTACAGCTCTTCAGTACATGGTCACTCAGAAGTTGGGGGAAGCAGGACAGAAGCTGGCACTGTGATATTTCTAATTTTTCCCCAAAATAGGTATTAATTCTAATACATCGACTCTACAGTGACCAAGAGTGAGCTCTTTTGCCGTCCTGCGACAGCACATGGTGTTTAGGTTGCGTGGCTCGGCAATCGTGCTGAAGAAATGTCTGTTTTTGTGTAGCAAAGTATTTTGAAAACAGAAACGTTCTTTTAGATATATACAAATGGGTTCAGTGTCAGCCAAATTCCAGGAGCTCCCGAGCCGTGTTTACTGTGCTGCAGAAGGTAACCGGTGCTAACCCACCGGCTACAGTGGCGGTATTTTGTGGCAGTTCCCATCCCATGTACTGCGTGGATAATTACACCACCAAGTTTAGTGGGGAAAAGCGTTTGAAAAGAAATCACTAAATACTGGGTTTCAAAACCAGAAAGGAAGTCTTTTTTGGATGGAGTCATCTTGTCATGAAGGTTTGGAGCACTGACCTTTGGAGGGGAAAGAACCGAAATCAAATTAGTACAAATCCTATACTTTGTGTTGCTTAGGATCCAGAACCAGGCTTTGTGTTCAAAGCGTTATCAGCATGTAAGCCAGTATCCTCTGTCTTGGCAACAAATGAGCCCAAATATCAAACGGCACCAATTCCTTCTTGGAGGAAATTATCCATTGCATAAAACGTAATGGGTAAGCAATAAAATTAGGCCAGTAATTCAGGCTGGCTTAAAAATGAGATAAAAGCCTAGCTGGCAATTTGATATTCAGCAGCCATACTGTCATTCTAATAAATGCCATCAATGAGCAGGAAAAGCACGTAAATACATTTTCTAATGACAAGATGGTGGCTGGAGCTGGCCGGCTTGAACAAAGAAACGCTCCGAGTGTTTCTGGTGATGTGAGAGGGCGCTTGTCTGGGTAACACGATTTTTCTGTAAGAAGCAAAGCGAGCTGGGTGCTGGACACTGGTGGGGATAATCGTTGTGCGCCACTAATGCGACCGCTCTAATCCGTGTGAGTCCCTGGTCGATGTCCCTGGCCAATGTCCCCAGCTACGGGGGGAGGCGTAACGCCTCCCTTCCCCACCTCCAGCTGCGAGTGCAAAACACAGAGCTATTGCTAAGCCAGACCCAAGTATAGGAAGTTACGGTCTTAGCAAACACAGCTCTGGTTGCTGTCCTTGTTCGGTATCTAATTCTTTGCTTTTTCTAAATGTTTGGCAAGCAGTCCTGGCGACATGTGGCAGCAAGCTCCACTACTTGGGTAAGATGCTGCGTTAAAAATGTACAAACTTGCCTTTTCAAGCGTTGTCTGCTCATTTCTATTTATTGACGTTTCCTCCTCGAAGTGAGGCCGTCTCCAGCTGTTTGTGAGGACCCCAAGGATGTTTTCCGATTCTCCTGCCCTTTTCTTTTTTTTTTTTTTTCCTTCTCCAAACTGGAGAGCCGCTAACTTTATTAGCTCCTTATATGGCAGCACCATTTTCTCACGCCTTTAATGGTTCTCTTTTGATCTGTCCTGTTCTTGCTTTGCTTTTCTTGACGTGAACTTGGGTGTTCAAGCTGCGATGGGTTTATAACCCGCTCCCTCATTAATACATGACCTGGCATTTTAATCCTTTCCAAGCGCTGATAAGAAACGTCCAAATGTTTTAACTGTGGGGTTGGCCGAGATGCCCGGAGATAGCCGAATTCTCGGCTACACCCACCGCGCGGGCGTGAGTAATTTAAATCGCGCCTTGCCGTGCACCAGACCCTGCCCTTGCGTGTCCTGAAGGCTGCGGGCCATCGGGCAGTGGAGAGCAGCTGAAGTTCCCTCTTCCTTGGCCATTCGCCCCTCCAGGATGGGTGTAGCACACAGGGATGTGCCTCCGTGTTTCACCCTGGGTGCTCATTGGGTTCTCACCGGCGGCAGGGCAGCGGGCTGGTGGTGATGAGGAGGGTGTTGGTTGCTGCTATGTAGGACGGGTCCTTCATGGAGGCCCCTTTGGTGTGCTGAGAGGAAGGTTGTGCTCACTCTGGGCTCTAGCCAGGCTCCGTGTTCTTTAAAATCTTCGTGTCGGACCCAGTTACAGCAGCATCGCCGAAGCGTGGTCGCACGTTGCAACTGGGACCAGTTTCCTCCCACAGCATATTAAAAATACTGGGATGATCCAGTGTTTCGTTTTGTGTCACTGGGCTTTGTCCTCCTTTTCCAGCTGGTTTTTGTGTCAATGGAGCCCTTCCTGCGCTCATCTCAACCCTCTTTTCTGTCAGCAGAGTCCATGCCTGCCTTTGCGATGGCTCCCAGTCCATGGACGTCCCTCCCGGCCCAGCGGTGACCCAGCGTGGGGTTTCTTTGCAGGACCTGGGCGCCGGTGTGGTTTTCTCTTGTCCCTAGCAGGGAGGGAGCGGGAAGAACGGTTGGAAATCCTGTTGCGGCAAGCACGCTTGATTGGAGAGGGGAGAATTTGGCATCGAAAAACCATTTGATGTGTGGTTTGGGTTTCTTCCTCTCTGAAGTGGATGTGCGTAGAGCCCGTTAAAGGTATAAACACATAGCGACTGCTTTTGGGGTTTCTGAGCAGATAAAGCAGAAAGCTAAACCCATTTCCTTGGAAAAAAAACGTGCAGTGGAAAGTGCTGGTGGAGCGCGTTGGCAGCGCGTTTTCTCCTGCGCACGCGGCTCCATCGCACGTTGTAAAGAATAGATGGTTTGCCTGCAAAGAATTGTTTGGGTTTTTTTAATCAGTAGATCTCAGTTTGGCATCGTCACTGAGGGAAACTGAGGCACGGGGCTGTGAAGGGCTGGGCTCGCAGCCACCCGGCAGCAATACAGAGTCGGGGATAAGAGTCGGGTCTGCGCCAGTCGACATGCGTCAGAGGTCTGATTAAATCAGGAGATTTGCATGTTTGTTAAGCCATCTATCGCTTGATGACTTTGACCAGCTGCCGGGGTGGAATTGGGTGCCAAAGGCAGCAGAGTTGGGTGCCGCTCGCCCCAACAAATAAAAAATGGTTTTGATCGATAGAAAAGTGCTGTCAGGAGGCTTCGGCCGAGGAAAATACCGAAACATCAGTCTGCTCTATGTGGTGAGAGCAGCTAATGGGCTTAAAAAAATAAATAAGTAACTCGCCCCTGGGTGCATGTTCGGTTTTGTCCTGACCTCAAACTGCTCTGCCTCTCGCGGTGGTCACCGGTTGGGCATTTTCCTTTTCGGGCACAGAAATAGGTGTGTTTATCTGTGCGGAGGCACGTTTTGGTGGAAAACCAGACCCGCCGGATTGGAAAACATTTTAGCTCCGCATGGCAGAGCTGCCTTTGGAGCAGAGACGGGCCGGGGTGCAACTCCTAACTCCTTCATATTTGCAACGAGCATTTTCTTTGCCTCGTTTTAATTAACGAGCTCTGCAAAAAACCCGGTGGGGGCCGAAGTGGGATAACTCGGAGCCGAATCGCCCTGATGACGGGAGTCCCTTTCCTGATGTCGCCTCCCCGTTTCAGCGGTATTTTTGGGCAGCTGGGAGGTATTCGGTGACCTCCTCCTCCACTCGGGGTTGCCTGTAGCTCTGAACTTTGGAGCCAGGAGAGATGAACAGCACTATAGGCTCCCAAATGGGCCCTTATCCGGCTTCGCCTAAATTTATTTTTTACTGGCTTTTGATGATTGCAGCAAGCTGGGCTTTTTGCTTTTTGCAGTGCGCTCCCTTTGGGTTTTTGCAATACACCCCTTTATTTTTTCTTTTTTTTTTTTTCAATGCACCCCCTTTTTTTTTTTTGCAATGCACCTTTTTTTTGGTTTTTTTTGCAATGCACCCCCTTTGTTTTTTTGCAATGCACTCCTTTATTTTTGCCCAGCACCTCCTTTTATTTTTACATTGCAGTCGTCCGTGTCGTCGTCCCCCCCCCCCCCAAATTTAGCGCCTTGCGCCCGCGCGCCGTCGCGCAGGCGCAGTTCTCGCCGTTCCCCCGCACGGGAGCGGGGCGGTGCGCGCCCACTCTCCGCCTCCGCCGGCGGGGCCGCGGCGCGCGCCCCGGGGCGCAGTGCGCCTGCGCGGGGGCCCCCGTGTGGCGCTGCGAGAGGCGCGGGGAAGGGAAGGGGAGGGGGGGGGGGAAGAGCGAGCGGAGCCGCCAGAGGAGCGGGAGCGCGGAGGGGGGGAAGGAGGAGGCGGCGGCGGCGGCGGCGGCGGGGGGGGGGGGGAACCCCCCGCTGCCGCTGACGGAGGAGGAGGAGGAGGAGGAAGCGGGAGCGAGCGAGCGAGGGCCGCGGCGGGGGGAGACAGGGAGGAAGAAAACCCGCGGCGGAGGGGGAGCCCGCCGCCCGCCAGCCGGCCCGCCAGTCAGGGGGCCCCCCCGGAGGGGATGGTGTCGTCCGCCGCCGCCGCCGCGGGGGGAGGCAGCCGGCGGCGCTGAGGGCGGCAGGGCCCCGCGGCGGAAGAGGCGGAGGGCGGCGAGGAGGAGGCGGAGGAGGAGGAGGCGGCGGCGGGCGGCGAGCGGCGGCCGGCAGCGCTGCGCGGGGGGAGGCGGCAGCGGCCGGGAGCCGGGGCAGGGGCGGCGGGTTCGCCCCGCGCCGCACAGCATGGTCCGGGAAACCAGGCACCTCTGGGTGGGCAACTTGCCGGAGAACGTGCGTGAGGAGAAGATCATCGAGCACTTCAAGCGGTGAGTGGGGAGAGGGACGGGACGGGGCGGGGGGGTATCTCCGCCGGTCCTTCCCGCGCCTTCGGGTCCGGCTACCCACCCTTCCCCCGGGGAGGCCCTTTCCGCGGCTCTTCCCCCCCCCCCCCTTCTTCTCTGTGTTTGAGGAAAATAAGGAGGAAAAAATAAAAACACAACCGTTAAAAAAAAAATATTAAAAAGGAGGGGAGGAATGCGGGGGGACGGTGGCTCCCGCGGCCTGTGGAGAGGAGGAAAACAAAATCGCTGTAAATAACCCCGCGCCATGGCGAGGATCGGCCGCAGAGCTGGCGGCGTGGACGGACCTGGGGGAGGCCGGCCGGAGCGGAGGAGAACAACAGGATAAGAATAAGAATAACGACTAGAAACGAAACGGAAGAAAACGACGGAGGAGCAGCGTGTCGAAGCTTGGTTTTTCTGCACGGAGTGGATTTCATGCCGAGGGGGGAGCTGTCTCGGAGGCAGTCTTAAGCCTGGCCATCTTGCTTCTCCATGACTTTTTTTTTTTTTTCTGGTAATTATTCAGCGTTTGGATATTTCTTTTTATTTTTTTAATCCCCTTTTTTTTCACTGTGTTTTCCTCCGTCTGGAACCACGCCGGCCCTGAGGATGCGGCCGTGCCCGCGCCGCTCGGTGCAGCGCACGGTGGGAACCGAACCGCCTGCAGCTGCGAAAACGTGACTCTTAGAAGAGAAATAATCACACAAATCCACGAAGAAAACGCCGGATCCCTCCACGCGGGAACCGCTCTGGACTCCTTATTATATTGTGATTTTGGCTTTTTTCTTTTTTTTTTTTTTTTTTTTTCAGAGATTAATTCTGCTCATAAGGAAGGTAGTAGCTGTTTGCATGGTTGTATTTTTTTTTTTTCCCTCCTCCCTTCGTCTTTTCGTGCTGGGAGGAGGAGGAGGAGGCGGCTTCTTCCCCGCTGCTTCAACAACACCTTTTTCCTCGGGAAATGCTCTCGCACAAAGTTGATACCCTGCACCCCACGCTGGAAGCTTTTTTTTTTTTTTTTTTTTTTTTTTTTTTTTTTAGGCGAAAAAGAAGGTAACGAGCACAGGGTGGTTGCTCAGCCAGGTTGTTTTAAACCCTCCCCCCCCGCAAAAAAAAAAAAAAAGGATTTCGAAGCTTCCTTTAATCTTCTTGCGTTAGAAAAATGACAGAGCGTCCTTAATAATGAGTCACTATGGGAAAAATAGATGCGGTGACACCGAGGGGGGGGGAGGAAGGTCCCCGCCGCCTCTGCCCCGGCTCCTGCTCGCCTGCCGCTGCGGAGGGGGCCGGGGGGTGGCTCGCAGCCCCCCGCCCCGGCGGCAGAACGGCCCCGCCGAGCGCGGGTGGTACCAACCGGTCTCTAAAATGGCGGCGGGGCCCCGATTGGGGCGGGGGGTCACCCCGGGGGTGCGGGGAGGAACCCCCCCCCGGGGGGGTGTGTGTGTGTCCTCCATCCTCCCGGCCTGAGCTGCTGCAGCAGCAACAACAAAACCCCATCTCAGTATCGTCAGCGCTCAGAAATTGCCTTATTTTAATTGAACTTTACCTTTTATTTTCTCCCCTTGAGCCCAGAATCGCTGTTTGGTCCGTGCCGGCGCGCGGGATTGTGGTTCTGCATTCAAAGGTGGTTTGTCTTGTCCGTCAGTCCAGGTTACGTGACCCAGCGTTGTACAAAGGCAGGGATTTTGGGGAAAGAAAACCCGCTCCAGGCTTGTTTGTTTAATTCCAGGCATAGCTAGCTGAAGGAATGGGCACTCAAAAGTGGAAATTTGACATTCCTGGGTCTTATTTTGTCCAGTCCTCCTCCTTTTTGTAAGATGTATTAAAGCAGGAAAAAAGTTGCTATGGTACTGTTGCTTAGAGATGGATGGGAAAAAATGGCAGGCGCTGAATTGTTAATTAACCTTCTTTTGGTTGTTTTTACCTTCGTGAGTTTCAGTCGGAGGTTTGGGGAGGAGATTTGCAGCCAGGCAACCCCCCTCCTCATTTCTATGATTTCTCGCTGTTTTTCAAAACTGATTTTTAACTGGAATTTGTGTGTTTGGGTGAGGCTGATCTCACGCAAGTAAACACAGTTAAAATACGCTTCAAAACATTTGGCTGTGGGTGCAGGTCTCCATAGCCCTTTCGGAGATGTAAAAACCTAAATATTTGTGGCTGTAAAAGGGATAAAGGGATACATGTCGAGCCGGGTTTCGGGGCTCAGTGTATAGGTGCTGTAGGTGGACAATGGAGCACGGCTTCCTTTGTATGGTGGTACTCGCCTGGGGGAAGGGACACGTTACACAAGGATTGCACGGGGTGGGGGGTATATCCATAGGGAAGGCAGCTGCCTGAGTGTGGAGGTGGGATGTGGAAGGCTGGAGATGGGAAAGGACAATTTAGTTGGGAGAGAAAGTCGTTTGTGTTTTTGTTGGGGGTTTTTTTTTTTTTCCTTCAGATGGAGCTGGGCTTGGCGAAACCCGGTTCCCACCCATCCCCCAGCCTGAGAATAGGGTGAAGAGCGTGCGGAGAGGCTGAGCCACGGCAGCGGGAGGAGGAATTTGGGGAAATAGGGCTTTAAAATCTCGGCTCCCAGGGCTGGGGAATAGTGTTACCCCTAAAGCCTCAGTGCAACCCACGGGAGTGTTTGTTTTTCCACTTTGCTTAGGAAATACTGTCATTTCCATATTAAAGCCCATAGGCAAGCGGTCTTGCTGTTGCACAGTCTCTGCTAGGGGCAAGTTTGAGAAACACATCCATTTTGTTTCTAAAGAAGCAAAAATTCAAGGAAGACTCCTAAAACTTAAACCCCAGCAGCCGTACTCAATGTGGGGGGGTTTCCTGCTTCCCCCCCTTCCCCTTCAATGAGCCACTTACTGTGGGAACCTTGCTTGGGTTTGCAGTCTCGCAAATAATTCTTTTAAGGGAAGAATTAAGAGGAAAAAGGCGTTTTGCAGAAATTGTATATTTATTTTCAAAACCCTCTTGATGTGTTTTGTTTAGTGTGAATCAAAATAATGCTTTCTGCTTGTGAATTCTCCTCTCAAATGAGAGAATATTGAAGCTGGTCTCAAGAAGCACTGGCTTAAGTGAGCGGTGTGATATTTTTTTTTTTTCCCTCTCCTTAAAAGCCCTTTTTTTTAATCTGTTCTCTTGATATTAAAGGAGATGGCGAAAGAATGATTTTCTGTGTGTTTCAACAAGTTGAAGTTGTTACGGGCTTTCTGTTTTGTACCCAGATACTCCCTTTTTAAAATCTTCTAATGTTCTGTATTTTCTTTCAACTGAGTTCTTAAGGCATTCCCGAATACGAAAACAACTGGTGCCAGGTTTGGAGGTCCGCTGTTAGGATGGAATAAGCAGCGAATCTGGGTTAGGATATGGGAGAGGAGAGCTCAGCGCTCACGGAAGCGGTGGTAGCCATCAGTTGGGTTCACCTAATTAATGCTGTCTTGACTAGCAGGAAGAAAAGTCATTCACCATCATTGAAACAGATGCTTGGCAGCTTGCAGAACAAGGCGACTAAATATAGTAACAGTTGTCCCCAACACAAGTGCTGGCCTTCCATGTTTTTTTTTTTTGTTTTTTTTTTATCCTGGGTTTTCTTCCAGTTACCTGAAAGAACAGGGCTTTGTCCCTTTATTGGTGCTTTAAAGGGCAAGAGGAGTAAAAGCCTCTTAATTATGAACCATGTGACTTTGGTATGCCATCTCCTATTCTGGGGGGGAATTAAGATATTCAGAGAGGCAACCAAGTCCAGGAGAAAGCCCTGGGTTTCAGGAAACAAATGCGCTCCTTTAAAATCGTCAGAAATAAGTTGCAGATGAGAGCAGTCTTGGAGAAGAGAAATAACTGTTTGGGTTTCTTTTGGGAAAATGTGCTTTTCTGGCTTCACCTTGGTTCCGATTTCTGGTTTGAGGAGATGCGTAGGATACCTTCTGGAGAGGTGGTTTGAATTTTAAACACAACTGCTCTGAGGAGTTGCTCTGCAAAAAAAACCCAAAAAACCCAACAACAATCTGGCATAAGGGTGAGTGTGTGTTTGTTTGCAATAACTTCTAGAAAACATTTGGTCAGTTTACAAGAAATTGTTTTGTCTTGATGCCTGGGAGTGTGAATTCAGCCTGGGAGCGTGAAATCTCTGTGCTTTCTGCTCAATACGTCACCACTATGGACAAGGGTGGAGCAGAGGGATTTTGGTCGGCTCTAATACAGATTTCGCACGGGGCAGAGCAGTTAAGATTGCTGCTGGTGTGCTGGCTTCGAGTGCCGAGAAGAAAATCCTCTGTGCCTATTTAGGGTGATGGCTGCTAGGACAGCACCGTTTCTGGGGCCTTTTTCCCACATCCAACACCGGCAGGTCTTGCAGTGTCTTTCCACGGGAACAGGCTTGAGTTGGAAGTAATGGTACTCCTGTCTTTCTAGTAAAACTCTCAAATATGTTCCCGGGGTTTTACTGCTTATAATTGAGTAATATTTCTTGGATATCACTTAGGATGCAGACATGTGGATGGTTATACTAAATCAGCTTTGCATGTAGAGATCTCTATCCAGATGTATTTTTATTTTTGGACAATACACAAGGCTACAGAATGAACTGCTTCTCTTTTCTTTCTTGATTCGTATCATTTTTAAGTGCCGGTATTTTCATAGATGAGGTGCTAGCCTTTTTAGTTCAGAGCCTTTGAAGAGAGGGAGAAGGTAAAATTTATGCCTGTGCTTTGCTGAAGCAATGTCTAGAATATTGGGCAGTATCAGGACTTGCTTGTGCTGCATTTTTTACAGATATCTCCGGTAAGGTAATCTTGGTTTTGCAGAATATAAAACCCCAGAAGATCACGGGAGGACATTTGGTTGGGGGATTAGGGCAAGGGGATTAAATTAATTGCCCAGAATCAGAAGGGAAAGAAAGGTGTGGAAGACGCGAGGCGAGTCCTGCCTCCTCGAGTCTTGGTTCCAAGCGAAAGTCGGTTGGCTAATTGGGGAGATGGTGGGGCTGGTTCTGGTGGTGGCTTGTGTCTTTGTTTTCCGCTAGAAAATTCTCCTTTAATAATTCTGATCCTGGTGTAGATTCACCGAGCACCATAAAGCTGCACAGGCATCACCTGCACAGTGTACCGGGGGTGTTACACAGCGGTGTTTGTCTGCAACCACCTACTTCTTCCCCTGAGAGAGTCACACGGAGGATGGCCTCTCGGCAGTTTGAGATTCATGAATCCTCTGGCTGCTCCCGATTCTGCTCTTTGCATGCACTTGAGGTGGCAGCTTGTTGACGCCACGCTGGCCGAGGAAATGCCTACGTAATTATTTCAAAGAAACTTAATGAAAAGCCGCGAAGAGCGTAGATTTGGACTAAGCTTCTATTAAGTGGTTTTATACGCTGAGCCATGTTAGAAAGATAAGTTGATGTCACTTGGTTACAAATTTCTGTCATCTGCTGAGCCTTTCTGGCATTGTTTCTTCTCTGAAGTTTCTTCAGAGGTCCTGGGCCATGTTTATTTGTGATTTGATGAGAGCAGCTTCTGTTGTTGCTGAGCCGCTCCAAAGTGGCATTGGCTTTTGGTATTTCTTGCCCTTTATCATTGTACCAAAGGAATTTAGAGTAATCCCAGTGCCCTTTATCACCAATTGCAAGAAAACACTCGTGTGTTGAGAACTTAGCAGTCCCTGCAGAGCTTATGCAGGTATTAAATCCATTTGTCAAGTGAGAACAGAGGGCAAGAAAAGACTTATGTTTGTTCTGTGATAGCCTTGTTGACTGGTTGGTGGTTTTTTTTAATTCCCCTTGCTTTTCATAGGACAGGAAGTCATGCCAGGTTCTCTGGCAGATGACCTTATTGCCGTCTTAAGGTGTGTCCAAAATTAGGTCCTTGTCTTCGCCGAGAGCAAAGAGGCGCTAGCTGGCTTTTCATAAAAAGGGAAGTAAATATCCAAATGAGTAGAGGGCAGGTTGCAGATTTTGGATGAGTCGGTGAGTCAGGATGAACCTGGGGCTCCTTGGGAGTTTTGTTTTCATGAGCTGATGTGTCACAACTCAGGCTGTCTTGCCGTTGTAGTGGTTTCACAGTGTTGGCAGCTTGTGAAGAAGAGGAGGAGATGTTGCCTTCTGCGCATGAAGATGCACCTGAGAAATAACAAATACCAAAGCGAGGTCTTCTGATGATGTCTGGGAATGCGTAAAACCTCTTGACCGATTTTGGACTACTAAAGGTTTCGGGAGAGTTGCTGGCATCAAGGGTTTAAGTTGTGAAGCTGCTGGTGGGGTGGATACGTTCTGGTTTTGGTAGCTACCAAAAATAAGCGCTTGTGAGATATTTTGCTTGTGCTTTTTACTAAGTTCAGTGAACTTGCTGAGGTCAGAGAATGCCCTGAAACCAAAGAATGCAAGGGCAAACATTCCTAAACAATGAACTGAGGAATAAACTGGAAAATATTATTACTCTACATAATAAGATTTTGAGTTTAGCTGCATCTTCGGCATGCCAATTGAGAAATCTCGTGGGAGGAATATGAGGCTGAAGATGAAAATTCACAGTGTACAACCAGCGTCGTGCCTTGCCTTTGCAGGATTCTTTGTAGTGTTCTGAAGACTACTTGAATGGTTCATGAAAATCAGAGAAAAGCTGCTTTTTTTTTTTTTTGTTGCCCGAGCTAAGAAGTCGGTAGTATTTCCCACCTGGTGATTGTACGCACTGGGTTAATGCAGGAGGCTTTGCCTTTCTGCCTGCCCGGTGAGTAATAGCAGCTCTGGTCTCCTCGAGTCCGAATAAACAGCTCCAACGCTGTTCTGCAGTAATATATTAAGATGTGATGACGACTTCTGTACGATGAATAAAACACAACCGCTTTGGTTTCTGCATTTCCATAGTTATTGTTTAACCTGCTAACACTGTGTAATCGTCTGGTGCAATCTGTAAAATCCTGCAGTGTGAAGATAACATCCTTTAATAACAGAATAAACATTGTTACAGACTTTTCATAAATATACCAGGATATATTCCAGGGCCTGCTGCAATCTGATCTGTTAACGGGACAGATTGAATGTGAAGGCAGTGTCTCTGAATTCGGTTGAAACACCATCCTTCTCAGGACAGATTTTTTTGGAAGTGTATCCTGTATGTAGCTGGCTCTGCACTATAGTTTGTATGTTCATGGGGACTTGGGTGAGAATGCAGCAGAATTTGGATGTGAAAGGAACATCAATTTTCTGCTCAGACAAACTAATCATGGGAGAAGAGCAGCAGTCTGTCTTAATGACCAGTTTCTGTTTAAAGACCCAGGCATCTTTTTTTTTTTTTTTTTTTTGCTTCCTTTCTCTTCCCCTTTTTAATTAAGCTTAGCAACTTAAAATGGAAAGCACTCTTTTTCTTAAGCATGCTTAGATCTGAAGCGTGAGCTTCCAAATCTGATCAGAACGCCCTGAACATGCTCTCATTTTAACCCTGAAAAGCCAGATGAGTGCAAACATCTCTGGAAGGAGCGTGAATAGATGATCTGCACCACTGTCTGCTGGATACCGGTGGCTCTCTCTCCGGGAAGAGACAACACTAACTTGTGTGCGTGTGTTCCTCTGGGCTATCTCTCTATCCGAGTAGAAGAGCTTGCATGTCTTTTGTTATCTCCTGATGTGGTGGGAGATCAGAGATGGGTTCAAACCAAGTTCTTGTCACGAAGGTGGTCAGGCGCCCGAGTCAAAGCTGGGTTTGAAATGATCTCTTAGCTCAATAAAAAGACTACTGCCAGATTGTAAATTTTTTTTTTTTAATCAAGTGGTGGATCACCTTCAGTTTTTCTCCAGGTACAAAACTGAGTTGGTCGTGTTTTCTGTCCATGGGATTCACGGAGAGTAACTTAACGTCCCTGTCACGGCTTTCCCCAACTGCGACGTACATGTCTTTGGTGAGATGCTCGCCGCTTCCGCGCAGCACAAAGCACCGAGCTGTGGTCCATCTGCTCTTGCCACTGGTGTGAATACCTCTCGTCCTCATTAATAGTGACAGCTGCCAAAAAGTGCATAGAGGCTTATTTAAATGTTCCCTCTTTAGGCTCTCTGTGGCAGCTGTGGCTGACCTGTAATAGTTAATAGGGCAAAATAAGAAAAATAAATTGCCAAGTTGTATGTTTAAAGTAGTCATCTTTGGAGGAAAAAAGTCTTCCGGCCTCATTAGCATCCTAACTGTGAGGAGAATAAAAGCTCAGGATGGATAAGTATCTCCCTTGTATACGTAATCAACATCTGATTTGATTTCAGGGGATCTGTGCTTGTATGTGTGAGACGCTGCTCTCGGACAGCCAGCTAAATACACATCTAGACAGCAAACGATCTGCACAGTAACCGCATTGTAATCAAAGTCTAAAGAAACCTTTGGTCTTTTTCTTAACACTAAAGCAACTCATTGGGAGTATTAGTAGCAGAGAAGCTTTACTACATTTAAAAAATAAAACTGGTTTCAATGCTGATGTTGTAGATGATATGCTGGTTGGGGGTATGGCAAGATACGCCAGTTTTTGGCAGGAGCTGAGCTCAGGAAGCATCTCTTCCTCTACATCCAGTCAGAGGTTACAGTCCTCGGTTGTGCTGGCAGTTCGCACTCTTGCCTACCTCGTGTCAGACTAATTTTTTGAAAGCAAGCGTTTAAAGGTAAAGCTGATCACCGAAACGGCATAAAATTAGGAAACGGCTTTCCTGGTGATGTGCCTGGTTGTGTTGCCGATGGGATGGTGTATCTGGCTGACCCTTAAACCGCAGGAGGACCCCTGTAGGTGTGGTAGTACACCTCAAGATAAGGGTCTGCTGAATTATTTGGTACGGTGAGGCCTTTAGGTCAGCTTGTAAAACCGAGTGAGAAGCCCCACCCACCGCTGCGATGAAATTCAAGCTAGCCTTGGCTCGGCTTTGCAAAACCTTGACTTTGAGTTGCATCAAAAAAGCAAAGCCATTAAAATCTAGCTGGCTAAGGAGCTCAGTTGTGGAAAGTTTTAAGCTCTTGCCTATGGAGGAGAAAGCGCCTAGAGCGCAGGTAGTGGGTGCAGACAGAGCACCTGAGTGCGTGCCTGGCTCTGACCGGGCGCTTGTCAACAGGGAGTATTAGTTTCCCTGGGCTGACACCTGGCTCACGCCGAGTATTGTGCTGCCAGTTGTTTTAGTCACAGGAACAAGCACTTTCTCCAAGGTGATGGTAGCGGTGAGTCACGAACCGATGAAATAACATTTGCACGTCTGTATTTGGGTGACTGGCTGGTGTAGTGGTATGGGAGCAGCTGGCCAGTTTAAATGCAGGGCTTTGTGGAGGAGGCTGGATTGGCTGGGAGCTGACTTTTGTTTTCAGGGTGATGGGACTTTTTTTTGCCTCCCTGGGTTTCAAGATTGTACCCTTGTAGGAGTAGCTGAACTTTTGGAGTTGTGACTTGAAAATAGCCATGAGCCCTTGGATCCAAAACGAATTTCAAATTGTCAAACTTCTTGTAGCTGGTCACTCGTTCAAACTGAGTTGTGGTTCGAAGGGGAAAAGCGATCCGGTCACTTGGGATGGTCTGAGAGACAGATAAACCTGATTCTCTTCTTAAATACTATTTTCTGGAAGACATACAAAACCTAGGAGAAGAGGTTATGAAGTTTGTGTTCGACTGGTGAAGTATGAACCAGTGAGCACTGAGACTTAAAAAGCCTTAAGATGATACATATTTAAAGTACTCTGCAGCATGGCAGGGAGACCATAATGTTATGACTCTGCATTTTCCTCCATCTGCTGCCGAATACATGCAAAGCAGGGCTTGGAGAAGCAAAACTGAGATGGGGAATTACCCTTTCATGTAAGAACGAAAAACTTGATTAATCATGAGATTCCCCTACAGTTGCGAAGCAGTGCGTTCTTAAAATCGAATCCAAACAAATCCTAAAATCAGTCACACAAAAGAACAGGCTTGAACAATTCCTCTGCAGAAAGCATTTAAATGTAGCCTATCACCACTGGTATTTTTGAAGCAAATCTGCAGATTATACTTTAAGCTGGAAGAAAAAAAAAAAATGCCCTGGAGATGGAATTCAGCAGCCCCGTGTCTAGCGTGTAGTAACGCGATACCATGCATCTGCGTGGGTTGGAGGATAAAGAATCACAGCATGTCATACTTGATACAACACAGCTGAACATGCAGAGTTTCTGCAAATTTTTGTAACCTCTTCAGGCTGCTCTGGATAGTCGTATTCTCATCTTCTTGGAGAGCAAGACTGGTGGGATCTTGCCGTGCATCTTCCCTAATGAATTTTGAACCCATTAGCCAGTTTCAGTTATACTTCAGGGCGAAGGGGGTATTCGCAGTCTCAGAGATACGACGTTCCTTTGAGTTTTGTGAAAACAAGCGGTTTTAATAGAGGAGAGAGACCTGATTAGTGGCCCCATGGAGAGAAAAGCTGCAGCGAGAGTGCAACCCTTATTAGACATTAAAGAATCCACATGGGAGAGAGGTGTTCCTGACCGTGGGAAAAGCTGCAGTGGGAACCGGCAGTTATTGGACGCCAGAGAATTCAACCTCAAGACACGCATCCATAAGAAATGAGTCTTCATTATTTCTGCTCACAAAGCTGCTTTGATTTTTTTTTTTTTTTTAATAACGTATATACCAATAAGCCTTGCTATGGATGCTTGCATGCTTCTCCTTAATTGTACAGAAGTGACAACTAGGAAAAATTCCTTAATGCTTCTGCCTCTTTTCTGTCTGGTGGAGGTGGCCGTGCAAACAAGAAACTTGTATCGCTCAGCTACATTTACGCACCTTTAACTCGGTAAATTCACATTAAGCCCTTCATTACAGTATGGTCAAGATTTGCCTTCTGACTGCAGCCTGCGGACGGTCTGATGCAATGTTGGGTTCGCCTGACGTTGCAGGCAGCGGAACTGCTGACTTGGGTGAGGATATTAAACCCAGCCCAGCTAGATGTTGTTGAGGTCAAGCTGAGGAGGTTTTTTTTTTTAATTCGTCCAGCTTCATGTAATCTCAGTGTCGAAAGCACAGGTTCATCTCCCCCTCTGCCACCTTCATCCTAGGTTGAAATGTTGCTAGGACTCCCTTTGAACGTTGTTTCGTGTTGTGGGGGTGTTGCAGTGGAACTGATCTATATCTCGAGGAATGGCTGTATCTGTATTCAAGTTTCACCTGATGTGTACACACTAGAACCGCTTATCTGTGGCAAAATTTCTTGTCATGGGGATTGCAGAAAAATTTCCTGGTATGTTGACTGTTCGAAGAAATAGTTGCTACTGACAGTAGCAACCATGAATAAACAGTTTTAAATATTCTGTTTCTTCCCTCTCTGGTGGTACATAATAATTTCATTTGTATATTAATACCTCAGCAGTATCCAAATGGTGACTTTGCAATAAAGACATAAATAAAATGTCTTAATTGGGAATCGCTCCTAGTTTGTGTCTTAAAATGGAGCATTCAACTGAGCTGTAAAGCAAGAAGCGAGCACTTATTTCAGCACAGAGTTATCTACCGGACTATCTGATACGTCGAGTGTGTTGCTCTTAAATAACAGAGGTATCAGAAGTATCGGTGAATGTGCCTGTGCTAGCTTTTTAATTTCCTACTTTGTCATCTCGTAGGGAGGGATTACGAGTGTAGACAAAGCCCTAGCTGTTTTCAGTGCGTGGCAGGAACACGTGCTGTATCTCACGAACAAAACCCCTGTTTATAGTCAGAGTTGGGGAGATTTCCCGTTGAACGCCATCAGGGGCTAATGGGAGCTGCAAAGTCTAAGAATGGTCGAGGTTCGAGTAATTTGGGCAGGAGGGGAGAGTGAGGAGGATCGCGTTGAGGTTTCACCCCAGTCATGTAAGCAGTCTGACTGAGCTCCGTAACCTGGTTGATGGTTTCTGCTCCTGAATTTTGAGGTTTCCCTGAAGATCTTTATTGCTAGGAGGAGAGCTGCAGAGAATGCCCTGAAGAACGTTGTTTTTCTCCCCCCCAAAGGTCACAGAGCCAATAAAGATCCCTCTAAACAGGTTTTAAAGCATCTCAGATGGCAATCTAGAAAATTATGGGAGCTCGGTAATTAGGGCATGTTTCTGAATCATTGCTGTCACAAGGTCTGTTCTCGCTATGGCTTGAAAACCAGCACTCCTTGCAGTACGAGGAGCTTTTATTTTGCCAGGCTTTGGGAAGGTAAAGGTTTTCAAAGCCTTACGTCGTATGGATTTATCGCTCGCTGATGAGCTTTCCTACTTGTGATCATCCAGAACGCCATCCTGGCCACTCATGAAGGCTTATCGTTATAGAAACAGCAGTTTTGTGCCAAGAAAGGTAGAATTAGAGAGACATTTAATTTGTTTTATTTTTAGCTGCCTTGAACGCAGCGTAGCAGCTGGAGATAAGGAGAGCCAATACCATACATTGCATCTCCTCTAGAGGCTGCTGGAAGGGCTCCATACATTGCTGGCAGCCTTTCTGCTGGTACCCTTGTCCCAGTGGGTTTTGTCACTTAAAGTTATTTCTTCAGAAAATTGGGGGAAGATGAGGCGTGTGGAGGAGCATTACAAAACGGTGCTGTCGAGCCCTTCGCAAGGGCGAGTGCGTGTATGTATATTAGATAAATACAGTATTTTTGCCACAATCCTGAATAGCCAGTTTTCAGTTTTCAAGATGGAATTGAAATGCGTGTCCGTCAATGTGAGGGATTTCTGGTGTCCTGAGCGTTTTGGTGTGCCAACTTCATGCAGAGCGTGGCCAGGTGCCCTTGGGAATGAAAACTCTTGGTAATGAAACATCACATCAAGTTGTTGGTAGTAAATACTGCTTTTGGTCTCCCTTAAGCACGGCTGCTAGTGAAGGCCAGTGGCCTTGTGTACGTACGTTGCCGTATTTGTTGTCAAGCATTTGAGATATCGTTTGACAGATTCTCTGGAGTTGAGTGACAGTGCTGCAAAGCCAAGCGATTGTGGCTCATCGGGTGACAGTTCCTCACGTTTGTTAAAGTTGATTTTAAGTGTAGTTTTCCAGGACTCTGGAATCCTGCTTGCTGTTTCTGTGAAGATACAGTTCCATTATTTTCATCCCAGCCCTGTGCACGCATTTCTTTATGGACTGTCTTCGGGTTTGCTGCCACATACATCAGTTACTGTATTTATGAAAGAGTCTATGCATTTTTTGAGTACCTTTTGTTTAGATTCCTTTATTCTTCTGTATCTGTAAGCTCTCAAGTCTTGTTCCGTGCTAGGCACGTAACGATATTGCCAGATTTTGAACTGATATTCTGCATTACTTGAAGCAGAGTGTAATTCCAAAGACTTGTGCTGCTCAGGTCTGAAGGTGGTGGAATACCGCTCTTGATATGAAATTCCCTTTCTAAAAAAACAACCAACCAAAAATAGAAGTATGTAAATAGTTTTTTGGCAAGTATGTGGCTATAATGAATAAGCAGCATGGAACGTGGTGGTATGTAATTTTCTTAGGCCAAGTAGGTTATAACTATTATATGGTGCATTTTATTTCTTACGGTAACGTCCTCGTTGTCGTCAATTACAGTGCCTTATTCTTGGCAAATGCCTGTGTAAAGACCCAAGTCCCTTTGCATTGCTGGCGTAGGAACTTTTACAGTGGTGAATATTTAACACTGCTTTTGGTGGTGGTACGGGAGGGAGACGCTGACCGAGCGGTTCATGTTGTGAGTTGCTGATTCTGGAAGCTGGTGCTTAACTCTGAGCAGGATTTCTTCAGGATGGCTGTCACTATGGCTTGGTGTCCTGCTGCTGGTAAGACTGCTGGTTTTGCTGCTCTTCTGGTCTGTTATGTTGTGTATTACATGGATGGGAAGGAGATGCACATGCTGTTGCGGTGGGCCAAGTTCTTGGACTGTGAAATGGATGTCCACGATAGCAGAAAACCCCAGAACTGATGTTACGGGAGTTCAACAGCCTTCGGCAGCCTGGGTAAAAACCCCTATGGAGCTGGTGATGGCGACCTACTTCAGTATTTGCACATCTTGCATTTCCCCGTATCTGGAGCAGATCTGCTTTGTGCAGGGGGAAATACAGGACTAAAGCAGCCCCTAGCATGGGGCATTGGACCGATTTGCAGTTACCAGTAAGGAGAAGAGATGCAGACATCTGGAGAAGTATTATTTCAGGTCACATTGTTCTGTTATGAAATAACAACAAAGCAAGAGGAATGTGATTGACCAAGAAAAGCTTCAAGCTGTGCGAGCGTTCTACTGAATAACGCAAGCCGGGGCTTGCCTGGGTTATATAATGATGGAGGAGGAAGGAGTTTGAGCGTGGCACGGAAAAATCATCCCTGCTTTTCAGATGGCTAAAGATATCTGGCTTTAGTCAAAGGGAATCCGAGTGAATCCAAAATACTCGGATATCCTGCTGTATCAGGACGTCTTGACAAATCACGCTCTTAATGAGCGGTGAAGAAAGAAGCACGAAAATCCTTCTGCGTTATTTTGGATCTTGCGATGTCTCTCGCATTTAGTAGTATCTGGAGCATAATGTTGTGCTGGCTTCTAAATAAAAAATATGGTGAAGTTTTTGTAGACCGGGATGTTGCTGACCTGCAGAATTCTGCAGTAATGAAAACGGTTGGGTGTAACAGGTCTTCACAAGCTTGGGGGGAGCTCAGGAGAAATAGGGAGGTAATGTGATTTAAAATGAGATTCAGTTTAAATTAAAAAAGGGGATCTCCCTGATTTTGAACTACCTTTTCCTATCGTGTCTATATCATCCTGTAAAGATCCTAATCAGTTTATAAAATATTGCAGCTAAATGGTAACATTTGCTTACTAAACATTTCCTGGCTGGCTCTCTCCTAGCCCAATCCTTTGTTTAAAGTGCTTTTGCTTGGGAATAGCAGAGACTGTGCAGAAAAAAGGGATGTTTGGAGCAAGCACCCGAGATGAAACAGTTAATTAGAAATGGAAAGGCGAGGGCGCAGGTACCCCCGCGCAGGGAAAGTTGTGGGGTGAGGGATGACTTTGGCTATGTCTGGGTGACACGTCGCCCCTGGGGAGGAGGAACCAGCCCGGCCTTGCATTGGCGGAGGCTGCGTTTCCCAGCCCGGCCACACTGTCTGTTGGTATGGGAGGAAGAGCTGGGGAGGAGGAAGGGCTGGCGAGCGAGAGAAACATGCCGAGCAGCCATGCCAAGAGCCCAGAGACATTTCAGCTGCTTGATTATAGAGGTGCTTTGATCTACAGTGAATAAACCGATAATGCTTAAATTATGAATTCCTTTTCTTTGTCTGAAAAGCTGGATTAGTGTGGCTTTGTTCAAGCAGGGATTATTGAGCAATTTTTTTCTTCTTTTTTTTTTCTCCCCCCCCCCGAAAGGGCTGCTAGATCTGTGTTTGCAGCTGGGTGCTGCGATGGTGCTGTGCTGGTGGAGGGGCTTGGTGACATAACAGCTCTCACACCCCCTCGTCTCCTCTGCTGCTGGTTGAACTGTAAACCCCTCTGAAAATACGGCCTCAGCCACCTTCGTTACAATATGGAGCTAACGATTAATCAGCATGAGGTGCAGCCGGGAAGAGGCACTAAACAGCCTTGTTTTCGTGAGGGTCTGTGGATTTGGAGCTGAGCGAACAAGCCTCTTTGTTTTCTGTTTGGTCTGCCAGCGATTGCAAAACGCAGCCTTCTTGGAAAAGGCTGACGCACAGGTATAAAGATAGGAGGTGAAGGTTGAGAGGAGCCGCTCTGCGAACATTACCAAAGGTCGCGGCGATGCCTCCCCTTGTCTTTTGTCCCCTCTTCCCAGCCCTCGGGATCCGGACAAAGGTTGCTCCTCAGAGCGCGTTCGCCTCCATCTTGCTTTAACTTGCGATCTGCGTAACGAAACGCAGTGTTATCCCTGCCTCTCCTCCCCTGGTCCTCTGGAAAGTATCGTTTGGGTTTTTTTTTTTTTTTTCCTCGTAATGTATTATTCTGCTGCAGTAAACCCATCTTGTGATGCAGCACTGCAGATCTCCCCTCCTCTCTCCTCGATGCAGTCCTCCTCCCGGCAGCATCTGCCAAGACAGGAGCAGCTCGGAGAGACGCCAACGGGTGGGGCTGGGTCGGATCACCAGACAGATTAATCTTCACGGTGGGGGACCAAAGGATGTGTGTAATCACAGGACCACGTTGGGGCACGGAAAATGCAAACCTTCCTCTTCCAGCAGCTGTCCTTGAATACTCAGGGCTCTCTCCTTCTCGGTTTTCTTTCATCCCCCCCCCTTTCTGCTCCCTTTCTCCTCCCCGTCTGCCTCCCTCGCTTTCAGCAAAGACGATTGTCACAGATTATCCTCGGGGCTCGTCAAGGGTACGGTGCAGGACGCCAGAGCACAGTGTATATTTATGTATCTGGATAACGGATGGATTAAAACGCGCCGTCTCTGAGTGGGGTGATTTAGGACCATGGCTGCAGTGGAATAGTAGCCTCCCCCATCCATTTCTTATTTAGGAGAAAAAAAAAAACAAAACAATTTTTTTAATTAATAGCAACCAAAGTATGCTTTTCCCAATATAAAAACTGAGCTCTGGCTGCAAGAGTTGTGCATTTGCTGGGTGAATTTGTTGGTACGCAGGGAGCACATTACATTGATGTTTTGTATCTGCTGTGCTTTCTGGGCAGCGTTAGCTTGAATATTTGAACATTTTAACACGTTTCTGGATCTTCTGCAGCAAAAGAAAAATAATTGAGGTCTATTCGTGCATATGTTATAACAACACGTACGTGTTACAGTTTCAGAATGAGGAAATAGAATTGTCAGGGTGGTGAGTGGGAAGAGCCTTTCAGAGCTCATTTCTGATGTACCTGCCACAGCACTTCATACAAAGTTAGCTGTGTTGATTGCAATCAGAAGGTCAATTAGGATTTTAGGGTTTTTGAGTGATGCTAAGATACTATTTTTTTTTTTCTCCTGAAGATTGTAGACAAACTATGGGCTTGTGTTGGCAGACACTGGCAATGTGTAAACAATGAGCAAAAGCAAAATACATGTTCTAACCAGTGACTTCTGTAACTACATGATTTAGAAAAAAAACTCAGCGGGTATGAGAGTTGGAGCACTCTGTCCTGTTACAACATCTTTCCTTCGCTGTCTGTAGAGAACCAGCACTGAAACGCGTGCTAAAGGGCGACGCTAACGAGGATATCAAATTATTTTTCATATTTTTTGTTCATGTTCATTCATGGCACGAACATTTTTTCAAAAGCGCTCTTTCCTGTTTTCTTTCCCCTTCTTCCTTCCCTGTTTCTTCTCTCTTTATATGTGCCACATCCAATTAGACCATTTTTTTTTTCACACAAACTTTATTAACCATATGCTCCACTTTTCTGGTCTTTCTAAACCTTGCCTTCAAGGTAAGATAACCTTACTCAGCCTCAGAAGAGCGCAAATGTTGAGAAGTATCTTTCCTGCAGTACCATTTGTCAATATTTGCTCCTTGCAGCTTTTAATTAGAATAAAAAATAACCAGTGCATCAGGTCGATATCACAGGTTAGGAAACTCCTGAGAAATAACGTCACCGTGCTGTACCCACGAGTACAAAGGTGGCAAGTTCTGCTCTGGGCAGCTTAGGGGCAAAAATAGGTCCCCTACGTGACCTTGTGTTTTTAGGCCTAACAAGGCGCTTTTTGACTTGAAAGACGCTCTTGTTTGCACACATATTCGTTAATGGACAGTGCGCTGTATTCAGTGGAGTATAAACCAGAGGAAAATGAGATCTAAATCCAAACCAGGTTATATATAAGGCATAGTAGGTCACGATGGAATGAGAAGCCAGCAGTCAGGGAGGCAGGTTTTCAAATCGTGTTTAAGGATTAGTCATCCAACAACAATGACGAAATTTTAAGGTGTATGGAAAGCCGGGCATAAAAGAGTGTCAGACGTAGGTTCTGACAGCATTTGCTCCTCAGACAGGCAATTGTGTTAGCGTATTCCTGGGTATATAGCTGAAAAGGGCTTTTCTTGTTTAGGATACGTTTACATCTGTTCAGTGTTGTGCTGCCTTCATGAATAGATAATTTTTTGGGCAATAATTCTTCATAGAGTTCACAATTCTTCATAGAGTTCTTGATTTTTTTTTAATTTGTGTGTCCTTTTCCTGTTTGTCAGTATATTCAAAAATAGGTTTTTGGCCTCTTTTTGTAGTGGATTAACAACTGCAGTTAAAAGCCCTTACCTGTTTTGCTCAAAAATCTCTTGGCTGAGAGAAAGGTGCAACCAAAATGTGACCTGCAGTTCTCGGTTGTTTTAAAACGTTGCTGTGTTCATGCTTCTCATTTTATTCATTCTGCTATGAGCCAATGCTAGTTATTTAAAAACATTTTTACATCATGTTTTCTTGTATGCACAAACATGTTTAGTTTAATTTTTATGTAGACATTTAGTCATCCTGTAAGTGCCTGTGTTGCAATTGCTTAACATACATTAAGTAGGGTGGCGTCACGTTCCTGTCAGCTTTCCTTGGCGTGCCTGTTGTGCGGCTTGGTCCACGGTGGGGGGGTGTAAAGTTGAACCCCAGAAGCACCCTGGTCCAGGGGTGCCCATGTTGGTCATGCTGCAAAAAGTGTCCTGCAAGGCTGTAGTAAAGAAATGGGTTTGAGATGAGGAACAAGGATGAGAACGAAGACTCTTGGTTTAGCGCTGGATGATTAAAGATAGATTGGAGTAGTGGAATTGTTGTGTCAAGGTCATTTTTTTCTTAAGAAAATTGTTGGGATGTCTTTATTTCTACTTGTTGTGACACGGTTTTCTTTTAATTATGTCTTGCCTGGCAGATTAAAAATGAGAGGGGCCGCTCTAATTGCGAATACCTTTTATTTCTTCAGCTGCTGTTGCTTTGTTATAAAAAGGGTGATCTCATGGTAGGCTAACCAAAAGAGAGGAGTTTTGAAAATAATGATGGAAACTTTAAAAGGCTTTTTCCCCTCTGCCGTGCTTTGAGATTGATTTTCCTGCCGTGTGGGAAGGGCAAACGGTTTGAAACTGATGCTGATTTTGCAGGAGGCAATGTTATTAAACACGTTCTTTTTCTGCCAGTGCTAATATACGTGCTCTGCTTTGCTTTTCTTCCAGATATGGACGTGTCGAAAGTGTCAAAATACTCCCTAAGCGGGGGTCAGAAGGCGGAGTGGCAGCGTTTGTGGATTTTGTGGACATCAAAAGTGCGCAGAAGGCACACAACTCTGTCAACAAAATGGGAGATAGAGACCTACGGACGGATTATAATGAACCAGGAACCATTCCCAGTGCTGCTCGGGGATTGGATGATACAGTTTCCATAGCATCTCGTAGTAGAGAGGTTTCTGGGTTCAGAGGAGGTGGGGGGGGGCCCACTTACGGCCCCCCGCCATCGCTTCATGCACGGGAAGGACGTTATGAGCGGAGACTTGATGGGTAAGTTCCAAGGTTTCTCTAGGCAGGTATTTTGTATTTGATGTGGTGAGAAACACAAACTCGTATCTAGGGCCCCCAGATGGATTTAAAATTTTGGGAATTATCTATGTTTCCTATTTTGGGTTGGAAACGGAAGTGATTTCTATCCCAGTGGCTGGTACCTTGTGGATCCATAGAGGATGTTTTCTGCAGCTGGTTGGATATCTACACTTGAAATAAGGTGGTTTTAAGATGGAAGATTTCCTTTGGCCAGCATCGATATTGGAGTTACTCTTTTCTAGACGTAACGATTCCATTTCTTGGATAATATTAAGGCCTTGCTCGGATGTATCCCTGCTGCCAGATGGAGCTATCTTACTCTACAACATGTGGTGAAGTTCTCTATGGAGTATCTTCGGAATACTAGAACCTAAAATTCTGTGAAAGCTTGATGCCTAGTTCTCAGTTCTCACTGTACGCAGTTGGTATGTTAATTGGATTGTCACCACAAAATTTCTAGTAGACTTTAATGATGCAGCCCCTTGGATTCTACAGACAACACTTAGCCATGGAAATAATAACGCTTGGATGGAGAAGACTGAAGGCAGCTTGTGATGTTTCCATTTTGGATCTACATCATTTCCAAGTTATTGGGATTATTCTTTCTGATGGTATTGGCAAAAAGAGTTGACGGACATTACTAAATTTTGGAAATTATAGTGTTTTTTGTTTTTTTTAATGCTGGGATAAGAACTACTGCCTTGAATTTATTGGATGGTATACAGTCAAGACGCCAGTAGCCATGGGGAGTGGATTACTGTCTAGTCTTTTAAAAAGCTCTTTGCTACTCCACATTAAACATACTCTAGTTTTAAGGACGTGGTGCTAATGCCAGTTTGTGGATACGCCAGTGAAAAATGACTGGGCTGGATGGTTACAAAGGCGGCTAGAGGAGAGGATGCCTGCTGGCCAGCAGCGATGAGTGCCTCGTGCATTGGGTGATCTTCTACCAGCTGCTTGATTCAGACATAGGGCTGGAAATTAAAATAATGGATCTATTTAAGTGCCTTCTGTCTCAAGAAAGAAGTCTGGGGGTTTCAGAGTTATGGTTTCAGTCTGGGACTACTTCCTTCCTGTGGAATTTTTTATTTTTGTCTTGTCACTAAGATTTTTTTTTTTCTTGTTGGTTCATCTAAAATATCATTTGACACCCTTGCCCATTAAGAAGGTGGATTACCCCTGTAAGAGGGGCCAAAATTGGGGAAGTTATGTTCACAATTCTCTCCCTAGATTTAATTGGGAATATAGGTCGTGTTTCCACACTTGGAAAAGGTTGGTATGTCCTGCCCTGTGTATATTAGCCCCTCTCCTAACCCAAGTCAAACCCTCTCTTTCCACTAACTCCAGTAGTACTTAGTACTAATAGATAAATCAAAAAAGCACTGTAGCCATTAGATTTTCAGCTCTGCTAGCTCCTCTGTCTGTCTTCTGTGTCCTTTTCACGGATAAGGACTTTGTTCTTTTATGTCAGCTATATAGCAGTAACCCTCTAGAAAATACTGCTTTTTCTCTTACCTCATTAAATCAGCTGTCACTGATTAACACTTTGTAGGATGCTAAATGCAATCGTTATAAAATTGTTGATCTTGGCCCTTCAAAAGGGGGGGGAAAGAGATACACGTTTCTGTGTCAGATCCTGAAATATCTTTCAAAATGCCATTGTTGCGAGCAAGCGGTAATGAAAATAGAAAGGCAACAATGAATTTCGAGTGGATATATACGTTGCGCTGGTTAGGTAGTTTCTTAGATAGAATTTGAGAGGAAAAATTGCAGGCAAAACATGAGCTAGCTCTGTAGAAAGCTTGAAAATGAGTTATAACTTAACAGAGGATGAATATATTTAGAGGATTAAGGATCTAGTGATTCATTGGAGAAGGAACGGAAGGAACTTCCTGAGACGCTAATGGAAAAAGATTCAAATTCCATTTTCAGTTTATAAGAGATACCTGAAATATTTCTGCCATTTTAAACAGAAGACAGACCTGTGATGCAGGGGAGGATGAGGAAGCAGAAGGCAGAAATTGGGTTATTAGGATTCAGAGGATTGAAGTGACTAATAATTGATTCTGAAGGAAGAATCCGAGAGAGAAGGCTGGGAAAAAAAAAATAGTTGAAACGTCCTTCATAAGATGGATAATTAAAGTTTCAAATTAATTTTGGCTACCCTGACATATTTAGAATTTTGCAAGTATTTTTTAAACATTCGACGTAGTCATTCTTGATCTTTCATTTTGCAGCTGTAACTTAGACATACCGTCCTGGTACTTGTCTAAATTGGACTACTAAACTATTTGTAATGTTCTTTTAACTTTACCTGTCAGTTTTACTGTCTCTTTATTTGAGAGATCACACTAACTTTCTTAGAAAATAGAGCCTTTCTCAATTGACGTACATTTAAAATACTGAAACAAAATGAACTGTGGCTACTTGAAAGTAGCATGCTTGTGAAGATAGAAATTCTGTGATTGCAGTAACAATAGCAGTCTCAACAAACAAAAACACCTACTGAAAAATGTAATTTATCCTCCTTGCCTAGGGTCTTAGCATCTTTTTGGGGCCTGCACCCTTGCAGTTTAAATATTCTGACATAAGTAATCAAGATGTTTCTTGAGGGTATGCAGCTTTGATGAGAATCGAGTGTAGCAGCCTGCTAAAAGCAAAATTCCCTCTAAGAGGATGAAATATTTTAGAACAGCAACAAGAAAACTCTTAATTTTCTGGGCCTTCTCTATGGGTTGTGCTACCCCTTTTGAAAGCAGCTTCTTACCTCTGGGTCATGCTTTGCACAGAGGCTTTCATGGCTACAGCCCAATTTGCGATGCCATTTTTGCAGAAGGATAATTAGAAGAGCTCTAGTAATTACCAAATTCCAGAAAAATTTCTGAAGCTCTTAAGCAAAAATGGAGGGGGGGAGGGGAAGTTAATTGTGAAGTAAACATGAAGTTTTCCTTGTTTACTGAATTTAAAGGAAAAAAAACCAAAACCCAAACAAATGCAACTTAAAAGAGGCTTCTGCACTGGAAAGCAGTATTTTTTTCTTGTGCAGGCAAGATGCTGGTCATGAAAGCCTGATATTGTGATTAAAACAAAATGATTGCTCAGCTTTATCGTATATGAATATAACTTTGGAGTCAAGTAAAATGTTTTTAAGTTTGTCAGTGTTTGCTTGCTAGGTTATTGCTGTTTAGTGGAGAAGCAGTCACAAAAATAAGTTTAGTGCTGACGTGAATGTTTGCATGATTTGCTTTTAGTTGTGCTTGCCCCTTTCTGATGAAATATTTTTCCCCCTTCCTAAATGCAGGGCTTCAGATAACAGGGAGCGTGCTTATGAACATAGTGCCTATGGACACCATGAGCGGGGGACGGGAGGATTTGATCGGACGAGACATTACGATCAGGATTACTATAGAGATCCTCGAGAGCGGACTTTACAACACGGGCTCTATTATACTTCTCGGAGTCGAAGTCCAAACCGTTTTGATGCTCACGACCCCCGTTATGAACCTAGGGCCCGGGAGCAGTTTACATTGCCCAGTGTGGTACACAGGGATATCTACAGGGATGATATTACACGGGAGGTACGAGGCAGAAGGCCGGAGAGGAATTACCAGCACAGCAGGAGTCGGTCACCGCATTCGTCCCAGTCCAGGACCCAGTCCCCGCAGAGGCTGGCCAGCCAGGCATCCAGACCCACTCGTTCCCCCAGCGGCAGTGGATCCAGGAGCAGATCTTCCAGCAGCGACTCCATCAGCAGCAGCAGCAGTACCAGCAGTGACAGGTAAGGCCACTGCGGGTTGTTGCCCGACCCAAAGCGACCATCCTGCGGGCTTTGTGGGTTGTTTTCTGAGTCACAGTGAGGAGCTGCGAGCCCGGGCTTTGAAAATATAAGGTGTTTTGTGGCAAAGCGTTACTCACTGATGTAGAAGTAAACCGGCGTGAAATGTAAAAAGACCGAGTTGGCACAAAACAGATCCGAGGGGAATGCTGTTGCCGTCGTTAATTATTTTCCATGGTGGATCTGCACAGCATCCATAAGGCGCTAGCTAGGCAAAGTGGGGATGTGGGGACACAAGGCCTTGCTACACCCCTGGCTGCTGCCTGCATGGTTGGAGAACGCTAAATATTTCAGTTGCTTAAGTGAGGGAATAAGCAAATTTTAAGGTCAGCTGCTTTTTACAGGACACATTTTAGAAGACTTTGGGAAAGGATGAGTAGTATTGGCCAGTTTCCCCTCATTCCCTATCACCACTACTGTTGAAAAGGTGGATATGCTGCCTTTCCATTTTTCCCATTGCCTCGCAGCAAAAAGTGCAGACTTGGAAGAATTAAAACTAAAAATAAATCCAAGAATGCGTTTCCTAGCGATACGCCCATGTCCTTGGTTCTGTAATAGCTGCGGTAGTTCTGTATTTGTGTGGAGTTAGAAACTACATACCAGGGAAAAAGAAAGAGTACTAGAGCTAATCACTGGGTTTCTTTGTTGAAATGTCTCCAGGATATTTAGCCTTTTAAGAGTAAATTCACCCTAAGAGTGGAAACCGAGAAGGTGCCATTGTACCTGTGAATGTTTTATGCTCTGATTGGTGAAGAGTGCTGCTCTTCAGAAGGGTTTCTAGAGCTAGAAACATTTCCTTTACATACCAGTTCTCTTCCAAAACTGAAAATATTCATTAAGTAAATAAATATATCAGTATAATAAATACTTAGTGTTTGATTATCACTGTGAATGGAATTCTACCAGTGGTAACTCTCTAATCAAGGTAATTATTCTCATAAAATCTTAATCTGCTTGAACATTGGACCTTCTGGATGGGTTAGGTGGGCTGACGCTAGGGAGAGTGTGCAGAAGGGAAGACGAAGAAATTAGTTTCTCCTCTTCTAATTCCCCCCCCCCCATACACACACTCCCAATGTCTAAAGAACCACGCAAAGATTTATTTACTACTTCTAATTATTGTTTTCTCCTCCTGGATTTAGAAATCCAGTAACAGATTTAGAAATCCAGGTCCTGTCTTGGCTGGAGAGCAGGTGAAGAGAGAGGCACCTCTAGAACGTTGGAGAGGACTTTTGGGCTGCTTTAAAGGCTTGTTTGTTCATTCCTAACACCTCTCTCAATGAGATCTTGACTCTTAGATAAAGGCAATGCTTTGTCAAAAGATTTTCACGCTTCTTACAGCTTAAAAAAATTGGTGAGACTTCCAGAGGTCTCCAAAAAACCCCTAGAGAAGATGAATTGAAAGGATGCCATTTAAGGCTTAAGAAAAAAATCCTCAGCAGGAAAACCCCTTTTCTTCTGGTGCTCCTTTGCTCATTGCAGAATGGATAGAAGGGAGTCCAAGAAACTCGTAATATTTATAAAATGTCATTGTTGGGATGGCGAGACAGGATGAAACACTGCTCTGAATTTGAGAGGACTAAATATGATCCCACTGGAACAAAGTTTTAAGATTTAATCAGAAGATAAGCAGCATCTGCTGTGCTTTAGCATTTCATTTTCTTGGCAATTTCTAGTTGTAGTAATGGAAAACTAGATGATACTCTGGGAGGAAAGGGAAATAAACTATTTTTCCTTATTAATACAGTAAATTCTAATTCAATAGAGCAAGTAATTGAATCTGGTGGATAGCATATTTCATTTTGAAGGATCAGAAAGGAGTTTTAAATGTTTCTAAGCAATGAGATAGATATTAATAAACATTTAACCGTATCTTTACTTTGTAAAGCAAAACCCCACCTGGCCTCGAAGTCTTTTAAAGCACGAATGGACTTTTCTGTTTAATTTTTAACGCACTTTGAATTTAGCAATATAAATATTTAAGTCCCTCACACCCTGTGGTGAGCAAAAGCTACTTTGCCCCCTTTTCACTGGTGAGGTGTTCCTGCTCGCTGTGCAATATATTCAGGTTTCATGTACCCTGACCAGGCAGAAATTTATTTGCATCTCCATACCCTGGGTAGTAAATTCTGGCTGTGTCATCCCCAGCTTGATTTACCCAATTCCCTATATATTTTTCATTTCTAGAATGGGATTTATCTGGAAGAACTAAGGACAGTTTGTTACTGTCTGAAAAATAATTACTTCTTGCAATTTCTGTAGTATTTGTCAGGGGGTTTAGCAAATTTGAGATCCTCTTGGAGCTTTATAATAAGTGGAAATGGCCATTTTTGTGACGCTGTGAAATTCTTAATGTCTTTATGACAACGAATTCTTCCAAAATTGTACGTCTTGAAGAACTTTGTCACTCAGATCTCGTCGCGTCTGTGTCTCAGCTGGCAGGGTAGAAAAGGCAAAACAAATTGTGTTTCCTTGGAGAGGTGGGTCACTCACCCATGCTCGTGTGAACGTTTGGGGACAAACACTGGAGCCTGTGGAAATTTACGGGTGTTAAACCACTCGGGAGAATTTTTTGTGCATGGCACATCCGTCCTTCAGGTGCTGTGGAAAACGAACAGAAAGGTGTGAAGAAGTTTGGGCTTCGTTCCTTGTGGTTTCAAAGAGCTGTGTGAACTAAATGTGACTTTGATTACGTGGAGATGATTTTCCTGCACAATAGGAAAGACGTTTTGCAGATGTTTGGGGAAAAAAGAAAAAAGCCTTTATTTTTTAAAGGTTCAGAGTTTGTTGCATCGGGTCTCAGCTAAGCCTTTACAGGGGATTTGTAACAGGAGCTGCAAAGGAGTAATTTAGAAGATAAGACCCAAAAGCACATGGTAAAAGTAAACCATATTCTCTGAAGAAAGGCTTTATTTGTTGTATTTTGTGGCCTCCTAGAAGTTGTCTGCTGGGGGAGGTAGGGAAGCTGGGGGAGGTGAATGCTTCCTGTGGGAGCCGCTTTCACCGATGGTGTCCCTTGCATGGATTTGAGGAAGAGTTTGTGTTTTGAAGTTTTCTTGACATGAGTTTCTCATTCTCTACCTACGTTATGGAAAATGGTCGTTTGTTGTTTTTTTTAAATCACTTTGAAAGAGTAAAAAACCTCGAAAATTATATTTGAATTTTCTGCCTTAATTTCTCTGTTTTGTTGATTCATTTGTGCACCACAAATGATACATTAGCCAAAATATTTTCTGTACTGTGTCACAGAAGCAGCTGAATACTTGTGGAAGCTGTGTGATCCCATAGGAATCAAACCAGATTTGTTTGTGCCCTGCCCAACCTCCTGAAAAAAAAAAATCATCATCCCCCCCCCCCCCCCCCCCCGCTATTCTTTTTTGGTAGAAAACGATCTTTTCTAGGCTGCTTGTTGAGGTGTTCTAATGCGCTAAAAAAAACCCTCTGCATTTTTATTCAGTTGTGTAATGTCAAATGGCTTTACACGTTTCTTACTGTTCCATGTGTTAGTGATTATTTTTAAAGCTTCGCTGCAGCAACGTATCGAACCACATGGCACTGAGCAGTGGGACGTTTTGCTCTTAAAAACTGGCGAAGTACCTTGTTGAGATGGGATTTAAACTTATTTACAAAATCCTGGCAGAAGTGTTTGATTTCCTATAGGTGATTTCCAGAATGTGGAAGCGTGAACACTGCATGTTTGTGTAAATTTACAAAAAAAGTGACCTGAGATTTCCTTCTGCCTTCCTTTTTTTAATTTATTTTTTAAGAGTGCTTATTTGGTTGTCTGCTGTCGAGGATGCTGGAGGATTTACTACTTAGATGAATAATTTCCTATAGCTCATAAAGTAAACTAGATCGTGCTCTGGAATTAAAAAAAGCAACTTCAGCTTAGAAGTTTTATTTTCACCAGGATTTAGGAGAGCGTAGTCATTCCTGTTGTGTGGAATTAAAGCGATGGTAAGAAGTTGCACATACAAAGCCTGAATTTTTTTTTTTTTTTTGCTAATTGTGATAGCTATACTTCAAGTTGTAAAGACATGTGGGGAAGGCTTTCATAAAGTAATTAGAGATTGTTCTTTAACTTTAGATTTCTCTGTGATGAAATTCTGGAGTTACAGTTGGAAAGGAATACGTATGTGTTATTTTATGTGTCTTAATATTGAAACAAACTGATGAAAAATACTGCCAAGAGAATTTTAATCATGGGAAAACCAGGCTCCCTGAAACCTCCCATGGAGGCTGCAGTGTATTTTGTTTTTGTTGGGGACTTTCTTTGCCTGTTTAAACAACTGAAGTGAAAGGAGAAAAAAGTGAATTTAGTTTCATTACATAATGCAAACCTTTCCCTACCATTGTCTCCATCTCCTCTTTTCCGCTTAGTTTGTCTGCCAGCAAGTGATGAATCACTGACTTAGAATGGGATTTAGGGTTTTTGAGTGGGTTGAGAGATGCCTCTGCTGGGGACGGCTGAAAAATCAGGAAGAATGAGGTTAAATGTAGCTGTTCAGCCTTTATTTAACAACCTGCGAGATGGCCTCTGTTGATGTTAAATAATTCCACATAAATTTTGCACCGTAGAGATGACCTGAATATTTTTAATCTCTTCTGGTAGGATGACAGGGTTGAGCACACTCCTGTGTACATGGGAAAAAGAATTAGGCTAAGATTTTTAAAAAAAGAAATAATAAAAAAATTGCAGAGTAGGAAGCTGCCTTTTCAGTTACCACAAAAGCAACAGTAAATCCTCTAGGAGTCAGGTGAAACACCTAATCTTTACCTTTTGTTCACATAAAGCTATGCACTGCTTTGATGCACTCTGTACAAGGAAATGTGAATTGGGGACAGGAAAATTAAAAAATCCAACTCAGATATTCTCAGGTTTTTGTTACCGGCTGTCAAGCATTTTCACTTTGTTCTTGTGTTTCTGTTCATGTCACCCTGCACTGCTTCTTATCTAAATATAACCTAGACCATCCTCTTAAACTTTTTTTTTTTTTACCCTTGGGAGTACATCAGGTTTCTTGAAATTGAGCGCAGGCAGAAAATTTTGAGATAGCTTTGAAGAGAGAGGAGTTATTTTTGTGCTGAAGAGATCAAAATAGGAAAGAAAACCTTTACACCCTGCCTTCTCAGAAACGGCCAAAAAAAAAAGACTACCTGAACACGCACGCACACGCATGTTTACAAGTAAATAGATCCTTCTGCGGAAAAAATAATGTAATGTATCGCCCAGGCTCTAAGATCTCCTCGCAGCTGGTGAGCAAATGGTGTCTCCGTCCCCCTTGGGACGGGAACCAGAGCCAGCCCGTCAGTCACCTCAGCCCGGCGGGAGGCCGAAGCCGTGCTCTCCCGCCCGAGCCCCGCCGCCGAGCTGCTGACAGAGCGGCTAGGGGAGGGCGCCAACTCGCATTACCTCATCTGTATACTCTAATCTATGAAAAAATGTGCGTTGCATAATAGATTTTTATCTCGCTCTGAAAATCCGCCGCTTTAGGTCGCTTCGTAGCCTCTGGTGGTGGCAGGAGTCCGTCCTGGCGCTGTAATGGCGGCACGGTCGGGGGGTTGTCGGGAGAGAGAAGGCGCCCGGGGGCGCCGAGCCGCCTCACCCGGGTGTGTTTAAGCGAAAGGCGGCTGGTTTCCCCGCCGCGGTGCCTTTGTGAGCGGGGGACGCGCAGCCCCGCACCGGCAGCCGCCTCAGCGAGCGGAGTTGGGGGAGGGTGTACCTGGCTTGTTTGTGCCTCAGAACCGGTCTGAACCGGCGGGAGCCGGCCGGGCCCGCCGCCGCGCCGCCCTCAGGGCGGGGCCGCCCGCACCGCCCCTCAGCCGCCCTGGAAACCCGGTGGTTAAAAATACCTCAGCTTTCTACAAAAAACCCTTTTTTTTTTAAAATAAAAAACCCCAACCCCTAACGCTGGAACGGCTTTCGCTCTTGCGTGAAGATTTTTTTTTTTTTCTCACACAGTGCAGGAAAGCGCCGTGGTTACACAGTGAAACGGCAGCGCCTGGGTAGAAGTGAGATCTGAGGGAGGTAACCGAGCTCCCCGTCTCAACCTTTTCAAGTTTTAGGTAGTTTTTTAATTTTTGAAACCTTTCTTCAGCGCCTGGCGCTTTGCTCACTCAAGAAATTTGTACCAGTTTCGCTGTTGGAGGAATGAGCCCCCAAAAAGGGATTTAAGCCTGCCCCCACATCCTGACACCACCACTACCATGACATGAACCAGCTAGGACACTGTCGTGAAATAAAATAGACATTTCAATATTGCTAGCCCCTCTGGAAGAACCCACCCCCCCCAATCTTTGATATGAATATGCAGTAAAATCCTTTAAAACATTGTCTAGTAGCTTTTTTATTGTATATATAGTATTCTTTGCATGAACTACCCCCGAAAAAATGGACTTCTTGCTGCAATTAATACCCCCCCACATCCTTTGCACTACTCTCAATAATAGTGGGTAATTGCTCTAAACGACAAAGCAATTAACCCTCTTCCTAAATTTGCTAAATTTGCAGAAGTAGGTGTTTATCTAAATCTAGTCTGTCAGTCTTTGTTTCTGTAGCAGGGCGCAGAACCGTAACTGCTGCTGCTGCTTTTTCAAAGTGCATTTGATTTCTTTAAGGGCAGAGAAAGATTTCCATCTTTTTCCAAATAAATTTCAGGGAGGGAGTCGAAGGGGGTCCTAGAAAAATACCTCTGTTCTATTAAAAGTGGTAACTATTTTGATCGTCTGAAACGACTTTCTTGTTTTGCATTCTGTTAAAGAGATTTATTTTATTTTAATGCTGTAAAGGCTTCTTGCAGTTAGATCAGAGTCTTTGTTAGCAAATATGAGGATTTCTAGCAACTAAATCCCGACGCTCTTGTGAACTTGCTTTATCCTCTGCTGGGGGAGGAAGACCTGCTGTGTTTTAAAAATAAAATTCCTAAGTCACCTGTGGACAGCTGCAGGAGTGGGAGCCAGTATCTGGTGTGAGGTTTGGCAATTTCAGGTCTTCCTAACCTATTTTTTTCGGACCAGTGGGAAAAACCCGAGCCGTATGGAAGGCATTGCTCCCAACAGCATCGGGAGGGACATTGTCCTCCTGAGTTTTGTGTTGGGCTGTTCATTAAATGCTAAAAATTGATTTTCTTCCCGCAGGCGTGCTGCTGCCTGAGGAAGGTCTGGTGCTGTTGGTGGATTGGGTTTGACTTTGGGGTTGTGCATGTGGATATTAACAAAATGGTCACTTCTAATTGCGTTTTTAAGGCTTTGATTTCCTTCCAAGTATTTTGCTTAATCATCTTGAGTAGGCTGAGGGAAGGAAAGAATTAGCTGAGGTCAGGGAACTTGAAGCTGCCCGTGTTATTTCTCAGAAGCCAGGCTTATTCTGAGGGATCCTGAAGGCAGGAAGAAATCTGCCTCCTGTTCTCTTCCTGCTGTACGCCGAAAGAGAGCAAGGGGAAATCAAACCCCGAAAAAGCCAAACAAAACAGGGAAACGATGTAGCACGATAGGCTGCATTGGGCGCTTCCCTCTGCACGAATGGTCCAGATTCCCTTTTCTTCGAGAGAAATGCAACCAGGATGTGAATCATCGCTAAAATAGATTAGAGGGATCATAGTCTAGAAGTGCCTGCTTGTCTCCAGTGATGATGAAGGGAGTCTAGACAGCTCAGATGGAGACACATACATTACAGGCACCAAAAGGTGGGGGAGAGGATTCCCGTCAAGACCTTTGGAATAATGGGCAGTTTAATAATTTCTAATGAATATTCACGTGGAGGGATGAATAGCAAAAGGGGAAGGCTGTATTGAATGCTTCCTGAAAAAACAGCAGTCATTACGATGATCAAAGGGAAAATCCAGCCGCCGCCTGTGTTCAGTCATACGTGTTTCCATTAAAGTGTAGACAGAGCGTCCCTTCACATCTTCACGGTCGGTTTTTCAAATACAACGATTTGGGGGTTTTCCCAAAAAGGATGTTTTTGGCTCTGCCAGAGAGGTGGATGCTTTCGGAAGGAGGACCTTTCCCTTAAAACCTGAGGGCTGGGAGAAAAGCTCTCTTCAAGGCCCATTTGTGAGACCTGGGCATTAACCTTAAAAACAGCTTTAGGTTGAACACATTGTGCTTAAACTAAGGTCGCAGGGATTTGAATTAATGGTAAATAAACCTTATTGGGGAAATAAAAAGAATATCATCCCTCAATCTTTACCCATTGAATTAACCATGTGACTGATGCACTCTAGGTTTGCCTTTAACGTCCAAGCATCAAGCATAGGCCATCTGTGACATCGTAAGTGCTGAAACCACTAATGATGGCATCAAGGTTTTAAGCGTGAAAGCTTCTTAGCGGGCGATTAGATACCCCTCACCAGATCATTACGGTCAGCCGGTAATGCGCTCGGAGAAGAGGATGCAGCGCGTTTACAATTTATATGTGCCAGGACGTAGTCCTGTTTTTTTAGAATCTGTAAGGGAAGCAAAAGCTGAGTTTCCAAAAGGAGGACGAAGGAGATGTGCACTGTGTAGATGCCATCTTAATAAAAACCTTGAGTTATTATTTATTAAGTGTCTATTACAGGAACAAAAATAGCCTTTTTAGCATGTGTGGCGTTAAGAAACAAGACTTTTCTGTGAATCCCTCCTTCTTGCAAGAATCCTGCAATAAAGGTGGGGGCCTGTTCTTTTGTTTCCCAATGTGCTGGGTTTCAGAAACAAACACCCTGTCTCCTTCCAGCCATGAGTCCTCTCTCCTGTTTGGAGAAGTGAAACGTGGAGCCTTTCGAATGCTTCTTTTTGAAAATCTGGGGTTCAGCACGCAGTTGCTTTATTTAGCTCAAAGCGATGATTTCGGCTAGAAGACACTTAGAAATCTCCGGTGGCAGGAAAAGGACCTTTTGGAGAAGCCTTTCTATGAGAGGGAAGAGGTTTTCAGGGCTGTCTCCTCCTCATTACTTCCACAGTTGCCCAGAAATCTTCTTCATTTTTATACCTGGGGAAAAGTAACGAAAGCCCCATCAAACACTTTAGAAAGGGGAATAATTACGGCACATCTCCATCAGGTCCCGGCAATAAGGGCGTTCAAGTATTTCATTATCTTTTGTCTGTTTGAGAGTAGAAAGCTTTTCTAGTGCGATAACATGTGAAAGAAAGGCACTGTTCTCCTCCTGAAAGTGAATTCCCAAGAATGAACAGCACCTGGGTCCCCACGGACAAATGGTGCCGGGCTGGGCTGATTGAGAGATGCAAAGTGCCCTACTTATTCCGGCTGCTACAGGTTTGACCTCCTTGTATCATCTGACACCTCGTTTGGTAAGAGGTTGCTGCAAGATCTCAAACCCTCAAATTATGTAAGATTTACACAGTTGCTTTGAAGTTAGTCCCTCCCTTCAATGTTTGTTTACTGCCTGGTATGTCCTGTTGTCTGGATTGTGAAGGATGAATAGTCACAGAAAGGAAGCTATCGGGTTAGTACAAATATTCTATTCCTCTTCACTTTCTAAATGCGCATGGAGCTGTGTTTATCCCTGTTTCAGAGTCTGGGAATACACCGAAGATGTCCTGCGCTGGTCGGGGTTTTGCTGGGTAAATGCTGGCTTGTAAGTTTTCAGTTTGTTTGTTTGTTTTGAGGTGGAGGGAAGTGAGGAATGGCTTGTTGTGTTTCTCCAACAAATAGATGCTATCTAACAATTATTTCAGAAGTAGTTTATGTTGGTTTTGCTTTTTAGTATGCAGTTTCCCTGTAACTTTTAGAAATCACGTGTGAAAAAAGGAAGATGCTTAATTAACACTGTATGTGTGGCTTACAGGCTGTGCCTCGCTGTGCTGCCACGGTTTGGAGGTCTGCTCTCCATCAGCACTAAGTCCCGTAAGGGGAGCACGCAGGTGGGGCACGTAGGCTTTGCGTGTGGGAATTCCTCGGAGGACTTCTGTCCGTAATCTCCGGTGTACCAGCTGAATTGCCTTGCACTGCTCCTCCTTTCCCAGCCCTGGTAACTATGTGCTGCCTCTGCCATGTGGTATGGAGACCAGGGATGTAAAAGGCAGTTGATCCGGGGAGTCGTGAGGACGTAAGGCGTTTTTCTTTTGTGTTTTCCTCTGCTTTTGTATTTTCCCCACTTGCTTTACAATCTCTAGTTAGTGTGAAGGAACTGTCCCAGGCTTTTCAGGAAGGGGAGCGGGATGTACATCTTAACGTGACAGTCAACAAAAGTGTCCAGGGACTTCTGGCCATGTGGAGGTTTAATCACTAAATCGTAACAAATACTGCTGAATTAAATTACAATAGGGTGCTTTTTCAGAAGTTACTCTTAAGAGACAAACACAAAAACCACTCTGTCACATGATACTGCATTTTTTTGTTGGTTTTATTTTTTAATTTCCAAGGCTGGTGTTACTCTACATAGTTGCTTAACAAATGTAAAGACACGTTTTCCCCACCAACATGTTATACATTCACTAGGCTGTGGTGCTTTACCTATTTCGTACAAAAGATTGTCTTTTTTATTTTATTTTTTGTGACTTCGGTGTTTTCTACCCATGTGAAATTGCACAGAAAGTTCTACTTTTAGTTGTATTTTTATTTGCATGTGGGCAGAAAATGAAGTAATTCCCAAATATAGTCCTAGCCAAGAGATCCATCTGTTCTCTGCATTTTTAAATGGCAAATTAATCCTTAACATACAACTCATCAAACGTCTTCTCTTTTATAATGTATGCTGCCTGAGATCACAGAAATGACATTTTTTTTCCCAGGCCTTCCATTTTAAGTAGTTCTTTACGTGAGAATAACAGCTACCGTTCTGGTTTGACAAAGTGCTCATGTGCATCTTCCAGTTTGCTGTAGTTGGTCTATGGTCTAAAAAGGGTATTAAAAAAAAAGCCTCCAAAATTATTTGTCCCTTCAGCTCTTTGGTGTTTCTTTAAAAGGCTGTAGGAGACAGAATTCTGTTTGAAAAACACCCTGAATAAATGTACTTATTTCTGATGGAGAACTAGGGTCGCTTTGTCCGTTTTCTTTTAGATTTCACTCTTTGGACAATGGTGACCATTTTTAGAAGTACTAAACTTCCCCAGCATTATCTGCCGTAAATGGAATTTCTATATTAAGCTTCACATGTTCCCAATTTTACTTAAGAGGCATTGTTTATCAGCTGTGTATCTTGGCATGCGTTTCATTGCAACTCCGATCTGAAGAACAATTCTATTTGTTTATAAGAGAGGATGCACCATTTCAAAACCGCTCCGAATCAGGAATTTCAACAAATGGCATTTTGTGTAACGCTAAAAAACTGCCTTGAAGAGGGAGGCGATGATCTCACCCGCCTTTTGGCAGGGCAGAACACAAGGTTAGGGGCTTGCTGCCTGCGCAGGCAGGGAGAGCTGCCCCGGGAAGCAGAAGGTAAGGAGCGGCCGAGGATGGAGTCGATGGGGCACATGTGGGGCCAGATGGCAAATGAGAGCTCTCAGGGATGTACGGCATTAAAATAGTGCCAGGGTTGTTTGGGGTTTTGTTGTTTGGTTTGGTTTTTTTTTCTTAAGGCAAGGTGTGATGCTTTTCTAAAGACAAAGACGGAATTAATTCTGCATCTACCAGCAGCTTTATGTTTAAAAAAAAACCATTTACAGCTCTGCAAGACTGATATAACCTGGGGGTGGTTTTAGCATATGTATGAAAAAGACTTTTCTTCTGAAAAATGTCCAGTGCTCAACACAATGTCAGTATAGTTAAGGCCGAATGCTTTTAAAATTGTCTTAAGAAGTGTTTATTCCCAGGAAATCATTTGACAGTGCTTTTAAGGCAAAAGAAGTTGCTTTTTACTCCTCAAGTAAATGTGTAGCAACATGTTTGGACACAGTAGTGGTTGCATTTTAAATGACATTTCACTCACCTGGCTTATAGATGGTACTTTGGAGTAGGGTTGGTGTGTTTTTATAAGATGCATAGTCGATCCCTTCATGAAAGCAGTGCAGTCATTGTTTAGGAAACTGCCTTTAAATGTTGCTTTCTCGGTATTTTGAAAAGATTTGGCCTCCTGCAAGCCAGGAGATCAAGTTCCTCAGCCTGCTTCCTCCGTGATTCATTGAATGACCTTGGGCAAAGCCACTGGCCTCTTCTTACCTTCTTTTCCCATCTGCAATGCAGGGATGTTAAGACATCCCAACCTTCCATCAGTCTTGAACTAAAATGTTTTGGTTTTTTTAAAAAAGATTTCATATACTCTAAGGTGACAGTTGCACAATATTAATTCAGATTGCCTGCTGATAGCTGGCAAAAGCTGTTTACTTTAATGGTATTAAGCTAATTTTGGCCAAAGGGTTGAAAGCAATTTTTCTTCTAAACTGAACAAGCCGTTCCTCTGCCGTAGCTGTGAACTCTGCCCCACTGTTTTCTTTTAAAAGTCGCTGCGACTGCACGCTTATCGGTGCTGGCAGCCTTGACCGGCAGCTCTTCTGCAGGCAAGTCCCGGCGGCGCTTGAAATAATTTGGCTGAAGCCCGGTGTGGTCGGAGGAGGTGGGAGTTTGGGGTGGCTGCAGTGGGACTTCTCCCAGAGGCTGGTTCTCGACCCAAGGCTTCCCTCGATGAAGGTAATGTTAAAAAACAGAGGCTCTTTGGGCTCGCACATTCTCACACCCACCCTCTTTCTTCCCTCTTTGCATCAGTGGAAGTTTAATTGTGGGAAAGCTATGCCAGAGAGCTGGCTTTGTACTTCACCCTCAAGGCCTCGATGACTTTAATCTTTCCCAGCATTGAGCTCCGTCACTGTGGCCATTTGCTGAGAAAGCATTTCCTCCGGCTTCCTGGAGTTTCATTTTGAGCGTGAGCGGTCCCACCATTCCCAGGGAGCATCCGTGTTTCAAAAAGGCCGTGGTTGGGGAGGCAGACAGCTCCAGCTGCTCCCAAGTTCTACACCAAACCCATCCACGGCCAACTTAACAGCCAGCACAGGGAGCAGAGGGCTTGAGTAGCATCTTTCCAGCAGTAGTAAGCTGTTGGTTGCTGAGCTGGCTGTTTGCTATGTAGATAGGCTGATATGTTTGTAACCAAGACTTGTTTTTTTTTCTTCCAGGTTAGTGTTTTTTATTCTTGGCTGTACGAAGTTCAAGTCTGAGGACAGAGGGACGTAGGTCAAGGAGCAAGGTGGTAACACCGACTGTGGGTTGGGTGCAGTCTCCATCAGCCAGACAAGGATTAATATAAACCTACATATTTTTAGTGATCGTGCTGGATTATTTAGTTGCAGGGAAGAATTAAAAGGAGCCCATGGCTGTCTTGAAACTCTCAGAGCGTACGGCTCCAAGGGAAGGGTGGTTCTGGGCGTGGGAGTAGTCCTCTGTCCTTCTGAGCAACATCTTCATCTTCTCCATGATTCATTTCAGCCTGCTGTTTCTCACTGAAGCGCAGGTGTCAGGCGTCATGATAAAATGACTAAAGTGAATATATTAATATGGCCTGTGACAGAAATTAAAATGTGATGTTAATAAGATAGTCACGTGACATGGGTTAAATCTATAGTAAATATTATCTGGAGACTGTATCTTAAGAAACTTACTGGTCAAAGACAGAAAAAAATACTGCAAACAGCCTGTGTTATTTGGCCAGCAGAAAGAGTGAATTGTCATGGTTGCGTTGCTTTCCCATGGCCTTTAAACATCATTTAATATCATTTCTTTCGATTTAGGATTCCAGACCAGCAGGAGATTTCTAAGTCTCCTTTCTGGGCGTGGTAAGACAGAAAAAGGAAAGAGGATGTCCTAATTCCACTTGTCTGCAATATTTAATGATCTATCTTCAGAGCAGTAAATACTTCTTTTATTTGTTGTGTGCCTTTTGTGACTGTTTTCTGCTTACGTACAGTAGGTCTTTTTTTTTTTTTCTTCCCCTCAGTAGATTGTTTTATCGTAGCTGTGTGTTGTTAAATACTTCTGAGGCTGCGTGTGTGACATGTACAAACCAAAGTTCCTTGGGTGGCAAGTTCGCAGCGGCTTGAAAGGGTGCCAAGAATGTCATGCAGTTGCATCCCGGCGTGCTTTGCACCACGAGCTCTGAAGGTGCCGGAGGCTGGGGTGATGGGCACAGGATAATTACACCAAGAGAGTGTTAGGTGTAGCGCTCTGCTCCCCGGCTCGCTTTCTCCACCCTGAGCAGGCAGAGTCTGCTTATATACTTATTTAAAATGTAAAGCTTTGTTATGAAATGGAAGAGCAGGGTTCAAGCTCTTTGTGGTATGTGCGTGTGGGCTGAGCCCCTTCAGCTGCTTGCCTGCAGTCTGCAAATACAGTAACGACTTGTTACCTCTTGATCTCTTCATACAAACAAACTTTAAATCTTTGGATTCTCTGATGCCTTTCACTTCAAGTTCAACAACTTCTTTTAGCTAGGGGAAAAACCCTACATTTATTCCCGCAGATCTGACAAATGTTTTTTTTCCTTACAAATATGCGCATGTGCACTGGTATTATGCAGGACGCATCATGTGTACAAAACAACAACTAGGTGCTGCTCACTTGCATATTTAGGTCAGCATTGGAATCGGCTCTGACGAAGCGATGCTATCCCTCTGCCCAGATATTTGTTTATCAGGGAGTGTAGTGATAGGACAAGGGGTAATGGGTTTAAGCTGAAGGAGGGTTGATTTAGATTGGACATCAGAAAGAAATTCTTTACTGTTAGAGTGGTGAGGCACTGGCAGAGGTTGCCCAGAGAGGTTGTAGATGCCCCGTCCCTAGAAGTGTTTAAGGCCAGGTTAGATGAGGCTTTGGGCAACCTGGGCTAGTGGAGGGTGTCCCTGCCCGCAGCAGGGGGGTTAGAACTAGATGATCTTTGAGGTCCCTTCCAACCCAAACCATTCTATGACTCTATGAATTTTCATCGTGGTATTCCTCCTGCAGTGTGGCAGAACATCCATCTGGGTTGTTGCAGTAACCCTGTGTTGTCTGAGGTCTGTGGGAATGGGTTACTTGCTGTTCTTATTATGGTACCTGTAATTTGATGTGCGTTTTTTGACTTGTGCATGTGTAGAGAATGGGGGGAATTCTGGTTAAATACCTTCTTAGGTTCATGTAGTATTTAGTAGTAGGACAGAAATAGCAGCCTGTAATGGACCTGTGCATATACTATTTCGATATATCATTTTTCATCCAGAAGAGAAGTCAAAGTGTTTCACGGGCAAAGATCCTTTAATCTATAGCTAGAATGGAATATGATTCATTTTTTTAAGGTTTTTCTTTTTTAAGCAGTTAGCCTCATATTTTTTGCTGGATGTTGGCTGGCAGTAATCAGGTTTTTTTAATTCTTTTTTCCAAGAAAACACATTGGTGCATTCAGGATACTTTGACCAATTTTCTGATGCTGTTTTCCCAGATCCAAGAAATCTAACCAGCAGTTTCTTTCCAAAGCCTATTGATAAAGTATCACAAGGATTTGCGTCTTCTGGGTAGAGCTGATCAGCACACAGCACTGTCACTAACCGACTTTTGCAGCTGGTGTTTTTTTGCATAGGGATCATCTACGGTGACTTAACTCAGATCTGAAAAGGGAGGGATGAGAAAAAAGGGTTCCTGTTGCTTCCGACTGTACATTAACTTTGGATTTCCTGACCCGACTTGGGAATCTGCTGCTGACATCAGCCGTGAGAATAACCTGCCGTCAGCTGGGACTCGTGCTGAGGGAGGTTGTCCTGAGTTATTGTCCTGAATAGATCTTTCTAGGAGATAATCTTTACTTAGAGATTATTTTGACAGGGTATTGGATCATAGCTGATCTAGGCAGAGTTCCTGATTTCAGTTAATTTTGGCAGGAAAAAAGGTAATTGCTCTGCATATTTCTGTAAAAGGAATCCTGGATCATTTACCAGTTCTGGTTAAACATTTTTTAAAGGCAACTATTAAACCCCACCACATTTCATTTTTACTTTTTTTTCCTACTGAAATTTGGCATGCGTTCCCTTGAAAAATCAAAAGGGTTCCAAACGATTTTAGGTGGCTTGTTTCTTAACTTGCTCTGACAATTGGAGCTTGGTTTGGTTTTGTTGTTTTATTTTGGGGTGTTTTTTAAACCTGAAGTTTGGCAGTGCGTTGCCCGCAGTGCATGTTAATGCTGCTTTCTGCTTTATTTTCCACGAAGGCTGCGGTGTTTCCTGCATGCTGTAAGGAGGGGAGCCACCAGCCTTACAGCTGACTCACCGTTCTCAAATCAATTTGCAGAAATGACGATTGTCCCACATTTTAAAATTGCAAAAGGGTAGGGCAGGTTGTGAGATCCCTTGATTCAGCGCAGCAGCCATTGACGAAAAGCAGCAGGTATCCTGTTACATCGACTGGTTTGGAGTCTCTCTTTTATCTCCTTTTTTGCTGGGGAACAAAGAGAACGACTCACTTTGTATTCTTCACTTGAGTGCTTTCATTTTTTCATACATAGATGGAGCGTAACTTCATAGTTAGTTACTACAGCTGCAAAATGCGATTGCTTGGAAAGGAGATGCTTCTTTGGAAATGAGGACTGGTTATATAGGGTGCGTGCACCAGGATTTGAAATGTCATCTTTGCAATTACAAGGGAGAAAAGGAAAATTCCATGTGCTACATTAGCTGCAGCATACTGAAACCAGGAATATTTGGGGCTCATTTTTGTGATCTGAACCCCATTGCTAGAGTCTCACCCGTTGAGTCTTTGGGACTCTGCCCATATGGATAGAACTTAAGGACTGGATTACGAATAGATTTTATCTTGATTAATAGAAAATAGATACATAGATAAATACTGTGAGTAAGAACACATACATCCTTAAATACTTGTAGGCAATTATGGAAGGCAGATTAATATTTTAAAAGGGCTTGTAAACTCGACTTGTAGTAAAGTGCACGTGTAAGAGAAGGATTTCATGTCCACCTCCTTATTAAAGTAAGAACAGTCTCCTTTATAGCTTCGGTTTTCCATCTGATTTTGCTGACAGTAAAATCAAAAATCTCTGTTCCACATTGCTATGATGCCACGATAAAAGCTGGAGTGAAACCAGGCTGGACGAAAGAGCATCTGAAACCCTTCCTGGGTAAAACTTCAAGTTCTTCATAAATGAGCACACATTGCCACAAAAAGTCTGCAAACCACTGAAGAGGCAACTGAAGCTGCAAGCCCAACATGTTTAAAAAAGCAAATTCCCAGCACAGGCTCCCTCTCTGTGCAACGCGTGTGTTGTGACAGCTCAGGAGATTAGTTTTTCTGCGTGCTGGCATTCTGCTCCGCTGAGTTTACATGGATGTTGAAGGGCAGGTTTTCCCGTGTTGGGAAAAGGCTGTGTGCCAGAGCACGCTCTGCTTCTGGAAGAAATCATCGTGGGTTTAATACTGTTAGCGGAAGTGCAAAATGAAGTTACAAAGCCATTTTCTTTACGCCATTTTTGGCCTGCCTCAAGACCTATTGATTACTTGAAATACTTTCAAGGAGGAGGTTATCAAGAGCTGTTATTTTAACCTATCTCTTATATTCCCATGTTAAAATTCCCCTAGCTTGTTTTTCTGAAAGTTATTATGAAGTAATTTTTGCTAGAAGAATTTTTAATAACTTATTTTCTGCAAGTTGGCAAAGGGCGGTTTTCAAAATTACTCACAGGGAAAAGAAAAGCCATATTCTCATTTTAATATTCTGGGAACAGTCCTTGTGCAGCTTACATGCTTCAGTTTTGTGTATTTTTAAAGCTGGGGTAGTTGAAAAGGAGTTCTGTTTTTCTGCTTGAGACTACACATAATTCACTGTCAGATGCTTTATTTTGATTCTGCTGTGTGCTATAACTGGATGACACAGCAGCTATAATTAACTCTTCCATCATTCTCCTATTCACAGAACATAAAACCTTTGACTTACTTTTGAATTATTATATCCACATTTCTTCAACTGGAAAAGCGATGAGGCTTTTCCTAAAGAAAGGGGAATTGTTCTTGCTACCATTTTTTTTTTTCCTTTCTAAAAACAGAGTCAGGAAATAATGAATTTTTTTTCCTGGAATGTCTCAGAATGTCTTGATTTCCTTAGGGACACGTATTCCAGAAACTCCCTGGGGTAAGTGGAAATTACCGGCTTGTTCCCCATTTCCCAAAGTTGTGTGGAATTCAAACTCTTGGTGTAGAATTCATCACCCTGTTAGACTGCTGTTTCATCGCTTGGACGTCTTACGGTGTTACCCGGGGATTATCTTTTTTTTCCCAGTGGAATGCTGTAATTCTAACAGTATGTTCCATATTTTAAACATCTTCATTAAAAAAAAAAAAGCTAAAAATAACCTGTTCTCATTTTAAAGCACTGCTTAAACAGAAATTCAATGCTGCCTCTTACTTAAAAGATACAATCTTAGCAAAGTAGAATATTTAAAATGCTTTAGGAAGTATGTAGTTGATCATAATACCGAGCATCAAGACATGAGAAGGGAAAGTAAAAATGCATTACAGGGGCAGAGATATGCTGCAGCCCTAAAATCTTATTTTAGCCTTCCCCAGGGGAATGCTAAACCACGCAGTACTCCGTTCAGCTTGGGAATTATTTTCAGTTTCTCCCCACACGTTCTCTGACTTTATTTGTGTATTAAACTAAGTTTCTCTATTCTTTGCCAATTTATTTCCTAGTAGTAGGCGATTACCGATGTTACCCCTTGAGACTACTGAAGGCCTGTTCACGTGAGGCCGGGTTTGTCCTCCTTTTCCCAAAATGCTGTAGAGAACTTCATTTAATGAGGACTTGAGGTGATCCAGCATCGCCAGAATTAGCAGGAAGGTAGGAGGCAGAGGGAATGGGATAAATGGGCAAAAGATGAAGAGTGGATTGCAGCATGCTTCACTTTTAGCAATTAGTTTATTAATGAGGAGGGCCTGAAAGGTTGCGCAAATGCAGATGAGGCAAAAATAAAGGCAGTTTACAAATTTGGAAGAAAAAATGAGGCTGTGAACAGATATCTTGGTGGTAGGAAATTCAGAGCTGAGAAACACAAGGGACTGTAGATTGGTAGGGGAAATGTTATTATGTATGAAATAACAGGCTGGGTGGTGGCCCGCGGCTGCCCCGTGGCGAGCGTCTAGCAGAGCCTGCCTCGGAAGAGGAGGGCAGGAGGAAGGGCTCGGGTTTTCACTCCTTTTCTGGCATGGTTTTATTTTCTCTCCTTTCCCAAGGCGACGCTGAACTTCCTCCTCTGGGGACGGAGGAGTAGGAGGAGAGTGTGTGGGAAAGGCACCAACGTGTGAAGCGGCTCGATATCAACTGGACGGGAGGGTTGTAATGAGAGGGTGAGACTGGGAGGAGAGTTTCTCATGTTTATTATTACTTCTGCATTTTTGACCTTTTGGTTTGGTTTTGTTTTGGTCTGGCGTGTTTTTGTATCCTCCTTCAATTGTTTGTAAGCATTTTGGGACAGAGATTGCCAGGACAGAGATTGCCCTCTCTTCCGCACCTCCAAATATAATGTGGACAGAGCCCAGGGGCTTTTAGTACTGTGCCACAGCTCTTATTACACCAAGATGTTCAGAAAAAAAATAACAGTTTTCTGAAACGTTTTAAGAAAAATGACTCTGTCGCTGTTACCCTGGCGTTACATAAACTGTACACCCACAAAAAAAGAGTGTAGTAGATGAGGTCACAAAATCAAATCATGAAAATGATTAGAAGCCCGAAATGGTTTCCCTGAGAAAAGACTAGAAAAAGTTAAATGGTTTAATGTAAAGAGGGAATATAAGAAGCCTATGAAATCTTTTTAGATAAGAAAAACATAAAGTTGCTTATCATTTTTCAGATATGGAGAGGAACATAAAAATTAAATCGAAAGCAGCAAATTTAAAACCGACGGGGTTATTTTTGTACGTGGCAGATCTCCCCCCTCCAGCCTCCGAGTTAAAATTCCAGCAGAATTTTTTAGAAGGCTGCTCATGTAATGGAGAATGAGAGTCTCCAGGGTTATGTCAGACAAAATTATTTTTAGCGATGTTATAAGCCCTCATGCCTCGGGGAAGAAATCAGCCACTGAAGAAGATGACGTGTCCCCACTGGGCAAGCTTTAATAACATTATTCTCTGTATTTCTTACTCTCCTGCGAAGCATCTAACGATCTGTGCCGTCAAGAATCAGTGGACTAGATTGACTCCCTGTATGATCTAATATGCAAATCCTGTTCTGCTGTAATTATTGTTTATAAAAGATGTTCTTGGGTCTGAATTCTTTATACTCTGAAGTTGGCTGTTGAGGCTGAGCCTGCAAATAGCATTTACTGGTTCATACACATCTGCCCAGGTTATTCTTGAGCAGTTGACAAAAAAAAACTTGCCATGATTTTCTTGCACGAGATTTTTGTATCATCAGAGGTGCAGCTCTTTTTTTTTAAAGATGTGCAAGAGGCAGTAAGGAGAACTCTAGGGTCAACTCTCGGATTGACAGTGGCACCTGAGAGCACAATAATATTTCTTTTTTTGTACGTGAGAGCTCTGGGAGGGATTTTTAGGCTTGGGCAGACCTGTGTACCCTCTCTGTATTTCTCCAGTCTTCCCACACAGCTCCTAAGCTGATACAACATTGTATTACACTTAATTAAATCTCCGCCATTGTCACTGCGTGTAACAGGATCTATCTGACATTTTACCCATATTCCGTTTCCCTGACTGTCTCCTCTGAGGGCTTTGTAGGAGAATATTTGTAGAATGACTCTAAATGCCTCTGTATAACTGGGCTGTGTTACGGAAACAGGATTTTCTACATCAGGCAAAGGAGAGAGGAAGGCCTGTAGACAAGCAAAAACTCTGACATTTTGCTTTTTAATTAAAATACCCATGTCCTCGGGTAGCTTTGCATCTCCATATACTCATCTGTCGTTTCCTTCATGCTGTTTATAGCAGTGACTCCAGCAGCAGCTCGAGCGACGAGTCCCCAGCACGGTCAGTTCAATCGACAGCCGTCCCAGCGCCCGCGTCCCAGCTGCTTCCATCTCTGGAGAAAGATGAACCCCGGAAAAGTTTTGGGATCAAGGTTCAAAATCTTCCAGTGCGCTCAACAGGTAAATTCACTTGGGAAAGTGAAATAGGAAAAAAAAAGGAATAGGAAGCACGTTAGGGACTGGTTAAATAATCTTTATCGTGTCTTTGGCACTGCAGCCACGTGCTGCCTCCAAGGACGGGATTCTCTCCCTGCTTCTGCCTGAGTTCTTGTGTGACGGTGGGAAAATTGCTTCATTAGTGACCATCTGTGAGAAATCCTGCAGGTCCCCAGCTTGAGTCCCTGGGCTTGAGCACTTACAGCTACTGGAGCTGGTGCTTTGAAACAGTAATGCGGATTTCCCCGGGGAAAAACCTGAAGCATCTCAAATTTTTCACTTAAAACTTGGACCATTTATTCTCGCCCTACTTCAGTTTCATTTTTAGGGCAAAAACTTCAGGGTTTTCTGTTGCAGTGTTGAGTGCTGTAAAACACTCATGAGCATATTTGTAATGGCATTGAATATTGCCTGGTACATAATGCAAGAAAGCACTCACTGAGGAGTGCGCATGATCACTCTTTTTTCCCTGTGCTGAATGCAGGAGAGATCCCACAGAAAAAAAAACCAACATGGGATCATTTGTAAAACGATTGTAACATAATTAATGGCTACAAAGGCACTGGCTGAATTAAAATAATATGTGTTGACTTTGTGAGCAGCATACCTCACAATGTTGATATTCTTTCTATAGATTTTATTTCTGTAATATTCCTTGAAGTGACGTGATGCCGAGGTAAATGCCTCTCAGATCCCAGGCAGATTATGTGGTCTTGAGTCAGATTTCGCAAAATCTGATGAATCTGCCTAGTTATCTTTCTGAATTGACTGAACTGAATGCTGTATAACTTTGAGCTCCATCCCAGCTTCAGAATACTGCTCTATGCAGTATCCGTGTGAGATTATTAATGAAGTAGCACTGTTTATTTCTTCTTCATCTTGAATTGGATGTCTCTGAGAAGTAATAACCATGCACTGCTAGCTTTAGCAATGTAAAACCTTGTGTCTGTAGTTTCTTGGGTTTAAAAATCAAGGGAAAGGGAAAGATCAGCCAGAAGCTTTTGACATTGGCAACATTAACACCCAAAATTAAAAAGGCACTTCTGTGAATGCTGAGATTTGGGTTAAATTGGGCGAGGTCACATTTCAGGAGGAAGATCAGATTTTTTCATGTCTTTTAGGGTGCTATTAAATTGTTAAAAAATACTTATTTGTGGTTTTTTTATTTGACGCTTTAGATACAAGCCTTAAAGATGGACTTTTCCATGAATTCAAGAAGTACGGAAAGGTGACATCAGTGCAGATTCACGGGGCTTCTGAGGAACGGTATGGACTGGTGTTCTTCCGACAGCAGGAGGACCAGGAAAAAGCACTAAATGCCTCAAAAGGAAAACTTTTCTTCGGCATGCAGATTGAAGTCACAGCCTGGATAGGACCAGGTAAGGTCCATCCCCTTCTTGCACTGAACGTGTGTCTGGTCTGGGCATATTCATGGGCTGTTGTGAAGAGGCAGCGTAGGAGTAGGAGATGCTAAAACTGCCTTTCTGCAGAAATAGATTTTAAAGAAGATACACAGGGATAAATTCCAGAGCAAGAAGAGTGGATGCTCTTAGGTCAGGGAGAGAGTTCCAGTCTGAAACCTCAGAGAAGGAGCCCTGTCATCCTCTCAGACAGTGGGATCTGCTGGCTGCTGGAAGAAACGATCTCATCTTCCATGTCTCAGTGGAGCAGAAGCCAGTGGGTGGTGTAAGCGTAGCGCTGAGTCCTCACAGGCTTGTTTTTTCTGCCTTTAATTAAAACAGCTGCATTTTTGAAGCTAAAGCAGCATAGCCCAAATGACCAACCAGTGAAAACTACAGTATTGAGCACGTGGTTAAGTTTTCAGTCTGTACTTCAATTGCTTGTTTAAAAATTGAGTTGTGAAAATATACTTCTTCGGTGTGCTGTTCCCCAAGCACAGTGAAGCCTTATTTAAATTCACGCGTTCAAGCAGTAATACTTGTTGAAAGAGTAAATTTCTAGAGCAGCAGTTAGAGAATTGCAGCTACCTTTCACCTGAGGATGCTCCAGTTCCTCAGTACTCACCCCATGCTGTGATGCAGGGATTTCAAATTGCACATAAATAACAATTCACAAGTGTAATACTGAGTATTTTTGTCAGAGACATTGGTTACTCTCGTTCAGATCGTATCTGCTTATCAGGAAGTAAGACTTGAACAAACAAATCAACGTGAACCGAACCCACATGAAAAACACCACTGCGTTACAAATTTCTTGCTCTCTTTTGCTTCTAGAAACAGAAAGCGAGAATGAATTTCGTCCTTTGGATGAAAGGATAGATGAGTTTCACCCGAAAGCAACGAGAACTCTCTTCATTGGCAACCTGGAGAAAACAACCACCTACCATGACCTTCGCAACATCTTTCAGCGCTTCGGTGGAATAGTGGTATGTGAATTCTCTGTACTGTATAAGGTGTAATTCTCGTTCTTTGCGTACAGACCCGTAAAACGCTACAAGCAGTGGTAATTCATGGTGTCGATGACAGATAATACAGTCTTTATATAATAATCTGAGTCATTCATCTTGCTGGAATATACCTGAAAGCTTTTATTTGCGTTTAGAGTGAAATCTTAGCACATGTGTATTGAGGGGATAACTTAGCAGTAGAAACAACCCTAGGAGCATTTATGAGAAATGTGTCTTCTGCTAGCTCAGAGCGTTTGCAGAAAAGCCTCACTGGGTGGTTGGGATGTAAATATGCCTGGTGTTATTTTCAGGTTGAATCAGTACAGGTCTATGAAGTCTCAGTTCCCCGTTGATTCCTGAAACAAAGGGTTTGGTTGCTGCATGTGGAAGTAGCCATCGGCTGTCACAGTCTGCGCCCTGACAATGGGGCAGAAGAGGCGCAGAGCAGATGGATTAGTGATGACACACGTGGGATTTGGGGTTTCCGCTGAATAGGCGTATCTGAACAAGACAGAGCAGCAGTCGTCCCCCTCCTCTCCTCATGCCACTGTCTATCAAGTCATATCAATATTGCATTTAAGAGAAATTTCTCAGAAAAGTTAGAACTATCCACAGTTTAATTCATTGAATCTGGGCTTCAGCACTGATAGCTTATGTACTCACTGGCAGCTGTGGTGCTTGTGAACATGCTGTGCCTTATTCGTTCTGCTCTGAAACACTTTGTAACCGTTGAGGTCTCAGTCACACCTACCAAGAACCCTGTATATGCTTCCCCCTAAGAAGAAGGGGAGGCGTGCTGCCATATATGATGTGGACAAATATAAAATTTACATTTTGTGATGTCTGGCAGCTCTTGTGCATCCAGCCTCCGCTGTATCCTTGACATCAAGCACTGATTTGTGAATTCACGCAGTGTCTGCGGCTTAAACCCTTTTCTAATGTTATAGCAGCAGAGCTGTCCTGATAAAGATGCTTATCAGTAGTAGTGCACTGTCTTGTAAATCGGCTTTTCTGTGAAATAGTGCTGTCCTGTCAACGTTATTAATTGGTCAGAATTAGGCAGCAGTGCTGCCTTGCACAGTTTCCCTGAAAACTTACAAGCTCAGGTGCAAAAGGGAGCAGCTTTATAACCTTTCCAATGGATAATGAGCAAAGTAATGATTTTTTATTTGCCTGTCAGAAGGAATTGCTTGCCCAGGGTGAGTGGTCAAGTGTAATTTGCCATGGTCGCAATCGTGCTACTTCAGACACTTGGAAATGTAGTCCTCTATTAGTATTCCACTTAAATCATCAGGCCAGGGCAGTTGTGTAAATTTCCCTGTTTACTTCTGTTTTCCCAGATAAAGAGCTCCTGGGTGAGACCGTATCAAACTACTGCCTCATCCCTAAATTTATTAACCATGAAATTAGTCTGTCCTGGATGTTGGAACGTTTGTGCTTAAATTCGTGCACTGGCGTTGGCACGTAGCTCACAGAGGAAAATTGTGCTATTCAAACAAATAAAACTAAACACTCGACCTTCTATTTTCAGCTCGGAATGAATCATAATATCATGAGTTTGTTCAGAGGTTTTCAGTACATTTGCCAGTACTAGTGCTGAGCCTGAATGTTAACCAAATGTCAACTCCAAGCTTGCTGGGGTTTTTAAATCGATTAAAGTCAGCGTTTATTAGGCTTTTGTAGCTTCCGTGTGACTGTGCTTACTTTTGGATGGGCCTGTGGTGGCTTGGGATCAAATACCAGCAGCAATAGAAGTTGAGGATCTTTTTTGCCTTTGCCATATCAGTGCCAAGATGGTTCAAGAGACGAGTCCAGCATCACTTTCCATTTCTAGGAACAGGACGGATCATGTTTATTTGGAAAAGAAACCCTGCTTGCCTCTTGGCTCAGAAATGAGGATTGGAGCAGGTTGTTTTCTCTTGAGCCTTTGCGAGCAAAAATTAATCTTTATTTCTTTGATTCTGAGTTGTCTCTTCGTAACTTAATATTAACAAACTAAAGCTACTGTTTGTTGGTCAGGTCAGGCTTACTTCTGCGGGGCTGAATTTTAAATCTGCATTACGAAGAGCTTTCCCTGCATCAGTAAGGATTTGGTTTGGCTATTGAATGAGATACAGCAGAACAGGAAGTTTTTAACTGTCTGCTATTGTTTAAATCCTCTCTCTGAAGAAAATATTAATTAAAGAGTGCTTGCTGTGCCATGTGTCTCTCTCAAAAAAAAAAAAAAAGTCCATTTAGCTCTAATCGACACTGTTGCATGTATTTTTTGGCCTGTTGCTGACTGTTGATTGTTTTATTTTGGTTTTTTTCCCCCAGGATATCGACATTAAGAAAGTGAACGGTGTTCCTCAGTATGCATTCCTGCAGTACTGTGATATTGCAAGTGTGTGTAAAGCAATTAAGAAGATGGATGGGGAATATCTTGGAAATAACCGGCTCAAGGTAAAGAAATCCTCCCGTGGACTGTATCCTTCTCCTTGTTACCTTCATTTACAGCATCATAGGATATTTTGCAGCAGCGTAGTTTGTGGAAGTAAGACGGTTTTTAGCACGTAGATCAGATTAGAGCGCAGTGCTTTCAACTGCCGCCATAATTGGGATTAATCAGCATTTTTGTTGGCTGTCTCAGCAAGGAACACCAGGATTGAGTAGACTTGGAGACTGACGTTCCCTGGCCTTGAAGGTCCGCGTCTGGCGAGGCCATGCTGGGAAGCTGTGCCGGTACTGCTGTCAGTCCCCAGAGCTGTCAACCTGTCACTTTTCAGAAGCATTCAAATTGTAGAAGAAACAAATGTTGTCAAACATTCTATTTGTTTAAGCATGCAGAATTATTTTCATTAATTGCTATTTGATTTTTGTCTTGCACCTGCGTGAGATGCTAATTTTAGAAAATCCGTACAAACAACTAGCTTTCTTCAAATAACTCTTTAATTAGGCGTGCTCTGTTCAGTTAGTTTAACGCTTGTGAATTGTACTGATGGAAGTTTTGCCCTTTTGTGTTCAGCTGGGTTTTGGAAAGAGCATGCCTACAAACTGCGTGTGGTTAGATGGTCTTTCTACAAACGTTACGGATCAGTATTTAACTCGACATTTCTGCCGATACGGGCCTGTGGTAAAGGTAGGTGGGAGGCTTTGGCGTGTGGTTTGAAGTTGTTACTGTCTTCCTTTCTTCCCATCCTGTCCTTTCAACCCCCACTGTCCAGGGCTTTATAGCTCAGGTAGAGAAATTCTCTCTGGGGTGTAATCTGGCCGACAGGGCTCTATATCTTTGCATCCTGTTGATCTGATACGTAGAGCAGTCGCTTCTGGTGTTTTGGGCAAAATAAACAAAAAAATAACTATTTTGAATGAGCCGAGATAATGAGTATTGGAAACCATTTGTTGCTCTTGTGCAGTACAGTCTCTCCCCAACAAAATTTTTTTAGAAGGCTAACATTGGAGGAACAACAGTCTAATTACGTAGTTACTCTCATGCATGCTAATTACATAATTAGACATAACTTTTTTTTACCAGACCAAAAAATGACTTTTTAAAAGCAGTTAGGATTGTCACACTGGCAAAAGTATGCAAAAGAGGAGAGAAAGTCAACGACGGTGCAACATACCCATATCACACGGTGGGAGTGCGTTACCTGCTCCGCTGTGGGTCAGTGCTAGAGGTTTATGCACATGCTTGGAGTTAAGCATGTGAGTTGTCCTGTGTATTTCTGTTGGACATTGATGTGCTTAAAATTAAGCAATGTGTGTAAATCTTTGCAGGATCAGGGTCTTGCCTCCTTAAATGATTTTTGTGGGTTTGTGTTGCAGCTTTGACATTATTTATTGTAGCTGTTGTTGCTTGAATTACAAGTTTTATGTTGCTAAAGGAAGCTAATATTTGGAAATTGGACATTCAGCAATTGACAAGTGGTACTGCAGAGTGTGATAACAAAAACTGTTTCCATTTTGGGATTAAATGTTCCCTTTACCTTTTTTCCCCCCTAAAACACTTTGGAAATTTAAAAAAAAACAACACCAAACAACAAATTGAAAGTAAACAAAAATAAACTACAAAACTCAGTAACCAAAGAAAAAAAGTAAAATACAGAAAAACAAAATAAAGGCATAATATACCTCAAGCCACAATATCCACAATTCAAAGCAGTCCCGTGTCCTTTTATTGTCTCTTCATTACAATATGCCTCATCAGAAAAGTCTGGAAATTTACCTTGCTAAAAATTATTTTCTTACTGGTATCCTCATGACTTAGGATTTTGTTGGGACTGACATTAAGTCCTGTGGATGAGGCTCTTATTTGGTTTTTGTTTTGTTTTTTTGTTTTTTACAGGTGGTGTTTGACCGCTTAAAAGGCATGGCCCTGGTTCTCTACAATGAGATTGAATATGCACAAGCAGCTGTAAAAGAGACCAAGGGGAGGAAAATCGGTGGGAATAAAATTAAGGTGTGCAGAATGACCTCCAAAACAAACAAACAAACAAAAAAAAGATAAAAACAAATTGTATTTAGGCCTTACCCCTTAAATGCTGGCATTTGCAGACCGCCAGACAAAAGGAATACTTTAGCGGGACATGTATGTCCTGGACATCAAAGGCTTAAACTATTTTTTTTTGATACTCGGCTTATCAAGATGTTAGGGTATCTTGAACCGTTACTTATAAAGCCTTTTCCAGTATTCTGCCGTTTGTTTCACTGAACTTGTCTCTCTAAGCTCCTGAGTGTTGGTGTCTGTGTTACTACCTCATTTACCCAAATCCAAGGCAAACTTTTGTCTGTTTTCATGTTAGAAGAGTGAAGTCTGCAGGTATGAGTTCCTCCAGGATAACACATCGCTGCATTTCAGCTGCTCCGTGCTGACGTCAGGGTCTTGACCTGGCCGAGGCAATCTGCGGTGGCTTGCATGACGTAGTTGTGGAGTAGGGCAACCCAAGCATGCAATCTGCTCTTGTGATGGCATCCTTACACCACGTTTTAAAAAAATAATAATTAAAAAAAATAGAAAGTACTTCTCCTGCAGCAACACTTAACATTTACAGGGATGTCTTGGATTTGAGTGAACGTGGTAATACCTGTCATGACTGTCCCATCGGTTCTACTAATAGGGGATGTGAGGTGTCAGCCAACCCTCTGAATTATCTTCCTCCTCCTCCTTTCTTCTCTCCTAAAGAGTGGGTGATGATTTCAAGCATGATCTCTCATCTGGTTTATTAACTTAGCAACTTCACACCTGTTGGGGTTAGGAGTTGGATATACTGTAGTTTCTAAGCATGGTGGTTGAATATAAGTAGCCTTTATACGCAATAAAATGTGTGGTTGTTTAAAAGTTTCATATTTTGTGTTTGTGGGTCCTGCTACTTAGCAACTTTGGAATAAGCAACACCCATGATGCGTGTGTGTCTGTGCTCCACTGCTGTGGTTGTACAAATATCTAGGTTGATTTTTCTTAAAAAGAAGGAACTAGAATGTAAAAAAAAATGCATTATGTGGAATACATGTAGTTAAAACCATTCTAATCCTTAATTTTTTACACAGCTATGCCATTAGCTTTTTAATCTTGTCACCCGTGGCTAGAAAACATCAGCTCTTTGAGTAGCTAAAATAGGGAGCTGCAATTCAGGAGGCTTGGTTCCTTTCCTGTCCCTGCTCTTGCCTTACTGTATAACCCCAGGCAAGTAACATGGAGCCTGAAATAGATTAATAATACTGACCTGCTATGGCACTGCCTTGAGATAAAAGGGACTTTGGAACTGTAATTGAAATCGTAGTATTAGAAACGTCAATACCACGATCATTATGTGTATTTTTCCTGCTGGTTTACTGAACAGAAGCCTCTGGTCTGGCAGCTACAACAACATACCCCAGTAAGGAGGTAGTTGTATGGCTCCACGCAGCTACACTGAGTTAAGAGAGAAAGGTCTTTATTCCTGGGGGGTACGTAGGGCTGGTCCTGAGAAGCGTTGGACATTTTTTTTTCTTAAATATTATCATCCCCATTTTCAGTTCTGTTCCCATCTTCAGACTCTGCAGCAGACAGTGAAATGTTGTCAAAATGGGATGTTTCTCTGACTGAACGTGATTTACCCTTTATTTTTTAGGTGGACTTTGCAAATCGAGAAAGTCAGTTGGCATTTTATCATTCCATGGAGAAAACGGGTCAAGATATCAGAGACTTTTATGAAATGCTGGCAGAAAGAAGGCATGTGTCTAATCTTTATCACCGTCCTTTTACTTTTTCAGCATTGTCTTAAGTGCAGTAGAACTTTTTTCAGCCTGTAATTATTAAACAAACACTTGGCTTTGTTCCTGTCAACTTCACTCTTCTTTTTAAAGTTCTATTAACAACATTTTAGCATATTTTTACTGTCTTTTACCTTTATAATTATTTTTTTTTTAAAACAAATTTAGATGGTCAGACTTAAACTGTGCAGATTAAAGCAGACAGGATATCACACATTTGAAGCGTAGCTGGTTACTGAAATTTATACTTAGGTGGAGGTTTTTGGCTGTCTACGTGATCTATCTATTTAGTATCCAGTTACTGTGACAGGTCACCAGGACACAGTTGTGAGTCATTCATCATTTCTTAGGAATGCAAAGAATGATGTATCTGTAATGCCTTCCCATACCTCAAGAGAAATGTATGTGTTAACAGGTATATATAGTCTGATAAACTGCTGCTGCTCATCTGTTGAGCAGAGAGTAAAATTTGGCCTTCACCTACCCCTTTCCAACAGTTTAGTTTATTAACGTGATAATAAAATATGAGTGAGGCTGCAATTTATCTTTTTTTTTCTTTTGCTGTTTGACGTGAAAAATGCGTTTTGTGTTGCTGTCCTCCTGCAGCATCTGTCGTGACAGTGTCTGGCCATTTTGCACGTGCGGCAAAGGCGTGTGTTCCCCCTGCGTGGCCACTTGTCTCTGTGGACCCTGGCTGAGAGCGGCCTGGCACAGAAGCACTCTGCATTTTGTGCTCTTTATTTTTTTTTCTCCAGTGGCATTACCCGTTTTTTTATTACTGATGACTATGGTGAAGGCTGAAAAGGGAAGTGTGGGTGCATTCTTATTACCTTCAAAGGCTGGCTTAATCATTAGGGTTCTGGTTATCTGTGAGTAAGCCCAGTGTGATGCTGATTGTACCTGTGAGCTAGATAAAGTCAATGTTTTTTTGCAGCAAAATAGATTGTCTAACATATATGCAAAATTACCTGATTTAAAAGCGAGGAGGGTTTGGAAATTGGCAATCAGGATTTGCATAATGAAAATAAATGTGTGCGTTCCCCAGTCCTTGCCAGATGTTGTGATGTGCCAGCAAGCAGTCAGTAGTAATTTCCTCTGATCTACACCAGATTCAGGAAAGTGCATTATTGGATATCTTTTAACGCACAGGAGTCAGCTGGGCTTGTCTTCACTGTGAAATAATTCTGATTTCTGGAACAACGTGATACTTGGGTACACGTTAGTCTTGTTTTTCCTTTTCTCTCGTTATGCTCACACAGTCATTACAAGGTACTTAGAAATAATGAATCACAGAGTGATTGAGCAAGCTCTGCAGTGAGTCTTTTAATTCTGCGTCTTCTAGTCCTCCTCTGAGCTCTTCCTGGCACTTCACCATCCCTTGCAATGATGCTAAGATCTGCACTAACCAGTTGTAGGTTGTAGTTGTAGCCAGTCTAAATAGGACTCAAAGGGAAAAAAACCCACCAAACAAAACCCGTGATTAATTTTGACTTCACAGCTGCCTTTCACAATGTCCCACTTCACTTGTAGAATGAGTTTTTTTTTGTCTTCTGTGTTTTCTTTGTGTTCTTTTTCAATTTTTTATGTTTTTGAAAAGGTGGAAGCTGTCACCTTTTAATGTAAAAACATAAACTTTGAAGCCAAATAAACGCATGTGAAATAGAGCGTGCAAAACACTCTGTAACGGTAGAGAATTGTAGCACCAGCTCTATGCCACCCCTCTGCCAAAGAGGCATGTTCAGTGTTATAGATGGCTTATTTTTGCCGTTTGGAGGCATTCAGATAATAACACTAATCGCTTGACTTATTTTATTGACTGCCTCCCATGAATTCACTTGATCTCATAAACAACCTGATTTTTCTGTTGTTGTTGTTTTGGTTTTTTTGTTGACTTGGTCTTACTGTAAGTAGGCAATGTCAGCATGTCACATGCAACGAAAGAGCTAATTTTGGAATTAAATGGTCATGTACAGGGTTTAGAATTTTTAAAGAAATCTTATTACCACTTTACTGCTTAGTAATGGAGAGGTTCTGGCCTCAAGTTTTGACTTGACTCATGTTTTCAGAGGCAGGTTTCAGGTTCTTGAGATGGGGTGGTCATCACCATGACAGACTGTGCATGGGCACACAGGTGCTGTGTAGGTTTTACCTTAATTTAATCCAATATTTGAATTTGGCAAAAATGAAGCAGTGAGGGTGGTGAGAAGATGCTGTCACAAAGTGACCACTTAACTACATATGGTATTTGATAAGCTAACAAACCATTTAATTCACCGCGCACCGATTCATTGTTAAATCTCTGTATGCAGGTGTGTACGCTTGCCTTGATGTACATACAAAGGAATTGTTGTAAACTGATTCCCCTGCATTGCAAAGAACGTGGTAATGCAGTCCGTTGGTTGAGAAGGAAAACTAACCTGTTTATTCTTATATTTAGCAGAGATGAAAGAAGAGGATCTTACGAATATGCCCCCGATCGTACTTACTACGAGACTGTTCGGACTCCAGGGACGTATCCTGAGGATCCTCGGCGAGAATACCCAGCTCGAGGCAGAGAATTTTATGCAGAGTGGGATCCCTACCAAGGAGACTACTATGACCCACGATACTACGATGACCCACGCGAGTACAGGGATTACAGAGGCGATCCGTACGAGCAAGACATAAGGGAGTACAGCTACAGACAACGGGAGAGAGAGCGGGAGAGGGAACGGTTCGAATCTGATCGGGACAGAGACCATGAACGGAGACCGATTGAACGGAGCCAGAGTCCCACGCACTCCAGGCGTCCGCAGAGCCCTGGAGCGTCTCCCTCACAATCGGAACGGCTGCAGAGCGATTCGGAGAGGAGGATTTACAGCAGGTCGTCGGATCGTAGTGGCAGCTGCAGCTCTCTGTCTCCTCCGCGATATGACAAGCTCGACAAAGCCCGTGTGGAACGTTACGCAAAAAACGAAAAAACAGAGAAAGAGCGTGCTTTCGACCAGGAGAGAGTCGACAAGGAGAAACGCTTGGTGAGAAAGGAAAAGCCGGAAAAATTAGAAAAGGAGAAAACCGATAAGCAAAAACGAAAAGCAAAAATCCATTCGCCCAGCTCTCAGTCTTCTGAAACGGATCAAGAGAATGAGAGAGAGCCCAGCCCTGAAAAATTGAAGGGCAATAGTAAACAAAGTAAAGAGAGAGGTGACAAAGAAGGGACAGCTAAAAACCGCCTGGAACTAATGCCCTGTGTCGTGTTGACCCGAGTTAAAGAAAAGGAAGGGAAAGTTATTGATCAGCCTGCTTTGGAGAAACTGAGAGCAAAACTTGATAATGACACTATGAAGTCCCCACTTCTTGAACAAAAAACACAGACATCTCAAGCGGAGCAAACCAAGTCTGATCAGTCTAAACTGGAACCTGTCAGAACCAAGGTACAAAAAGAGAAGGCAATTGCCAGTCACGTAGAAGTGGTGGATAAGGAGGGAAAACTGAAACCCAAAAAGCACTTGAAGACAGAGCAAACTTCCGAGGGGGCAAACGCAGTGGATTTAGACAAGTTGGAGGCTCGTAAAAGACGTTTTGCCGATGCAAATCTGAAGCCTGACAGGCAAAAACTGGACGTAAAAAGAAGCAGCCAAGATGAGGAAGATGCGCGCGTGGTTTTGAAAAAGCAGCTTGATGCAACAGCTTCGTCTAGAGAAACGACAATGTTAAGGGAAGGAGAATTGGAGAGAAAACCCCTGAGGAAGGAGATGCTGAAAAGGGAATCTAAAAAACTCAAACTGGAAAGACTTATTCCTGCTACTAGTCCCAAAGAAATTCAGGAGACTCTTAATGTTGGTGGGATTGGCATGCGTTCCACCCTCGATTCGCAGGCGAGGCTGATGGAGACAGCCGATGAACCAGGGGAAGTTCAGGAGCTCTCTTCTAAAAAATTGAACCCTGTAAAACCCCAGCATAAACAGGTACAGCTACTAGACGACCAAGGAACAGAGAGAGAGGACGCAAGGAAGAATTACTCTGGTCTTCCTGAAGACACACCTGACCATAAACTTGGCCAAGAGAAACCTCAGTCGACTGATACGGAGGAGAAAATTGGCATTGACATCGACCACACGCAAAGCTACAGGAAACAAATGGAGCAAAGTCGCAGGTTAAAACAGCAGCTGGAAATGGAGATCGCAAAGTCTGAGAAGTTTGGCAGTCCAAAGAAAGATGTGGATGAATATGAAAGACGGAGCTTGGTCCACGAGGTGGGAAAACCTCCGCAAGACGTTACCGATGACTCTCCACCGAGCAAAAGGAAAAAGACTGACCAGTTTGACTTTGAAATTAGCACTAAAAGAGAAAGAAACTACAGAAGTTCTCGTCAGGTGAGTGAGGACTCGGAGAGGACATCCTGTTCCCCTAGTATCAGACACTTCCCTTTTCACGAAGATGACGACACGCTTGATTCTCCGAGGCTAATGCCGTTAAAGGAAACCAAAGAGTCGCCTAAAATAGAAGAAAAGGGTCTTTCGTACTCCAACGTGACTGTGAGGGAGGACTCGCTGAAATTTAATCCTTATGATTCCAGCAGAAGGGAGCAGATGGCAGAAATGGCTAAAATAAAACTATCCGTACTGAGTTCTGAAGATGACTCGAGTAGGTGGGAAACACAAGTGAAGCAGGAGCCCGGTAGAGTTGATATCAGCTTTCCAAGCAGCATCGTCAAAAGAGACAGCATACGCAAGCGCTCTGTCCGAGACCTGGAACCTGGGGAGGTGCCTTCAGATTCGGATGATGACAGTGAAAACAAGCCCCATTCCCCAAAAGCCTCGTCCTTGTTGGAGAGTTCCAGGTTGTCTTTTTTATTGAGGGATAGAGAAGAGAAGTTACGTGAAAGAGAGGAAAGACTGTCAAGTTCCTTAGAAAGAAACAAATTTTACTCTTTTGCGTTGGACAAGACAATCACACCAGACACAAAGGCCTTGCTTGAAAGAGCTAAATCTCTGTCTTCGTCCAGAGAAGAAAACTGGTCCTTTCTAGATTGGGATTCAAGATTTGCTAGTTTTAGAAACAATAAAGACAAAGAGAAGGTTGACTCGGCTCCGAGACCTATTCCATCTTGGTATATGAAAAAGAAAAAAATCAGGACCGATTCAGAAGGTGGAAAACTGGATGATAAGAAAGAAGATCATAAAGAGGAGGAACAAGAGAGACAGGAACTGTTCGCTTCTCGGTTTTTGCATAGTTCAATCTTTGAACAGGACTCCAAGCGCCTGCAGCATTTAGAGAGAAAAGACGATGATCTCGACTTCATTTCTGGTAGATTGTATGGGAGACAGTCTTCCTCTGATGGGACTAACAGCGCGGCTGATTTGGTGCAAGAACCAGTGGTTCTCTTCCACAGTAGATTTATTGAACTGACACGAATGCAGCAGAAAGAAAAGGAGAAAGACCAGAAACCAAAAGAAGTGGAAAAACAGGAAGATAAAGAAAACCGGCCGAAAACGCCAGAAGCGGTTCCTGATAGTAAGGAACCAGAACATAAAACTTCCTCAGTGGTTGGTCCCTCTTCAGTCACTGTCCTACCACAGGAACCAGCAGCGGTTGCTTCTGAGAAGGTAGCAAACGAAAAGGTGGTGGTGGAAACAGCTTCTGTAAAAGAAGAAAAACCATCTGAACCTGCTACTGCAGCAGAGGAACAAAAACCTTTTCCTGAACTTGCTGCTCCTGTCAAAATCGAACTATCTGAGCAAACCGAACCCCCACCAGTCATAGAAGCTAGTAAAGAAGTTGTTGCTACAACCCTAGCACTGGAGGAAGACGCTGTGGCAGCAGAGCATCCTTTGTACTTGGATACCAAGCCTGCTACTCCCAGAACTTCATTTTCCCGAGCAGACATCAGTGCAGATCCAGAACCTGAAGCTGCCCAGTTGATTCCACCTCCACCCAAGCTAGTTCAGAAGTCCGATGAAGCCGCTGAACCTAAAGAAGAAAATCCTCCACCTTCTGCCAATGCTGATGCTAGCACGAATCAGAAGGTAGAGGTGGCTGCTGAGGTCCAGCCGCCCGTTTCTGACAATGATATGGAAGTCGAACCTCCAGTTGTTGTAAAAGATAAAAAGTCCTACAAGAGTAAGCGCTCCAAGACTCCCGTGCAGTCAGCTGCAGCTAACGTGGTGGAAAAGCCTGTCACGAGGAAGAGCGAAAGAATTGACCGTGAAAAACTCAAAAGGTCGAGCTCCCCTCGTGGGGAGACGCAGAAACTTTCTGAGTTGAAAGTGGAGGCGGAGAAGGTTTCGAGGAATGCTGCTAAATCCCCTAGTTCTGCTGCAGAGCCAGAAAACGTGGAGCCAAGCTTGCCGATAGGCCGGACTAGGCGCAGAAACGTAAGGTCGGTCTATGCTACCACAGGGGACAATGAAGGCCCATCTCCAGTGAAGGACTCCGTGGAGGTCACTAGATCCACCAGGAAGAGAGTGGAAAAGGAACCGCAGGAAACGGTGACAACCGTTCCTACGACCCCAAGGAGGGGAAGACCTCCAAAAACCCGCCGTAAGCCGGAGGAGGACATCTCTCCAATAAAGACAGAACCGGTACAGCAAGAGGCGGAGGAGGCTGAAACAAAAGATGCTGTGGAAGCTCCTAAGCCTGCAGAAGGTTGGAGGTCTCCTAGATCCCAGAAGTTAACACACAGTCACTCATCCGCTGCTACCAGCCAACAGGGGAAGAAAGGGAAGAACGAACCAAAAGCCGATACTTCAGCTGAATCTGAAGATGCTGCTGAAAGGAGCGGTCAGGAATCGAGCGTCGGTGACAACAGCAATAAAGCAAAAATCACTGAGAAAGAACCGGCAGTGAGCGAGCAGAAACGTGATCGGAAAGAACTGGATGTGGAGAAGAACCAGCTAGAAATCCCCACAGTTGAGATAATTGAGAAGAAGCCGGTGCCAGAAAAGGTTACGAAATCCAAAAGGGGAAGGTATAAAAATACCAAAACTGTTGTAGATAAAGCATCCGTGTGTCTCAAAAACGTAGAAATACGCCTCAATGTGGACGAAGTCAAGGGTGCCTTGCGGCCAACTGATGAGGAGGCAGAGCCGGTGGCAGTGTCGCCAGCCAAAATGAAGAACCCCCCAAAAGAGGACATCTTGCCACCCCATTTTGCTAAGAACGAGGTAGAAGATTCATTCCCAGAAACAGAAAAAGAGGTGCTGCGGGAACCAAAGCAGTCCCCTGAAGCTGCCCAGTTAGCAAAACAGATCGAACTCGAGCAGGCTGTGGAGAATATTGCGAAACTCACCGAAACTCCTCCATCAATTTCTACCTACAAAGAGCCGACAACAGACGTGCCTGAAGTGCGTCAGGAGGAGGAAGGAGATAAACCCGCGCATCAGGCTAGTGAAACGGAGCTGGCAGCGGCCATCGGCTCCATCATCAATGATATTTCTGGGGAGACGGAAAGCTTTCCTGCACCCTCGACATACCCTGCTGAATCGGAAGCCGAAATCCCCGCAGAGCCCTTGGTGTTACCGTCCCCTCGGGAGGAGATGGAGCCCGAGACTGATCAGGCAGTAAATAATATCCTAGAAACTGAGGCTGCCGTCGAGCCTGCAGTGCAGCCAGTTCCCAGCTCTGCCCCTTCGGTGGTAGAGACAGAGAGCAAGGAGGCCGAAGTCAGCTTCAGCGAATCTTCCAACTCTGCGCAGGAGACCGAGACCTTGCAGGAGGCTGAAGTTGCTCGGAAGGAAAAGGGCCGTCAGAAAACCACGCGGCAGAGACGCAAAAGGAGCACGGGCAGAAAGGGCGACACTGCTGAAGTCAATGCCTTCGAGCCCGAGAGAGTGCAGAGCAAGTCGCCCCCCGCCAATGAAGTAAAGGCAAAACCTGAAGAAGCCTTGAAGGAGGAAAAGCAAACTAAAAATGCAGCTCAGGTGTCCGTGGAGCCAAGCGTTTCTGATGCCAGCAAGGCTGCAGCTGCTGATGTCGTGACCGCGCACGAAGCTATCGCCGAGAGCAGCACCTCTCCAAAAGCGCCCGCTCCAGCTCCTCTGGACCTGGCTGCCCCGCCAGTTCCCCTGGACGAGGGGAGTCAGAGTGGGTTCAAGATACGGTCACCCATGGAGAACGCACCCGTCACGCCGCCGGGCGCCCCAAACACAGCCCTTCCTGCCGTCCCCTCGGCAGCAGCCAAGCTGCCCACCCCCGTGCCTGCTGCGATTGTCCCCCTTCACTCTGGCGCTACCAAGGTGCCGGAGTGGATGGTAAGGCACGAGGAATCCCGTGCCCGTTCCACGCCCCCGCCTGCTCTCCCACCAGACACGAAAGCGTCAGATATCGAGACGAACTCCAGCACTTTGAGGAAGATACTCATGGAGCCCAAGTACGTCTCAGCGACGAGCATAACCTCCACGCACGTGACGACGACGCATGCCGAGCCGGTGAGCGCGCCTCGTTTGGAGGAGACACCCCTCCACCCCGCGGTAGAGGCCATAAAGCCAGTTTCGGAGGAGAAGCCGGCAGTTCCGATCACCAACGCCTTGGACCCACCGGTGGCCGAAGCACCGGTGTTCAGCGAGAAGGAAAAGATAAGTACCGTGATTGCTCCCAAAGCCACTTCCGTTATCAGCAGGATGCCCCACAGCGTAGATCTGGAGGAGGCTCCGAGGATCACCTTGGTGAAGCAAGCTCCCCAAACCCAAACGTGTCTTGTCAACGCTCCCTCACCGAAATTTAAGCAGAGGTCAAGCACAAATGATAACAGTAGGTTTCATCCGGGATCGATGTCTATTATCGAGGAGAGGCCTGTAGAGACTGGGTCCAGTCCAGGGCTGCGGGTGAACACCTCGGAAGGCGTAGTGCTTCTGAGTTACTCGGGGCAGAAGACGGAAGGGCCTCAGCGAATTAGCGCCAAGATCAGCCAGATTCCCCCAGCCAGCGCTGTTGACATAGAGTTTCAGCAGTCTGTATCCAAGTCTCAGATTAAACAGGAACCTATCACGCCATCTCAGCCGACGCCGAAAGGCTCCCAGACCTCGGCAGGTTACGGGACTGTTTCCACCCATTCTTCTTTGGTACTAGGAACGCAACCTTACAATACGTCACCCGTCATCTCCTCCGTTAAACAAGAACGTACTGCGCTGGAGAAATCCGACTCATCCCACCTTTCTGTCCAGACTCCAGCGTCTCAGCCCGGTAAAGTACTCACGCAGACTGTAAACACTCCACCCGTACTCGTCCACAACCAGATGGTTGTGAACAAAAAACTGTCTGATCCAGCTGCTCTGAAAGTGGAGACCAAGACTCTGCAACCCTCCAACCTGAGTCCTGGAGTTAGTCCTCACCACCCTTCTCTCTCTGGGAAAATGCATTCGGAAGCAAACCACGTCAGCTCGGGACCCAGCACCCCAACCGACCGGGCGATTTCCCACTTGGGGGTCACCAAACAGGAGCCGCACTCGCCGCGTACTAGCGGGCACTCGCCATCGCCATTCCCCCGGACTTGTCATCCTGGCAGTACCTCGTCTCCGGCTTTATCGAGCAGTACCCCGGTCATGCTGGCGCCAGGAATTCCCGTCCCTCAGTACATATCCAGCATGCATCCCGAGCAATCTGTTATCATGCCCCCTCACAGCGTAACGCAGACTGTGTCCCTGGGCCATCTGTCCCAAGGCGAGGTGCGAATGAACACCCCTCCTCTCTCCGGCATCCCTTACGGCATCCGCCCAGAAGCGCTCCACTCCCCCAGAGCTGCTCTGCAACCCCAGATAGAGATCAAACCTCAGCGATCCAGCACGCCCCAGCCAGCTCCGATACGAGACATCGTCATGCCTCCTCTGTCTTCTCAGCATGCCCCCGAGGAGGAGATGCACTACCACCACACCACGGTGTGCAGGGGGCCAGCCCCCGTTCAGTCTGACGTGCTGGTGATGCAGCCGGATTACCGCATGCACCCCACGAGCATCAGGCTCGACCAGTACAACGTTCCCCGGGATGTGAGGATGATCATGCACCCGCACATGGCCACCGTGGGCGAGCACCACTCGGAAACGAGACAATCCCGAACACCTGAAGGGGCTGTGAAAACTCCCCCCGTCAGTAAGACCCCGCAGCCTGGAAAAGAGACGCCAAAATCCTCCGAAGGCAAGATGGCACACTCTCCTCACAGCGAGCCTCGGCTCCTCAGCGTCCCCTCCAGCAGCCAGCTGCCTGGACTGCCTTTGACGCAGCCGGTGGTGGTACCGCACGGGGTGCAGATCATGCACCCTGCAGGGAGCTCCTTTCACGATTATCGGTCTGTGTATGGCGACATGAGGAATTACCATACAGCGGCACAGCTCGGGCATCCTCAGTTCCCGGGTGCCTCGCCGATCGGGTTGCCTTCCAGGAGCATGACCCCATCTCAGGTGAGAAATAAAACCCTTTCTTCTGCTCCTACCTGAAATCTGGAGCGCTCTGGGCTAATTACAGGCCCAGTGCAGCTCTGCGTGGCCACCAGAGCTGAGTTTAGCTCTCTGTGGTTAGTCTCCAAGCCCTGCTTAAGTTCATAGCACAAGAGGAGCTACTTTTGTTTGGCCAATGGGGTTTCAATGCTGCTTAGCATTAGAGGAAGCTAAAAAAAAAATCCCATTTTCTTAACTACTCTAGGACTCCAACCAGAAGGTACGAAGCTGCCTGCGGGTTTCTAGACGTAGAGGTGTTGGGGGGAGAATTGGCAGCATCGAGGTGGCACGTGGGTCAGACATTCTTGGCTAAGGATGGGCTTGGGGCAGGATTCAGGGGATGCGGTTGCGGCTCTTGGGTGTGAGGGGCTGCGGGGGTGCCTTTGGAAGGGGAGGCTGGTCCAGGCACCACTGCAGCAGGGCTGGTGCTATGGCGTGGAGACAGAGATTCCTCCGCCAGCAATCTGACGGCATCCTGGCAGCCTTATCGTTGAACGAGTTCTGATATGCCCACAGCCTAAAATCTTTCCTTTCCCCGCCCCCTCCCCACCTGCTTCCCAGGGTCTACCGGAGGGCGAACACTCGCACCCCAGCCAGCCCGGACGCAGCAAGACTCCTCAGATCCCCCAGGATCCCAAGGGCCCGCCAGCAGCAGGACCAGAACAGAGTCACCACCCCACTGTAAATAGGCATGCGGCACCGATAGACCCTCACGTCCACCTTCAGAGGGCACAAGCAGACACGGGCCAGACCTCCTATCCTTCGCCCGTTGCCATTTCAATGAAACAGGAGCTTCCGTCACCGCACCAACCTCAGGCGGTTCCCAAGCAATCCATGTTTATCCCGACGACGTCGGGTCCCGGAGCCCCGCCAGGGCTGCCCCTCAATCGCCCCGAGCCCCAGTCCGCGCTCAAACAAGAGCCATCTCCTCACCCCGTTTCGCAGAGACCTGTGGATATGGTTCAGCTTCTGACAGTAAGTATCGCTCCGTTGTTTTTTCCTGGCCGAGTAGCCTCGTGCTCCTCGTCCGGGGAGAAATAATCAGGTTCTGTGTAGCTTATATCTCACCTGTGGCACCAAAATGCTTCAGATGCAGAGGAGGAGATTGAGCGTCTGTCTGCTCTCTTTGGGCTGTTTCTGTCCCTGGTGAATTTTAGCCGTGTTCACGTTTACCTGGCGTTTCCTAGAGTCTCGCGATAAGGCACCGTTAATGCGGAGCAGCCGTGTTTCTCCCGTTATTGTTTCAAACAGCCTGCAAGCTCAGGCAGGCAGTGCTGCATCATTCTTACAGTCAGCTGTTTCTTAGGAAAGTTTTATTTACTGGCAGGAAAGAGTGCTGGTGTATTTAAGTTAAAGAGAAAAACCCCACAGCTTCCCAAAATCTAGAGACTGAGGAAGAGGAGGGAGATGGTGAGGAACAGGCACTCACAAGGAACCGAGAGTTCCGTTGAGCACTGAGCGTTTCCTGTATAACCTTGAGCAGCTCTCCTGCTGCTGCCGTTTCTCAATTCTCCCGTTTGTAAAAGAGAAAATCGCGTTTGTAACAGCCCCGCTCTGCCTCGCGCTGTGTGGGAGGCTGGAAGATTGGGAAGTGCTCTGATGTGAGGATGAAGGGAGCCACCCAGGCGTCTTAGCCAGCTGGAAGAAAAAAAAAAACCAGTGAGTTACTGATTTAGCAGGACCTAACCCGAGCCTGGACCGGCACGTACGAGGAGTAGTGAGATGTTACATCTGTACAGAAACAAAGTGGTGGTGTCTTAATTGCCAGTGAAAGTATTGGAGACAAACGAGCAGCTCAGATGGGATTTAAGATCCCTCTCTCCTTCATTTGCATTTAATATTTCTTCTCCCTCCCTTTCCAGAAATACCCAATTGTCTGGCAGGGCCTTTTGGCTCTAAAAAACGACACGGCCGCTGTTCAGCTCCACTTCGTCTCTGGTAATAACGTCTTGGCGCATCGGTCCCTGCCGGCGCCGGAGGGAGGACCGCCGCTCCGAATCGCTCAGCGCATGCGACTGGAGGCTTCGCAGCTGGAGGGCGTCGCGCGCAGAATGATGGTGAGGGGTCGGGACGGGGCGGGGAGGGAGGATGCGTGTCTGGGAAGAGCTGATCTCTGTGTGCTGAAAGCTGGGCTGTTATTACCCACCACATAACAAAAAAAACCCTACCAGTTCTCGCAGAAACCTCGTCTCTCGTTGCTTGTCTCACGTTATTTTGGGATTCCTGCGTCCCAAAGAGCGTGAAATGCAGATCACAAGTCACGAGCAGTAGGTGTTGCTCTGCATTCGTAGAAAAGGGAATGGTGGGGTTGGGAAACCTCTGGAGTCACCCGTCCCTCAGCCCTGGAACAAATCCCTGCTGGCTCTAACACGTCCGAGTAAGGTGGAAGGTGCAATTCAGGCGGCCGTGGAAATCAGTAGTTTTCAGTCCTTTTTACTGTCTCCTGGGCTGGCCGAGCTTTCAGCACGTCCTTTGTAACTTCAAAGGACTTCAGAGAGGATTTTCCACTGCAGATAATGAATGTCTGTCAGGAACCAGCCTGTTCCCAGCAAACGTTTGACTTAATGACTGTTTTTCTTTCCAGGTGGAGAGCGATTACTGCCTATTACTGGCCTTGCCGTGTGGCCGAGACCAGGAAGATGTAGTGAATCAGACTGAGTCACTGAAGGCTGCGTTCATCAGCTACCTGCAGGCCAAGCAAGCTGCAGGAATCATCAACGTTCCCAACCCCGGCTCTAACCAGGTATTGGCAGGAAAAGCCCTGTAGATAAACTAAATCGATAGATAAACGGGACCCACAGCTTTCCGTCCCCGGTCTTTGCTTGAGGTTGTAGTTGAGCTGCTTGGTTTTAGTATTAAAACAAAATCCCTGCGTTCACCATGCTGGTTTCTTACATCATCAGTCCAAACACACCGATATAATCAGTAACAATTACTGAAGATGAACTGCAAAGCCAAAAAAAACCCCAACCCAAACGTGTATTCAGTTTGTTCACAGCCCTGCGTCTTTGCCTGAAAACAAACCAAACCCATTTTCCAGCTGGAAGTAGAGTCCTTGTTTCTTCCTCATTACCGTATCCTGATTTCTCCAGGACACATGGAGTTTTCTTGCTCTTTGCCGCGTAAAGACAAAACGTTTGCGTTTGGTGATGTGAAACATTTATTCCAGATGTATTACTGCATCGAGGCAAATTTAATCTGTTCCCTGGGCATAAACAGCCCGGGATGAGCGGTCAGCTCTCAAAGCAACTGCAGAAATGATAATTAATGGGAATTTTTTTGTCTTTTGCCCTAAAACCAGCCAGCTCTGGCTGAGCAGCCTCTCCTTTTTATACAACTGCACCGAGTTACGAGCCTTTAAGCACCTAAAAAATCATCCGAATGTCCCATTTTAAAACATTTTAAGCCAGCCCTCACCTCTGTTTGTCTCTCATCTGTGTTTTTTGGGGGTTTTTTTGTCTCCCTCGCAGCCTGCCTACGTTCTGCAGATCTTCCCACCCTGCGAATTTTCGGAAAGCCACCTATCCCGCCTAGCCCCGGACCTCCTCGCCAGCATCTCCAACATCTCTCCTCACCTGATGATTGTCATCGCGTCGGTATGAGCTGTTTACCGGTTACTGACTTTACAATTATTTTTTTTTCCAAGGCCCTGCAGCAAAAAAAAAAAAAAAAAAAGCCCACAAAAACCACAAAAAAACAAAATTAAAATAAAAATAAATAAAAAGAGAGAGAGAAAGGAATGAAACAAGAAAATGCTGCCAGACTACCAGCCTCCTGCCCTAACCGGCCTCGATCAAACTGTTGCTGGGTAGCGGTTCCGCTACCTTGTATGTTTACATATTGCTTTAGCTTACGGACAACTGATGCACTCAGCAGGCGGACTGGTATTGGGTTTCTGTGCCTCCTTTTGGGGAAAAGATAAAGGATGGCTTATTTTTTTTAACAAAAAAAAAAGGAAAAAAATAAAAAAGAACCTGAACTGCCTTTGCACTAAATTAGTGACTCGGACCTTTGCACAGTTGGAGACACGCTGTGACGTTCTGGATGTCTTGACACACATTAACACGCGCCGTGGACTAAACGCAGGACCTGGGGACTTCTGCTGAAATTTGTGGGTCAAGGATCATTTCACACATTATCTTTTTTTTTATTTTATTTTATTTTATTGGTTGTTGGTTTTTTTTGGTTTTTTGTTTCGGTTTTTTTTGTTTTATTTTTTCTGGATGTGAACCTTCCTCTCCTCCACTTGCCCCTGCTGCAGCCGTCTTCTCTTCATCTGGGATGTACAGTTTACACTGAAAAAAAAAAAAGAAAATACAAAACAGAAAAAAAAAAACAAAAGGGAGAGCTATTTTCCTTCCTGGTGGGATATGCAGAACTCAGTGGGTGTGTGTATATATAAATATATATATAATATATATAAATATATATAATACTGACTTTAAAAAAGAAAAAAAAAATCAAATCCCCACAACATACATTTTTTTTTAATCTGTGCCAAAAATGTGTTTTCAGAGAAAATCTTATTTTCATACTCAGACTTTGTATTGTCACTCATTTGTAAGTGCGCTTCATTTAAACATGCCCCCCCCCCTCGTCTCATGAGCTGTGGAAGTGTTATACACTTGTACAAAAGACTTTTGACCCCCCCATACCCTCCCTTCGCCTTCCCTAACACTTATTAATTTATGGAACTGTTTTTTGTTGGGTTTTTTTTGTTGTTGGTTTTTTTTTTTTTTTTTTTCTCAGCGCAGTTTTGTTTTGTGTGTCCATTGGATTACAAACTTTATTAAAAAATACAAAACACCTCGGCGCCCAGATCTCGTCCCTCGGCCGCTCGGGATGGGGGCGGGGGGGAAGAGCAGAAAGATTTTGGGGGGGGTTTCGCCCAGGAGTTGTCACCAATCTCTTGTTTAAAAAAAAAAAAGGAAAAAAGAATTTTATCAGAGTAAATCAAATGTTTGTTTGTTTGCCCTTGCGTGGTGTAAATATTTGTTGAAAACCAAAGTTGGAATTTTTTCCCACTTCTAATTTTGATTTGTGCCATCTACTTGCAAAAAAAAAAAAAAATATCCCTGGATTTTGATATTCAGCATCCTTTAAAAAAACAAGAGCCAGACTTCATGTTTTTCAGTGGGCTTGGGCATAGGAGGGAACCGGTGCTGGGAGTCATGGGAGCCACTGCAACCCTCGGTTAATCACCAGTGCTGCTGCAAATGGGTTAAAATCAAGAAAATATGGTAAAAAAGGAGATTTTGGAGAAAATTTGGGACTCTGGACCCTGCTAGAGAAGCCAACAGGGGTGTGGGGGGGGTACAGAGAGGGAGACCCTGAACCCCCCGTCCCAAGGGCAGGTGGGGCTGGGGGGGGGGGGGCAGAGCTGAGCCTGTTTGTTTGGGGTAAAAAAAAAAAAAGGGCAAAAAGGTGCTGCTGGCACCTCACCCTGTCCTCCCCCCCACCAGGTCTGGGGGCTCCCCTGAGGACACCCCAGAGGGGACCCCAAGGCCCTGCGGCCATGGAGGGGGGACGGGGGGGGGGTGTGTGGAGGGGTGTGTGTCCGTCCCAGGGTCAGGATTGGGCCTTGTCACACACACACACACACCCCCCCCCCCCCCCACACACACACCCCCCAGTACCCCTGGGGTGGGATGGACGGACAGATGGCCACATGGACGAGGCCACGGACACACGGATGGTTGTACGGACAGGTTGGTTGCACGGTCACCTGGCCCCATGGATGGTTGGGTCAGCAGGACGCAGGGACGGGGCACAGACAGCCGGACACGGGGGGGGGCATAAAGGGCCTGATCCTGCCCATGAGTGGGGCGGGGGGGGGGTGTGAAATTGCTGGGGTTTTTTCCACAGGGGGGGAAAAAAGAACCGCAGTCCATTTTTGGGGAGTTTTATGTACAACGATGCAGGAGGTGAGTGTCCGGCTGGCCGTACAAGTGTCCGTCTGCAGAGTGTGCAACCGCCCTTGTGTCTGGCTGTACGTGCAAGTGTCCGTGTGTCCAGCAGGACGTACAACCCCCCCCCCCCAGCACCCTGGATGGGATAACGGGGGGGGGGGTGGGACAGAGCCACGGACGGATGGATGGACACATGGCGCTGGCACGTCCAGTCGGACAAACGGCTGGTTGGACAGCCATACGGACACGGCAAGTCCAGCCAGACACACGGCCAGGCGTATGGCTGGTTGAACATGCAGCCACACACGGGCATGGCTGAACGAACACACGGCCACGTGGTCGTACAGCTGGACACAGGGCTGGCTGCACACCCGGAGGGCCACACGGACACGTCCAGCTGGACTCACGGACAGTAGCACGTCCAGACAGCTGGACAGCGGCCCTGACAGGCGGACACATGGATGGCTGCAGGTCCAGCTGGATGCACCAGCCATCCGGATGGGTGTATGTACAGCTGGACACCAGGATGGGTGCAGGTATGGCTGGACACATGGTTGGGTGCACGGCTGCACAGCTGGACACTTGTATGTCCAGCCAGACACTTATCTCCTCTGGCCTTGTGCAGTAATCCCGCCCCCCCCCCCCCCCCAAAAAAAATGGACCTCCCCCCCCCCCCTTCCCCAAAGGCCCTGCTGGGGGGAACGACAGGGCACGGGGGGCAGAAAAAAAAAAACAAAAAACAAAAAACAAATCCACAAAAAAAACCAAACAAACCAACCCCAGCAATTTCACCACCACCACCACCTTCCCCCCCCCCCCAAGTTGATGGGGGTTAAAGGGCCTGATTCTGTCGGGGGGAGTGGGGTGAGAAGTTGCTGGGTTTCAGAGCAGGGCCGGGGGGGGTGGGGGGGGGGGGTGGGTTGGTTAATGCACAAGGCTGGAGGAGGTGAGTGTCCAGCTGTCTGTACATAAAAGTCTCCATGTGCAACTGTAGATACACCCATCTGTGGGTCTGAGTGGCTGTGAGACTGCCTGTACATCCAGCTGGACCTGCAGCCGGCCATGTGTCCGACTGTCCGTACATCTGTCTGGACGTGCTACTGTCTGTGAGTCCAGCTGGACGTGTCCGTGTGGCCAGCTGGGTGTGCAGCCAGCCCTGTGTCCGGCTGGATGTGCAACTGTCCGTGTGTCTGGATGTGCAACTGTCCGTGTGTCTATCCACATGTCCAACCATCCGCAATCCATCCTACAATTGTCCGTGTGTCTATCCACATGTCCGACCATCCATGATCCATCCTACACCTGTCCGTGTGTCTGGCTGTATGGGCAGTGTCCAGCTGTGCCGCGTCCGAGTATCTGGCTGCATGTCCAGCCAGCCATGAACCATCCATCCGACTGTCCGTGTGTTTGCCAGGACTTGCCCCTCTCCATGTGTCCGGCTGTACGTACAACCGTAACTCCGTCCAGATGTGCAACATCCACGTCTGTGTGGCTGTGCCACCATCCATCCGTCTGTTTGTCCGGCTGTATTTGCCATTGCCGTGTGTCCATCTGTCTGTGCCTCTGTCCCAGCACCCCGGGGCGGTTTGGGGGCTATGGGGCAGGACAGAGCGGGGGCTGTACGTCCTGCTGGACACACGGACACTTGCTCGTACAGCCAGACACAGGGCTGGCTGCACACCCAGAGGGCCACACGTCCAGCTGGACTCACAGACAGTAGCACGTCCGGACAGATGCACGGACAGTCGGACAGATGGATGGCTGCAGGTCCAGCTGGCTGCACCAGCGGTGTCACAGCCATCCAGACACCCGGGTGGTTGTATGGACAGCCGGACACCAGGACAGCTGTTCGTACCACTGGACACCAGGGTGGTTGCACGTAGAGCTGGACACATGGATGGGTGCACAGCTGTACGGACAGCCGGACACGTGGACAGTTGTACATACAGCTGGACACCCCCCACCCAGCCGGACACTCACCTCCTCCTTCCTCACGCACAAATCCCCACAAAAACGGACTTTTTGTCCCAAGTCCCTGCTCTGAAAAACCAGCAATTTCACACCCCTGCCCCCCTCGTGGGCAGGATCAGGCCCTTTACCCCCACCCAACCTGTGTGCCCCGTCCCCATCACCCACCCGGGGTGCTGGGGGGATCCTGTGCCCCCTCCCTGGCCACATGGTCTGGGGTGGCCTCTGGGGTGGCCCCAGCTGAGCCCCCAGACCCGGGGGGCAGGACAGGGCCAGGCTCTCACCTCAGCCTCTGCCTTGACCCTGAGGCACTAGCAGCACCTTTTCGCCCTTTTTTTAACCCAAAAAGGGTCTTCCCTTTGTTTAACTCCAAAACGCCCCCGGCAAATCCTAAACCACATTTTTGAGCTTTATCCTCTCACTTATCCCCATTTTTAATCAATCCTGCCCTCATGAGCCATTGAACACGTATGTGGGTAACCCCTCCCTCCAGCTCAGCTGAGGGGTTTGCGGGACCCCCACAGCCCCAAAGCATCATCCGGAGCAGCCACAAAGTGCCTGCAGTGTCTGTCCCCCGCCTCGAACCTCAGCCGTTAGAAAATATTGCAATTTATTCCATCTCTCTCCTTCCAGAAATACACTTTTTACACCATTTCCAAGCAGCTGTCTTTTAAATAAAGGCAAGGGGGAGTCACTCGGGGGGCGGCTGACCCTCCCCGGCTGTAGGCGCAGGAACCAGGGGGGCTGCGGAGGATTCGGGGGGTCCGTCGCGGGTTCGGAAGAGCAATTCTCCGGCAGGAATGACCTGTTCCGTTTGCCAAGCTGTGGCCGTTCCGTACTGCTGGTAAAAGTCCGTGTCGGCCTGGAACATGACGAGGGCCTGGGCGGTGTGGATGCGGACGTGCTGCGCCAGGCTGGTGGCATCCAGGAATTTTTCCCCACAGGAATCGCAAGCGTAGAGGATCTGGGTGTTGGGGTCTGCAAGGGAAAAATAAAAGAGGGAAGGTGGGGGGGTGGCAGGGCAGGAAGGGGCTGCCCCCCACCCCTTTTTCCCCCCCCGTCTCCTTCTCACCTGCTTCTTGCACTTGTTTCACTGCTTTGGTGATTTCGGCTTTAAGTGCTTCGGTCTCATCCGCCGTCACCGCAGCTGCTACAGGAACCACTGTAAGGCGGGGGAAAAAAAAAAAGAGACGGTGAAAGGGTGGAAGAGACGAGACAGGAATTGAGGGAGAAAAGAGACGGGAAGGGGGGCGGTGCCGGCTGGAGCAGGACGCTGGATTGTGCCTGTCACGGTATTTACGAGCTGGATCCAGCCAGGCTGAGACTTTTCCCAGCCTCAGGTCACGCCAACAGGTGCCGCACGCCACAGCTAAACCTCCGAGCTCCTTTGGGAGCCCCCAAGCTGCACCCCATGGATAAACCTCCCCTTTTGGGAGGGTTCCTGGGACCCCCCCGAGCTCACCCGTGAGCTGCGTGACAGCGGTGGCGGCCAGCGCCTCGGTGGCCAACGTCACCATGTCATCAGAAGCCACCGTGACAATGTTGACCTCGTCGCCTTCCTCCGGCTCGAGGATTTTAATGCCCGCCTTGCCTTGATGAACCGTCTTGACATGAGAACGCAGGTTGTCCACCCGGTTGAAACCCCGGCCGCATTTGTCGCACAAGAAGGGCTTCTCCCCTGGGGATAAAAATGAGGAAATTTGGGGACGGTTGAAGATTTAAGGGGGCGTTGCTTAAAGATCTGGGGAGCTGTCGCGATACCCCACCGGTGTGGATGATGATGTGTTTGGAGAGATCGCCCACGTTGACGAAGGCTTTGTTGCAAACGGTGCATTTGTGGGGTCGGATATTATCATGATGGCGGATGTGGTTGGCCAGTTGGCTCGACTGGACGAACCTTGGGGACACAAAGAGATGTCACCACGATTCCCATCCCCAAAAAATGACGCTCTGGCACCTCCACCCGGCCACAGAGGGCAAGTGGAGGTGCCCCCCCTTAAAATTCAAGGGGCGAACCCTCACCTCTTGCCGCAGCGTTCGCAGACGTAGGGCTTCTCCCCTGTGTGTTGGCGTACGTGGGCGATGAGGGAGCTCGCTTGGGTGAAGGCTTTTCCGCAGATTAAACACTGGCATGGCTTCTCTCCTAGGGAGAGACACAGGGAAAAGATGTTGGGGGGGTTCAATAAACCCAGGAGGGGGTGAGGGTCCCCTAAAAATCCCTCAGGGGGAAAAGCAGAGCTGCGTTCCTACCAGTGTGGATGCGGACATGGCGCTGGAGCGCTCCGGGATCGGCAAACTGGCGCTGGCAGTGGACGCAGACGTAGGGTTTCTCCCCGCTGTGGATCCGGAGGTGCCGTTTCAGGTTGCCTGAGAGCACACAAAGCTCAGCCGGGGGGACGCACACAGGGACACTGACACCCCCACCTCCTTCCCAGTGCCCCGGTAGCTCCATCGGGAAGATCCACTGCTATTTAGGGAGCGGGAAGCACGCGGGAGTGCTGCACTGCTGAGCCCCGGAGCCAAGGATCAGGGTAAGGCAGAGGTGGGGACAGCCAGAACAAGCACCTGAGGTTTGAGGGAACGGGGAGACTCCATGGAGCTCATCCAGAGCCTTCCGGCTCTGCAGTGGTTTGGGGAGATGCGAGGAGACATCTCCATCCCCGAAAGTTGGATCAAGGGCTCTTTACCCTGATTCCCCAGCATCCCTGGGCTGTGATTCCATGGGGGATGCCAGCCCAGCCCCGTAGAGGGGGAGAAATTTCTGCACCACCACGGCGAGAGGTTTAAACCCTCCTGTGCCCAGGATGAAATCCCTCCTCCAGCTCCGATCCCTGCACAGAGCAGTCCCCGTCCCCCTCCTGAGCCGGCCAAACCTCCGTCGCTCGGACCTCACCACCTACCAACCCTGTGCTACCTGAAGTGGTGAACTGCTTGCCGCACTCCCGACACTTCAGGGGTCCGTCAGCGATGTGAATCTTCAAGTGAGCCTTCAAGTTCCCCACCTGGGGACAGACAGACACAGAGAACCCCCCCCCCGGGTCACCCCCATCTCTCTCTGGAGGGACCCAAACCACCGTGGGTCCGATTTCCCCCACCCCCCCCACCCAACTCGCCTGGTTGAATTTCTTGTCGCAGTGGGGACACTTGTGCTCCTTGTCGGTGTCGTGGGTCTCCAGGTGCCGCATTTTAGAGGTGGGATCGGAGAAGGAGCGCCCGCAGTAGTCACACTGGTACGGTTTCTCCCCGCTGTGGACCAGCTGGTGCCGTTTGAGGTTGCCGGAGGTGGTGAAGAGCTTGCCGCAGTCATCGCAGCGGTATTTGGCCTCCCCCGTGTGCCGTTTCTTGTGGAGGTTCAGCAGGCTGATGAGGCGGTAGCTCTTCCCGCACTCCTCGCAGCCGTACGGCTTCAACGGGCTGTGGAGGAGACGACGCCGTCACGCCAGCGGGGAAAGAACTGCTGTGCCGAGCTCCCACCGCCCCGATTCGAGCTCCACCACCCCAGCTGGACCCGTCCAGATCCCACAGGATGTCTCGAAGCAACGCAAGAGGGAAGGACGGGGCAAAAAGATAAATCTCCTCCTGGAGCACCCCGACACACTGATGGATTTCGCAAGGATTTGCTCTTTTGTGGCAAAAGCCACATTTTTTTTAAGCGCTGCCAGCCTCAGTTGCTGTACCAACCTCTTGCTCAAACCCTCACGCCAACCACCGGCGTTGGCACAAGCCTTTCTGCACCCAGCTCGGCCCGGTGGCACCTCTCGGTCCCCGGTGTTGTCGTACCTGTGCGTCTTCTCGTGGGCTTTGCACGCAGCCGGGTCAGAGAAGGCTTTGTTACACTCCCTGCAGGAGAAGGGTTTCTCGCCGGTGTGGATACGGATGTGCCGCTTGAAGTTACCGGTGTGGGTGAACTCCTTCCCGCAGTCCTAGGGACGGAGGGGGACAGGTTCAGGCACGGCCGGTGACGCCTGGTGTCCCCCAGGGACTGGAGACCCAGCTGAGGGCCGTGGCCGGTCTCACCTCGCACTTGTGGGTGACGGAGCCGTAGGCTTTCGACTCGGTCCTGTCGCTGTAAGTACCCGAACGCAGCAGACGGGTTTCACCCGAGTTCTCCTGCCCGGAGTCAGTGCTCCCCGATTCGTTATCTTCGGCATTTTCTCCATTTTCTAACCGGGGCTGCTCTTCCTCAGGGATTTTAGCCTCCTCTTGGTCCTCCACCATCATCTCCCCCTCCTCCTCCTCCTTCCCTTCCAGCTCCATCTCTGCAGGCATTCAGAAAACGGGGATGCTAGGGATCGGGAACAGCGTAAGAGACACCAAACCCCACCTGTATTGCCTAACTCTAAGCCCGGGTTTAAAGGCAATGGGGATTAGACCAGCCCTACTGCACTCAGGGAAATCCTGGTACTCCACTGTACCACGCAGGTGCCGAGAACTCTGCCTGCAGTCAGTTTGGATTTGCAGGTTATTAGGCCAAAAATCCAAAAGCCTGTGCAGAGGAGCATTTTCCCAACATCTCCTAGCTCCGCCCCATGGAAAGCAGCTCCCATGGGCTCTGCGACCCACAGGAGACAGCGTTTACACAACAAAACTCACACCAAAACACTTAATTGTGTGGAAAACAAGGGTTCAACCCTTGCCCAGCTTTGCTTCAGCCCTGCTGAAGGGAATGAGAAGATGGCAAAGTTCCCGCCACTGCCCTCGCTCACAGACACACCTCCTGTTTCGGCACCCAGAGAGATGTCACCCTTTGCCGCGGAGCTGCCGCTGCTGACCACGCTCTCCGCTGGCTGCGGGTGGCTGGGGAATTCGGCATCGGGGCCCTCTTGGACACCAGCATCTGCCCCTACGAGCAACAGAGTGTCTCTGGCACGCTCAAGGAGACATTAGGTGTGTGTTGGGGAGGGGTGACAGCAGGATTTGGGGTGTCATCCGCTGGTATCTCACCTTCTTGGCCACCCAGCTGCTCTGTCTGCGCCTTGGGCTGTGCTGCTGCGGCCACGGGCGTCTCTTCCTTCCCCTCTGAATCGGGAGGAACTGGTTTTATTTTATCAAGATCACTCAGTGCTTCCGCAGTTGATCTCTTGTCCTCGACAGCTGCCTTGTCGGCCCCTGCAAGGGACGAAGCAAAGGGCTCCAGCTTTTGCTGCCTGCGCAGAGGCGCCCCGACAGCTGCCGGAAGAATTTCCAAATCCCATAAAGATTCAAAAAAGCATCAGTTCTTCAACTGCTGGTGCCACACAAGGGGATCAAACCCCATCCAGATGTCTTTGTGTACCAGGAGACGTACCCAGAGCATGGGTTTGGATGCGGCCGGAGAGCATGGTCGCTTCGTGGGGCAATTTCCAGTCTCCCTGGATGAGGGAAAGCGAGGAGGATACGTACCAATTTCGGCGGGGGGCTGCTGGCTCTCAGCGGGGCTTTCTGCTGGTGCGGCGAGGGACTTGAGAGCATTGCAAGCGCTGACAATCTCCTGCATCTGGAGGAAACCCGCCACGGCCAGCACATCTTCCACGTTGTCAGGGTTCAGGCTTAGCTTAGCCGTGTACATGAACTCCAAAACCTGGCCCAGGCCTGCAAGGGAGATGATGCAACCAGAAATAAGCTCTCACCTCTCAGCCGTGCAATTTTCAAAAGCCCAAACCCATGAAATAAAGGGCTTGAAGAGCTTCCCTCAAACCCTGGGCACAAAACCGCTTTGCTTAAGCGGCTGAGAAGGATATCAGAAAAATCCTCTGCCTACCTGCTGCGTTGCTGATGTCGAGGTGCACCACGTCCTTCTGGTCGACGAAAAGCATCCTGAAATACTCGCTGCAGGCCGCCAGCACAGCTTTGTGAGCCTTGAAGTCGATGCCGTCCACCACAAAGGTGCAGTCGCACAGCAAACCCAGCTGCCGCTGCTGGTTCAGCTGTTCCAGGACTTGCTTGCTGTGCTGGGGGAAATCCATGGCTGTGGGGAGAAAAAAACAAACCCCGGGGCGGGGGGGGGTGTGAGAAGGGTGCCAAAACCCCGACATCGTGTTGGAAAGGACCACAAAACAGGACAGATCACAAAGCCACAGGTCAACCACAACCCGACCGCCCTGTTCATTAAAAAACGTGGCCCAAAAAGCTTAATTTCAGCTCCTCGCTACAGCCACCTGCCTTCCCCACCAAATACAACCCCAAAACCTCTCCTGTAACAGCCGCAACGCCAGCACGGCGCCAGAGAGAGTTGCTTGAACAGTCAATGTATTTTTTTTTTGCCACCTTAACAGCATTTAAAATATAGTTATTGCTCCTCATCCGGCCCAAGCTGTGAGCAGGAACCCTATTGCCTCAGCAAACGCGAGTGCCGTTGTCCCTTTGGCAAGAAGGGCGGTGTCACCGCTCCCACCAAGGGCACAGTACAGAAAGCGTTCATCAAAATCTTCAAGCTCCTCCTCATTTTGGGTGCTCGCATCACGATACCGAGGAATTTTTATTTTTTTATGGTGCGTTTGGAGGGAGTTCTCCCTGTTCACAGCATGACTTTGGCTGAGGAACGCTGCAAACTTCCAGAAACCCTGCGAAAGCCTGTTTTTCAACGAGTTCCTTGTCGGCAAAGGTTGAGGGATCTTGCTGCCACATGTTGGGTTTTCTCCTGGGCTGCACCTGCAGGGTGCAGGGTAGAGAACAAAGGGTTTTCACTCAGCTTCGTTTTCCAAAAACAATTCCTCTATGGGCTGAAGGGATCATTTCATCCATGGGCAACGGAGGAGAATGCAAACGGGGAATATCCACGGTTATTTGTTCAACCTGCCAGGCCAGGAAGCCCCTAAAGCTCTGACTGCTGGAGAAGGCAAGGTTACGGCCAGGGCAAGTCGACGCTAAGCCGATGCTTGGTGTTTCTCTGAAGGTTTCCAGCCCGTAGCAGTTGCTTTTCCACTTTACCAGCTCTTAAAAACAGCCTGAGGAGTCTCAAGGAGGGGAAAGGCAACAGGTTTGGATCCACAAAACCTAGTCCCTTCCAGGCAACCACGAGCACGTCCCTTCCTCTGGATCCATTCGAGCATACACAAGCGCACAGCCGGGCAGAGGGAGCCTCCTCCTGTCTGCTGCAGGTGCTAGCAACACATTGGCAAAAGATCTTCCGTCCAAGGATCAAATCGGCTTCCAAAACCATTCCCAGTGGGGATGAGAAGCCCAGACACCTCTGACAGCATCCCATCACACACACAGAGAAGAAGTTTCACTCCCAAAAAGCACCGTTTGTATTTGCAATTAACTCGCTGCCGTGACTTTCCCCTAACTCTCCAAACAACGAGGTACTTTTTAACCACACACCCACAGCCTATCCCAAAATACATCCCTTGAGAGCCAAAATTACTTTTTTTATCAAAATCTGCCTGAATCCCCGCATACATATGACCCTGTAAGGTTTGCAAAGGAAACTCTGGGTAAAAAAAGGGGAGGATTTTCCCAGCAGGACAAGCAATGCTGCCTTCTGTGCTTGGAAAGCTCTGCGCAGCAGGACCCGAGAAATCACAATGGTTTGATGCACTAAAAGGCTATTTTTGGTAATTTGTAGGAGGCACTCTGCATCTGAACGATGACTTTTATCGCTCCCCGGTTGGACTCGCCTCAGCTTCGCATCTGAGCTTTTGCAAAGGAAGCAAAATTCCGAGAAACTCAACTCTTCCCGAAAAACTTCACCTTTTCTGCAGTTTCCTCCGTAACGTCACGTTACAGCTTCATTGGAGCACGTGAGCGCAGCGGGGCAGAGGCTAGGACGAGCTGCGTATCGCCCTCGTGCCCGAACCCAGCGCCCAACGTCGCCCAGCAGCTGAGATCACCTTCATACACTAAAATCCCTGACTCCAAGCCTTAAAAATCCCAAATATCTTGATCAAAAAAACCACAGCGCACCCAAAAAACCCACCCTGGTTCCTTGCCACGGCTCAGGCAGGGCCGGTTCGCAGCTCCAGTGATGAGATCAGTCTCCTTCCCCAACCAAAAAGGATGCACCAAAATGGGGCTGGATCTGGGGAGGGCAAATGCCAAATGAAGCTTTGCTGGTCCACCTGACCACTAAACTAATTAGCCCTTGTTAATGCAAACCCGTCGCTGTCGGCCGTTTAAGGCAGCAGCACTGTCTGCGGATGCGCGTCAGAGCTCCAAGCCTGAAAATCAAAGATAAGGCAGGATCGGTGCCCGACCTCACTCCTGCGCTGCGAGGAGCGGAGATATCCGGTAGACTGAAGCTGTGGGCGAGACGGTTGCGGCTCTCCTCCAGAGCTTTCCCCCTTCCCGGTGCTAAAGTCAGTCTCTACACGGCCATCCTGGGAGAAACGGGACGAAAAGCTCCGTTTTAAAACCCAAACCTTGCGTGTCAAAGGCGCCAGGGTCCAATGTCACCAACCCAGGACCGGGCACACCCCAATTTCACCTTGTCTGAGGCACACGAGCGCCATTTCCCCTCCCGACCTCTCCCCGACGTGGCTGTCATGTCTCTTGTTACCCAATTAATCACAGAAAAGCTTCGTTATGAGAACACCCACGCCTGCCGCGAGCACTTGCAGAGATAAATACAGCAGCTACAGTCCTGAGGAGCTTCCCACATGAGCTCTATTAAGCTCTTTCGCTTATTAATGACATTAACCTCTCCCCACACCTGCCACCTGAGCATCTACCTATTTAAAAAAAAAACCCAAAACCTCAATAATTTGGAAAAAAATAGCGGTCTAAGCGTTGCCTTTCAATGCTGTCACCATCCAGCTGTCCACTCTTATGCTGAGAAGAGAAAAAGGAAGAGGAGGTTTACTTTCTGCCTACCGTCATCTCCCTTCTCGTGTGTCAGCAGCCCTAATCCTTTCAGTCTCTGCGAAGAGGAGCCTGTCCTCATTTCCAGTAAGTGATTCTGCAACATTTTCAGTTAAAAAAATAAAGTTAAGAGCTGACTGACCACAGCATTCAAGGTACAGATGTGCTAATAATACAAGTTATGAAATAGAGAAGGGCTCTGGAGTTCGTGGTTGGCAGCGAAACCGGAAGGCGAGCTCACATTCAGCTGTAAGGGGGAAAAAAATAATCACAGGCAGGAAAAAAGTATGGTGAAAAGGAACTAAAAGGAGAAAGACACAAGGAGAGAGATGAGCAGAGACACTCTGGGCCCCCACACCAAAGAGACACCCCGTAGACCCCTCAGATATTTAGGTTTTGGGCCCACAGATAGACTCGCGCAGCTCCTGGCGCAGCGGGACGTGTCTGTGCAGGCAGGGCTGCCTGCAGGTAACCGGAGCCCTGGGCCGCAGCAGGCAGGGAGCCAGCGGGGCCGCTGAGACATCACCAGACCTCGAGCTCTGCCACGAAAACCGCAGTGCTCGGATGACGAACTACAAAACCTTCGTCTTCTTGCAAAAAAAAACCCAACCCTGTCTTTGCGACGCTGGAATTTCGGCAGAAACTTCCGATGCAAAAACGCAATTAAGGAAACGCGGCTTGTCCGTGAAACGCATCATCCATGCTTGAGAAGCGATGCCTGCAGAGGGTATGTACAGCTGGTGTGGGCTGTCATCACGCCAAAAAAAGATGCCAGAAGATGAGAAAAAAACCTTTTTTCCTTGAGTTGCCGCACAACGCTTTGAAGTTTTCTCTGCTCTTCTGCTGGCAACGTCCTTGACGTGCAAGTAGACAGTTTGTGCGGTGTCAGGGGACTCATCTCGCGCAGCGTTGGCTGGCGGGGCTGTCCCCCCCGCAGACGTCTCGCTGTGTCCCGAGGGGATGGTGGCTGCCCCACGCGTGGGGGGACAGGGCTTCGCTCCTGACCTTGTCCCACATCACCCCGCAGCTCCGTGACACGTCTCCCACAGGGGACACACACGCTCTGGTGAGGGTGGGCTGGTGAGGACCCCAGCGAGCACCAGCAGCCCCCCGCTCCCCTCACGACAGCCGCCCTAGGCCTCAGCGCAGGGCCCGGCAGCGGCCTGGGGGGGGGGGGAGGGCCGCAAATCTGAGGGGAAAGAGCTGCCAGGGCCCCCCCGGGGTGCTAAGGGGATGGAGGGAATCCTTCCGCAAACTCCCCTCAATAAACCGGGGGTCGCACACCGGGGTGCCCCCCCCCAGACCGGCTCCTCTTGGGGGGCCTCCCCCCCAGGCAGCGAGCTGGGCCGCAGCCCCCTTCCCCTCACAGCCCCCGTCTCTTCCCGAGCCCCCCACCCTTAAGGCCCTCCGCCCCAGCTCCTCCCCGGGCTCCCCGCCGCCCACCCCCGGCCCTCCCCACCGCTACCTGCCATGCCGGGCCCGGCGGGGGCCTCACATCGCCGCCCGCAGCGCTCACCGTGACACGGACCAGACAAAGGGCGCCGCCATCTTGGCGCCGGGCGGAAGCGGCGTCGCCCCCCTCTCCGCCCACCGATGGCATCGGCGCGCATGCGCAGCCCGGCCCGGGGCGGGGACCGCGCATGTGCAGATGGGGCGGTGAGGCTGGTCACGTGGCACCGCCTTCTGGTCTCCCCCCGCCCCCCCCCCCCCCCCGGTCTCCTCAGGAGCGCCGCCATGACAGTTCGGGGCTGGCGGGCGGGGGGGGAGCGGAGCCCTGAAGGACCGGGTGGTCCCGGGGCTGGTCCTGCGGCTCCTTGAGGGGCAAAGGGCCCTGTTCCACCACACTGTATGCCCCCGAGGGCTTCTGTTCCCCCCAACAAGGTTGCCCACACCCCTAGGTGTGCCGGCAGGCTGAGGCATCGGGCAGCTGCCATGATGGCGGCCGGGCATCCCCACAGGGATCGAGCCCAGCGTTGTGGTCCCGGAGGGTCAGTCAGCACGGAAAGGTGCAGGCAGCAGGCTGGAGCGCGGGCACACCCAAAAGTATAATATTCCTGTTCTTATCAAGCTGTTTTCCCCCCTAAGGCTGGATTTCCTGGCCTGCATGCCCAAAATGAGCCCATGACGGGGCCAGGCTGCTGCGGCGCTGGGGCTCTGAGCTGTCCCTTCACCCCCTCCCTGGCTGGGAAATCTCCCCCGTGCAAAACCAGCCGGCTTTGGGAAGAAAAAGGGTTGGGTTTTGTTTGTGGTTTGGGTTTTGGTTTTTTTTTTTTTTTCCCTTTTCTCCTGCGGCTGGAGCATCCTGTGTGAGGGCCTCCCGCCAGCCTGTCACCAGTAGATGGCAATCTGCGACCGCAGCGGGTGCTCCCTGGGTGCTGGGGTGCCCTGGGCACCCAGGGGTGGCATTTTGGGGCAGAACAGGCACATCCCATCGCAGAGGATCGACAAGGCGACGCCACTGCTCCGCACCTCCACGGCTCCAAATTCCTAAGCTGTGCTGGGGGCTTTTATAGCCATTAAGAGCTTTTTAAATAACTTTTAACCATTTTTTCCATGCAGCATCCTGCCGTAGAGAGTCTCCTGAGTGACCCATAGTGCCAATAGACAAACCTGCCAAGGAGATGATGCCTGGAAGAGCTGCCTGTGTTTGTGTGCGTCCCCAACGCCGCAGGTGTGTTAATGCAAGTCACGAGTCGTTAAGGGACAAGCGAGGACGAGTTGACCTCAAAGCTTACACAGCAACACGAGCTGGGCGGCGTGTGGTAACTATAAACAGCCGCTCGCCCCGAACGGGCGCCTCGCTGTTGTTTGTACACACAGGGAGATGGAGCCAGGCCCTCGGGAGGGATTTTGGGGAGCGTTTGGGTCCCCAGAAAGAAGCCCCTGGGTTTGGCAGCCAGGTTGGAATCACCGTCCCAGCTCATGCTGCTGCTTGGGGCTTCCACGAGGGCAGTGGGTGCGGGTGGGCGAGGGGAGGAGGAGGATTTGGTGACCTTCCAGGTGGGCCGGCGGCCGAACAGCTGAGGGAATGGCTCAGAAATAGAGCGGCAGGGAAGAAATGAGTCACCCCGGGCTGGAAATAAACGGGGCCGCGGGCACCGGAGAGGAGCCGGGGCGGCTCCTTGTCCGTGTTTTTGTCAGGACGGAGAAATCGCTGACCGTACCCTTTACCAAGACACCCCCTCGGGGCTGAACCCACAGCCCTTTTGGGGGAAAAGCATCAAGAAAACATTAAAAAAATGGAGGAGGCAGCAGTCAGGCGTTCTCAATAATTTATCACAAGCTGTATATACAGAGACAAGCTCTGGCGGAGGGTTGGGGAAGGGAACCTCGCTCCCGGCGGGGCTCTTGGCATGCTGGATCTTCCCCATCAACCCTCGCCGGCTAAAAATCACCGGAGCCAGGACTCCCCTCCGGAGTTTCTCCGGTGAGCGATGGGATGCGTCTCTCCGTGCCGGCCCCTCAGCTCCCCCTCCATGGGGGAGTGTTCCCATCCCCTACCCCACGTCCCACTTCTTTCCTAAATCACCCAAATAATTAACAAGGGAGGGGGGAAAAAGGGACACCCCCCCCCCCCCCCGCCACCACGATCCCTCAGATCTTGATCTCAGTCCGGAAGGTTTGCTGAACGTGGTCGGTGTGCTTGGCGGGCTGTCGCTGAGCCCGGATGGTCAACGTGCCGTCATCCCCCAGCGAGGATGACACCGATGTGGGGTCCACGTCTTCAGGCAGCTGGCATTTGTGTGTGAAGGTGTTCATGACGGTGCCATCCGCAGCCAGCTGGGGGAAAAAAAAATTGGGTGAAAAGGGACAATTTTGGGGTGCAAACGGGAGGGGGGATCATTGTTCCCTGCCCTTGGGTGAGGCTGGTGGTCGTGCCTTGTGTGTGGTGTAATATTTGGTTCCCCAAGGGGATGGGTGGGATGTGAGTGGCATCGGCGGGGGGACAAAGGTGCTTTTTTAGTTCCCACCCCCCCCCCGGGAGAGATGTAATTACAGGTCACGAGTTTGTTGGGTCTCGTGGGCTTTGCTCCTGCAAAATATGCGGTGAAAAGACAAGGAAATGGTTAATTAAACCCCATCGGGATTATGGCTGGGGCTATTAGGGAGTTGGGTGGTCCCCGTGTCCCCTGGTTGAAGATTTTAGGGGTGTCCCCCCCTGTTTTGGGGGTGAGTGGGGAAGGGAGGGAGCGCCCACCTTCTCGGCATGGACCTCGATCTGGTTGTTGGAGGTGGTGACGATGATGTCCTCGGGGGCAAAGTCGCTGACATCCACCGTGAACTGATAGGTGTTGCCCAAGGTCTTCACCGTGCCGGTGTTGCCAGGCCGAGCTGCCAGAGAAAGCGGGGGGGGGGTCACAGCCACATTTTGGCGGGGGCCCCCCCTAAACGCCTCTTCCCGGGCTCCATCTCTTGCCCAAACCCTCCAGGATAGGGATGTGCTGGCATGGAGGGAAAGGAGGAATCACCTACCCTCTCTTCACCGCATCTCCCAGCCCTAAAAATGGGGTGACATCACCCCCACCCCCCCCCCAAACTCACCTGGGAACCCCAAGGTCTCGCCGCGGGGCCGGACGAAGCTCCCGAAAAGCTCCATGGTGCCGGCGGGCGACGCCGACCGGTGAAAGCTGCGCTCTGATCGGAAAGCAGCCGAGGATTTCACGTTCATCCACTGCTTCCCTCCCACCTCTGACCCCCAGCTCCCGCTGGGGAGAAAGAGCGAATCCCTCGTCCTCCTCCCGGTGAAGGCGAAGCAGGGCCGGTTATTTCGGGGGGGGGCGGCTTGACGAGCTTTTTAAAGCCTCGTTAAGGCTGCCGGCCGCTTGCCAGACCTCTCGTAAAACAAGCTAAATTTAGGTCTTGCGCCGGAGACGGTGGAAATTTTTCCCCTCTCCGTCCTCCCCCCTCAACTCTGTGGAATGTGATGCCGGCATTCCTGCCTATTATTAAGGAATAATAATGATAATTAATTAAAATACTGATTAAATTCTCGCCGCCCTGGGTTTTATTTGAAGATTGGGAGCTTGGAGGTGGTGGTGGAGGGGAGGGAGGGGGAAAACCCGGCTCGCTCCGGCCCAGGCGGGTCCGTCTGCTTTGTCAAGGTCGTTTTTAATGAGCTCGTTTGCAAACTCAGTCCGGCTGTGGAGGCTTAGGCAGGAGGGTGCTGAAAAAAAGGGAGTGGGGGGGTCCCGTACCCCAAACCTCCCTGGGATGGAGCGCCCCGTCCCCGGGGGGCTGCAGGAGGAGGAGAAGGTGCTTGTGTCGGAGCAGAGCTGGAGACCCTGCCCCAAAGCCCGGAGGAGGCTCCGAGGTGAGACCCCCACCCAAAGATGGGGGGGCTTTGGGTGTTGGGGGTGTGTGTGAGTTTTGGGGGGGGTCATCACCCTGTTGTCCTGTTCCCCTCCCTCCTCACAGGGTGCCTGGAGCGAGTGAAGCAGCAGCTTTTCCGTGTTGGGGAGGATTGGTATTTCCTCTTTGTCCTCGGGGTCCTCATGGCCACCATCAGCTTCATGATGGACCTCCTTGTCTCCAGGCTCTACGAGGGTAAACGAGGGGGGCTTCACCCAGTGGTTGGGGTTCACCAGCGATGGTGGTGGGGGGGGTGTTTTGGGGTGTTTGTGGGTGCATCTCCCCTCCCGACACTTCTTCTCCAGCCCACCGGTGGCTTTACCAAGAGGTCGGTGACATCTTGGTGCTCAAGTACCTCTCGTGGACCATGTACCCCATGGCGCTGGCAGCCTTCTCCACCGGCTTCTCCCAAAGCATCACCCCATATTCGGGAGGTGAGCCGGCTGCACCCTAACCTCCCCGGCTCCCCAAAACTCCCTTCCGGTAGCAGAGGAACCCCTAAAATTTGGACACCCCCCCCCATTCCAGGCTCCGGCATCCCAGAGCTGAAGACCATCCTGACCGGCGTGGTGCTGGAGGACTACCTGGCCATCCAAAATTTCGGAGCCAAGGTGGTGGGGTTGACCTGCACCTTGGCATGCGGCAGTACCGTTTTCCTCGGCAAAGTGGTGAGGGATCCCCCCCCACACACCGCCCCCGTTCCCGGCATCGCCGGCGGTTTTGGTCGGTGCCGGGGTGGGGGTGAGGGACACTCATGGCCGTGTCCCGTCCCCCCCCAACCTCGGCACCCAGGGTCCCTTCGTCCACCTCTCTGCCATGGCTGCGGCGTATTTGGGGAAGATGCGGACCTCAGTCACAAGGGAATATGAGGTGGGGATGCCACCCCCCCAAAAAAAAAAAAGTTGGAGGGGGTATTTTAACACCCCCCCCCAAAAAAAAAAAAAAATTGGGGTTATGACTAAACCCCCCTCCATGCAGAACAAGTTCAAGCAGAACGAGATGCTGGTGGCAGCACAAGCCGTCGGGGTGGCCACGGTTTTTGGGGCGCCCATCAGTGGTGAGGACCGCTCCCCGTCCCACCCTGGGGAACCCCAAAGCCCCCCCTAAAGATGCCCGCCCCCTCCGTTTTTCCAGGGGTGCTTTTCAGCATCGAGGTGATGTCCTCCCACTTTGCCGTGCGGGATTACTGGCGGGGCTTCTTCGCCGCTACGTGTGGCGCGTTCATGTTCCGCCTCCTCGCCGTCTTCAACAGCGAGCAAGGCAAGGCAGGCCGGGCAGGATGCGCCCCCCCCTTCCCCTTTACACCTCGGGGGGGGGGCGGTAGCATTTTTGGGGTGTCCACCCCCAAAACCACACTCTAACCTTCCCCCCAGAAACCATCGCTGCTATTTTTAAGAGTGACCTCAAGATTGATTTCCCCTTTGACCTCCTGGAGACCTTCTTTTTCGCAATTTTGGGGTAAGGGTGGTCCTGCCTGTACCCCTGCCTGTACCCCTGCCTGTACCTCTGCCTGTACCCCTGCCTGTACCCTGCCCTCTCATCCGCAGGGCCATCTGCGGGCTCGTGGGCTGCGCCTACCTCTTCTGCCAGCGCTGGCTGCTGGCGGCCGTCGGGCAGAACCGGCTGACGGCCAAGCTGCTGGCCACCGAGTCTGTACCGGGTGTCTGTCAGTCTGTGCCCTGCGTGCCCGTGTGTCCACCCTGTGCACCCTGCCTGTCCCCCCCACGCACCCTGGGTGTCTGTGTGCCCCCCCCACGCACCCTGGGTGTCCGTGTGTCCCCCCCCACGCACCCTGCGCACCCTGCATCTCCAACCCCACGCACCCTGGGCGTCCACTCCACGCACGCTGCGCGTCCGTCTGTCCACCCTGTGCACCCTGCACCTCCACCCCGTGCACCCTGCTTGTCCGTGTCGCCCTCCTCCCCCCCGCGTGCACCCTATGCGTCCGTGTGTCCCCCCCGTGCACCCTGCTCACCCTGCACCTCCACCCCTTACACCCTGGGCGTCTGCGTGTCCCCCCTTATGCGCCCTCTGCATCCACTCCGTGCACACTGCGTGTCCGTCTGTCCACCCCCTGCGCTTCCACCTCGTGCACCCTGCGTGTCCGTGTGTTGCCCCCGCGCACCCTGGGTGTCCGTGTGTCCCCCCCGCGCACCCTGGGCATCCCTGTGTGCACCCCACACACCCTGCCCACCCCCTCTGTCTGTCCGTCTGTCCCCGCACCCCCAGCCCCGTCTCTCCCCCCCTGCAGCAAGCCCGTCTACACGGTGCTGGTGGTGCTGCTCCTCGCCTCCATCACCTTCCCGCCCGGGCTGGGGCAGCTGATGGCCTCCAGGGTGAGTTGGGGGGGGGGGGTGCAGGGGGCTCCCCAGGGACACCCCAACACATCCCAGGGGGTGCTCAGGATGTCTGTCTGTCCAGCTCACCATGAAGGAGTATCTCACCTCCCTCTTCGACAACCGCACTTGGGGCTTACTGGTCCCCAACGCCTCCTCGGTGGCCGACCCCCCCGGCGTGGACCCTCGGGGGCTGTGGCAGGAGTGGAGCCACCCCTCTGCCACCATCTTCGGCACCTTGACCTTCTTCCTGCTGATGAAGGTAGCCATCACCCCCCTGGTCCCCCATGCCCCCTGCCCTGGCTGCCACGATGGTGTCCCCATGGGGATGAACCCCCCCCCATTTCACCCACCCCTCCCAGTTCTGGATGCTGATCCTGGCCACCACCCTGCCCCTGCCCGCCGGCTACTTCATGCCCATCTTCATCTACGGTGAGTTGGGGCGTCTGCTGGCCCGGACCGGGGCGGGACACAGCCAGCCCGGGGGGGCAGACAAGGGGGCTGTATCCAGCCCTGGGGGGGTCACATCCAGTCTGGGGGGGTACCAGAGTTCATCCAGCCCCAGGAGGGTGGTCACTTCCACCTGCACCATTTTTTTTGGGGGGGGGGGGGGGTGTGTTCCTGGGGTCTTCCCACCTTCTCTCCCCGCCCCATCCCGAATATTTTAGGAGCCGCCATCGGACGCTTGGTGGGGGAGACGGTGGCCTTGCTCTTCCCCCAGGGCCTCCATTCGGAGGGGGACCTGCACCCTGTCATCCCCGGTGGCTACGCCCTGGCCGGTGAGTGGGTGGGACAGGGTGACACCCATGGGTGGGGGACACCCACCACCCATACGCTGACCCTTCCCCTGTCCGTTTTGTTTCTCCACGACAGGCGCTGCTGCCTTTTCGGGCTCGGTGACCCACGCCATCTCCACTGCTCTACTGGTGTGCGAGGCCACCGGTCACCTGGGCCACGTCCTCCCCGTCATCCTGGCCGTGCTGGTGGCCAACGCCATCACCCAGAAACATCAACCATCCTTCTACGATGGCACCATCATCGTCAAGAAGCTGCCCTACCTACCCCCCATCCGCAGCCGGCACATGGCGTAAGCTTCCCCCCCCGCCCAACCCCCAAATTTTGGGGTGATTTGCTGCGAAATGATGGAAATTTGGGTGTTTTATGGCTCATCAGCTCCTACCAAGTGGTGGTGGAGGAGTTCATGGAGCGCCAGGTGGTGGCCTTGCCCAAGGGTGGTGGCTTCGAGGAGGTGCTGGTGGCCTTGGACGCCTCCACCGACACCGAGTACCCCGTGGTGGAGAGCGCAGGTGGGATGTGGGGGGTGCGGGGGGGGGGGGTGTCACTGCACCCGGGGGGGATGTCACCGGGTTTGTCCCCATCCTCCAGGGTCACCCACGCTGGTGGGCACCGTCAGCAGAGCCCAGCTGGTTGCCTTCCTCCAGAGCCACGAGCATCCCCAGGCACCCCCAGGGGAGAAGGTAAATGGGGGGGGGTGTGTGTGAGCACCCCACTGCACCCACAAAAGCTGTTTTTTCCACCTGAAAATTAACACGTCACCTTCCCCAAGCTGGCCACCACGGGGACGCTTGGGGACGACTGCACCGTTGAGCCCATCATGCTCCAGCTCTCGCCATGGACCTCCCTGCACCAGGTTTGGGAGCGGGGGGGACACATCCTGATGGGGCTGGGAGCCACCAATTCCACCCCCCCCCCCGCCCTGACTCTGTGTCATGGTGAGGGGACGCGGCAGGGGTGGCTTTGTCCCCACGTGTCCCCGTTGTCACCTCCCCAAGGCCCATCACCTCTTCGAGCTGCTGAAGCTGCAGCGCATCTTCGTCACCCGTTTTGGGGAGCTGGTGGGAGCCGTCAGCCGGGTGGAGGTGAGGGGATGACGACAAGGGGGGGAACAAGGAGGGGGGGACAAGGAGGGGACAAGCCCCTGTCCCACCTCCTCTGTCCCCTTGCAGCTGCGGAGAGCGATCGAGGAGCTCGCCAACCCCAAGTGATGACTTTTGGGGACCCCAGGGGTGTCACCTATGGAAAGAGGGGGGTCATGGCCCCCCCCCAGGTGATGCGGGTGTCATTCCCCCCTTCCCGGGGGACCCAGGCGGCCAGGCTGGGGGGGGCCGGTTCTCCGGCAGAGTGTGCTCTTGTATTAAATCCATCCATCCATCAATGCTGCTGCTGCTGCTTCCTCCTCCTCCTCCTCCTCCAGCCCCATGGGGTTCACTTGGGGGGGGTGGGGGGGTGGGGTCACCTCCCCCATACCCCCCACAGCAATGCTCAAAACCCCCCAAATCACCCCAAAACTGTGCCCAGCCTCAGGAAATGCACCAAAGAGCCCCAGTCTCAGCGACACCCCAAGGAGCTCCCCCCATAATGGAACACCCCCCCCCATAATTATTGGTGCATAATTATGCTTAATTATTGCAATTAATTTGCAACCCCAAGATCCTGGAGTAAAGGCGGAGGGCTGACCCCCCCCCCCCAGCTCTTTGGGGCCCCCCCAAACTGGGGCGCAGTGGGTTTTTTTGAGGGGGAGCAGAGGGTGTGGCGGGCGCTAACGAAGATGTAATTAAGCCCGCCGGGGTAATTAAGCATGGTGGGGCAGGTTGGGTGAGGCAGGCATGCCCGGGCCCAGCTGGAGGAGAGGTGAACCGGGGTCAGCGCCGGGGAGACACCCCAAAAGCGGGGCGGGCGATGGGAGAGGCGCTGGGATGGGTGCTGGGGTGGGGCTGAGGCTGCTGGGGGCAGGGATGGGCTGCAGCACCCATGTGCCCCAAGGAGGGTGCTCAGCGGGGTGAGGGTGCTCATAGGGTGGTGGGACCACAGCACCCGCGTCACCTGGGGAGGATGCTCAGTGGGGGTACGGGGACGGCAGCACCCCCCAGCACCCATGGGTGCCCCCCCATCCCTGGCTGTCACTCCCCTCCGGCTCCCGTGGGGATTAAGGCAGGAGTTTCACCGAAACCAAGCCAGGGGCACCCAAAGGCCCCGCTCACCCCGTGCCTCAGTTTCCCCATCGCCCTTTTCCGGCCCCGCCGTAGGCAAACAGAGATAAGGTGCTGCCGGGTGCCGCTGCGCACCCAATTCCGGTGTCGTCCCCCCCCCCGCCGGCTCCTCCCTGGGCGCTGCCGGACTTTGAGCCTGGGCTGAGACCGGCAAACTCATGTCACCCATGGGGCACCCACAGGCCCCAAAAGCCCCCAAATAAGGCAAAACCCACCCAAACAGCTGCTTTCACAGCAAGATGTTGGTCCCCCCGCCCCAACACCCCCCCCCCTTTTTTTTTGTGGTTTTGGAAAAAAAAAACCCAAACAAAACCCAAACCCTTTTTCCGACTTTTTTCCCCACACGGTTATTTGCAGGCACCGGGCAGCCGGCCCCGCTGCCGCCGCGGCTTGGATTTGGCTTTGGTGGAGCGGCGGGTGAGAAAAAAAGCCAAATTCCTCGCGGGTAGCGGGGAAGAAAAGAGGCCCCGGATGGGAAATGCTCCTCGAGCTTTCTGCAACCCCTTAAAAACCTCTTAAAACCCCTTCAAAATCCTGACAACCCCTTAAAAAAAGCCCTTAAAAGCCTTTAAAAAACCCTTAACCCTACCTCAAAACATCCTTAAGCCCCCCTTAAAAAAACTCCTTAAAAAAAAAACCACCTTAAAACCCCTTAAAAATATCCTTAAACCCTGAGGGAAAAGCCCCCCCATCCCTCTTTGCGCCCCTCCCCGCCCCAATTCCTGCAATCTCTGCAAGCCACTGGGAAACAACAATATTATAGAAAAAAAAAAAAAAGCACCAACGCTCATTTTTATTTCAATCAAAACCCCACAAAAATCCCCCAAACCCCTAAAAATCCATGAAAAAAAAAAAGAGAGGAAAAAAGGAAAAAAAAAAAAATCTGGGTTGTTTTTTGGGGTTTGGTTTTTTTTTTTTTTTTCACTTTCCCCCTTCTTTGCTCTCCTAAATCTGACGCGACCTTTGCTTCCTCGCAATAAATATACAAAAATAGAATAAATTAGGTTAAAAAATAAAAGGAAAAGGTAACACTGGCAGATCAGCATTAAAGGGGAAAAAAACCCCACCAAAACCACCCAAAACCGAGTGGGAGAGGAATAAATAGGGAGAAAAAAAAAAGCAAAAATAAGCCAGTTTTGGGGCTTTTTT